>NW_012117154.1:4944565-4993706 GCF_000951035.1 Colobus angolensis palliatus
AATGGGTGCAGCACACCAACATGGCACATGTATGCATATGTAACAAACCTGCATGTTGTGCACATGTACCCTAGAACTTAAAGTATAATAAAAAAGAAAAGAAAAGAAAAGTAAGTTGCCCTTCAGCAAATTAAAACTTTTGTCCTTCTAGCAAAAGAATCTATCAACTGAATAAACAGACAACCTTTAGAATGGGAGAAAATTTTTGCAAATTATGTATCTAACAAAGGTCTAATATCCAGCATCTGTAAGGAACTTAAACAAATTTACCAAAAAAAATCCCATTAAAAAGACAAAGGGCGTGAACAGACGTTTCTCAAAAGAAGACATTCATGTGGCCATCAAGCATATGAAAAAAAGCTCAACATCACTGATCATTAGAGAAATGCACATCAAAACCACAATGGGATGCCATCTCACACCAGTCAGTATGGCTGTTATTAAAAAGTCATAAAATAACAGATGCTGGCAAGGTTGTAGAGAAAAAAGAATGCTTTTACACTGTTGGTGGAAGTGTAAATTAGTTCAACCTTTGTGGAAGACGTGGCAATTCCTCAGAGACTTAAAGACAGAAATACTATTCGACCAGCAGTCCCCTTACTGGGAATACTCCTAACAAATTATATTTGTTATAAGTAAAATTTAATATTCAAAAAACAAAGGAATGTAAATTGTTACATCATAAAGACACATGAACACGTATGTTCATTACAAAACTATTCACAATAGCAAAGACATGGGGTCAACCCAAATGCCCATTGAAGATAGACTGGATAAAGAAAATGTGATACATATGCATCATGAAATAATATGCAACCATAAAAATGAATGAGATAATGTTCTTTGCAGGGACATGGGACATGTATGGAGCTGGAGGCCATTATCTTTAGCAAACTAATGCAGGAACAGAAAATCGTGTCACATGATCCCACTGATAAGTAGGAGCTAAATGATGAAAACACACTATCACATAGAGGGGAACAACACACAACAGAGGGGCCTATCAGAGGCTGGAAGGTGGGAGGAGGGAGAGAATCAGGAAAAATAACTAATGGATACTAGGCTTAATACCTGGGTGATGAAATAATCTGTACAACAAACCCCCATGATGCATGTTTACCTATGGAACAAACCTGCACGTCCTGCACATGTACCCCTGAACTTAAAGGTTAAAAAAAAAAAAAAACTTTTGTGCTTCAAAGGACACCTTCTAGAAAGTGAAAGATAAACCACAGAATGGGAGAAAATATTTGCAAATAAGGGACCTGAATCTAGAATACATAAAGAACTCTTGCAACTCAATAATAAAAAGACAACCCAATTTAAAAATGGACAAAGATCTGAATAGATGTCACTTTAAAGAAGATATACAAATGGTCAATAAGCACATGAAAAGAAACTCAACATCTTTCGTTTTCAGAAAAACACAAATCAAAACCATAATGAGATACCCCCTAACACTTACTAGGTTGGCTATGATTTTTAAAAAGACATAATATGAAGTGCTGGTGAGAATATGGAGAAATTAGAACCCTCATGCCCTAATGGAGGAAATGTAAAATGCTACAGCTACTTTGGGAAACATTCTGGCAGTTCCTCAAAAAGTTAAACATACAGTGACCCTATGACCCAACAATTCCACTTGTTTGTATATACCCAAGAGAATGAAAACATAGGTCCACACAGAAACTTGTGCACACATAACAACATTATTTATAATAGCCAAAAAATGGAATCAGCTCAAATGTCTGATTAATGGGTAAGAACTGTATATATAAAATATGGTATAGCCATACAATGGAATATATTGAAATACATAAAGTTCTGATACATGCTACAATATGGATGAACCTTGAAAACAGGCTAAGTGAAACAAACAAACACACACAAAAGGTCACATATTGTGTGATTCCATTTATATGAAATTTCCAGAATGAGAGGATCCACAGAGTCAGAAAGGAGATTTGTGGCTGCCTAGGGTGGGGGAAAAGGAGATTCATGGCTGCTAATGGGTACATGGCTTCTTGTTTGGGTGATGAAAATGTTTTAAAATTGACCATGGTGATGGTTGCACAGCTCTGTGACCATACTAAAACCATTGAATTATACACTTTACATTGGTGGATTTTATACTGTGTGAATTATATCCCAGTAAAGCTATTATATAAAAAGGAATATATTACTAGAATTCGAAGGTTATTAATAAAATGCGCCTTACTTTATTTAAGCATCAAGTTAAGGTGCTCTATTATCTGTGAAAGAGTTGAAGATAGGCCAGGCGCGGTGGCTCACGCCTGTAATCCCAGCACTTTGGGAGGCCGAGATGGGTGGATCACAAGGTCAGGATATCGAGACCATCCTGGCTAACACGGTGAAACCCCGTCTCTGCTAAAAATACAAAAATTAGCTGGGTGCTGTGGCGGGCGCCTGTAGTCCCAGCTACACAGGAGGCTGAGGCAGGAGAATGGCGTGAACCCGGGAGGCGGAGCTTGCAGTGAGTGGAGATCACAGCATTGCACTCCAGCCTGGGCGACAGAGCGAGACTCCGTCTCAAAAAAAAAAAAAAAAGAGTTGAAGATATAGAGGACTAAACCCACTTCAGGATGAATACACATTTGCTGAGCAAGGAACTCTGCAAGAACTCTGGGAAAAAAAATACATACACACACACACACACACACACACATATATATATAAACATGTAGTTTTACCCCCAGAATTGAAAACTAAACATTAGAGCTACACTGTCCAATATGATACCTACTAGCTAAATTTACATTTTATACTTAAATTCATTAAAATTAAATAGAATTCAAATTTTGGTTTATCAGTTGCACTATTCACATTTAAAGTGCAGATGCTCTTCAGCTTGCATCCCAATAAAAGCATCGTATTTGAAAATATTGTAAATTGAAAATGCATTTAGCATACCTAACCTATCAAAGATAGCTTAGCTTAGCTTACCTTAAACATGCTCAAAACACTTAACAGTAGACTGCAGTTGGCAAAATCACCTAACACAAAGCCTATTTTACAATAAAGTGTTGAGTGTCTCATGGAATTATTGAACACTGTACTGGAAGTGAAACACAGAATGGTTGTGTGGGTCCTCGGAGTATAGTTTCTACTGAATGCATTACCTCCTTTGCACCATTATAAAGTCAAACCACCATAAGTTGGGGACCATCTATACTCCATAACCCACTGTGGCTATGGGCTACTCCACCAAATAGGTAGATTATAGAATATTTCCATCATTGCAGAAAGTTCTACAGCCATATTAACAACTGCTTCAAATATTATTAAAAAACAGGGTATAAATATACGGTTAGAAGAAATAAGACACAGTGTTCAATAGATCATTAGAGCACCTATAGTTTAAAATCATCTATCGTACATTTCAAAATAGAGGAGAATAATTTGAATGTACCTCTCATAAAGAAAAAGTAATTTAAGGTGATGGATATCCCAGTTACCCTGATTTGATCTTTACACATGATATGGATATATCACATTATCACATATACCCCAAAAATATGTACATCTATTATATATTAATTTAAATTTAAAAATATATTATTAAGAAATGTATTGGAAATCAAACACCCAGCTTTGGTTGGAGCAAATTCACATCTAGGAAGTGGTTGTGTCTGCTCACAGCTGACACTGATTAAATACTTGTTTATTAGATTAATGAATAAATAAAACTCTTCTTTTCTCTACACAGATCAACCACTCTGATACTAAGAACAACAGATATTCTGGCTGGCCTGCAGAGATCCAGATAGAAGGCTGCATACCCAAAGAACCAAGCTGACACTGCAGGGTCCTTAATAAATGTGTTCTGTATAAACAAATGCAGCTGGAATCGCTCAACAATCTTATTTTTCTAAATCCAACAGTCCACATTTGATGAGTATTTTGGGTTTGTTTTAAACCAATGAACATTTGCTAGTTGTATCAAATCTTGGTACACAGTATTTTTATACCAGTATTTTATATAGTGAAGATGTCGGTTAGCAGGAAACTAAAACGAATGGAAATTCTTAAAGGTAATGATGTGATTCAAGCTGGAAAGAGGGTTGGAAGAAATAGCTTGTCCAGGTGGAGCTATGTTATGATCACATCTAAGTGTGACCCCTGTGTGGTCCAGACAGCTCTGCAGAGAGAAAACCTTTATTCCATTATCACCAAGCACCTCCTAGTTTCCGACAGTCGCCTCCTTCTGCTGGGAGAATTAGCAGCAGTTCTGAGGGCTTAGGTAACGTCCTTGTTCAACTCAAGTGGAGCTCTTGCAGTCTTCCTGTGGGCCTGTGAATGTATTCATTCATTCCACAACTCTGGGTACCTCCCACCTCTGGTACTGGCGGTACACTACACAGTCCCTGCCTTCATGCCAGGCTGTTGAGCTCTCAGGAGGGCAACCGAACGCCTCACTCTCTAGAAGATGCAGCAGTACATCCAAGAGTCCAGGATGTTCCACACCTGCTGAAACGGTGGGTCAGATGACGTGTGTGATTCGGGGCTAAGAAAATAGAATCACTGGGGCCAGCAGTCGGTGCCAGGTGTCCATTCTCACCTCTTTCCCGGGCCTGGCCCCAGAAGAGCTAGGAGACTTTGGTGCCAGGTTAATACTGCTTCTCTGAGCCTCTATATCTCATCTGTAAAATAAAAGAGATGGGATAGATGAATGGTTTCCAAGCATTTTTGTTGGCAGGACTCCTTTTTAAAACATGGTGCTACATGGCACCCTGATTTCCAGCATTCTCACAGTGACAAACTGCCCCAAGTCTCAGTGGCTTATAAGAGCACTGATTTCTTGTTTGTATTAGTGTGGCCACAGGCCAGCCACGGCTGAGCCCTAGGTGTGAAAAGCCAGGCTGAAGGGGTGTCCCCTGTCAGGTATGAAAGCCAGGGAGGGAACAGAAATCCAGCCTCCAAGCCTCACCAAGCTCCTGGTCTGATGTGTCAGCCCCACCTGCTCACAACCCAAGGCCCCAAACATGGGAGGCGCCAGGTCAGTGAGGCCAGAGGATGTCAACCCCTCCCTCAGGGGCCCCAGCAAACCATGGGCAGTGTGGCTGTGGGCTGCATGACGGCCCTCTTCCAGGGAAGGGGGTGGCCACTGTGAGTGGAGATGCAATGACCTGATGACTGCTGAGAGCCAAGCAGTGCTCTAGCTCAGGGAGGAGCATCACCCAGCCTACGAGCCCTGCCCTGGGCAGAGGCCCCTCAGGGAGCCTGGTGTCTGCAAGGGAGGCTGCAAACCATTGAATGGGGTCATGGCTCAGATCCCAGTAGGGGCTGAACTGTATCCCCCAAAATTTCATCTGCTGAAGTCCTAACCCCCAGGATCTCAGAATGCAACCTTATTTGCAAACAGGTTAACTGCAGATGCCGTCAGTAAGGATCAAATGGTCCTAGAGTAGGGTGGGTGGGCCCCCACCTATCAGGACTGGTGTTCTTATAAAAAGGAGACATTTGGACACACCCACCCAGAGACTGGGATGATGCACCTGTATGCCAAGCAACACCCCAAATCACCAGCAAACCCTGGGAAGCTGGAGAGAGGCCTGGAACAGCGTCTCCCCTAGAGACTTCCGAGGGAGCACAGTCCTTCTGACACCTCGATTTGGAACTTCTGACCTCCAGAGCTGTGAGACCAGAGACCTCTGCTGTTCAGGCTACTCAGGTATGGTTCTTCGTGATGGCAGCCCCACAAAACTAACATAGGCCCTAGTAAGTACTAAGCTCTTGGTATGCATAGACATTTTTGTGTATGAAAAAAGGAGGGCAGTACATTTTTATTCTGGCCGAAATTGCTATATTTTTGTAGCATCGTTGATCTTAGTTCACTGTCATGGAATAGGCCTCAGGGGCACTCCTGGCCAGGGGTCGCCCAGGGATCCAGCTTTGGGCTATGAAGTGCTTGTGACCACGGCCCCTCCTACCTAGTGATGGCCCCTTGGACCTCTGCTGTCCCTGCAGATCACTGCTGCGTCTGCGCCCGGGGCACAGGACTGTGAATTGCCATTCATTTCCACATCCTGTTGATGTTTCCCTACAATGTGGTCTTCAGTGTGGAGACTGTCATTCCATCTCTGAAGGCACTAGGCACTGCCAGCCCCCAGCCCAGTCCCCCACCAGTGGACACCATGCAAGGGGGCTGGCCACGTCCGAGTCACATTCCCTGCCCGATATGGACCCTGCTGGTCACCGCTCACACGCGCCCTGTGACAGGATCATGATGATTTAACCCAGTGAAACTGGTGAGGCACAGAGAGGCTAAGGACCAAAGAGCCAGGCTGGGTGCAGTGGCTCACAACCAAATTCCCAGCACTTTGGGGGGCCAAGATGGGCGGATCGTTTGAGGTCAGGAGTTCATGACCAACCTGGCCAACATGGTAAAACCTCATCTCTACTAAAAATACAAAACAAATTAGCTGGGCATGGTGGGACTTGCTGTAATCCCAGCTACTTGGGAGGCTGAGGTGGGAGGATCGCTTGAACCTGGGAGGCCGAGGTTGCAGTGAGCAGATATCTCACCACCGCACTCCAGCCTGGGCAACAGAGTGAGACTCCATCTCAAACAAACAAAAAAGAAACAAAGAGCCAGGTCACACGGACACCACCGCACTCCAGCCTGGGCGACAGAGTGAGACTCCATCTCAAACAAACAAAAGAGAAACAAAGAGCCAGGTCACACGGACACCACCGCACTCCAGGTCACACGGACACTGAGACGGTGGAGTTCCACTCCAAGGAGCACCTGCTGCTCCTGTGCTCTGCTGGGAGGGACACACCCCAGGTAAGAACCCTGCTTGTCTACAGCACTTCACCATTGCCTTTGTCCTGTTAATCCAGGGAAGCATTTAAATGCTTGATGTCTCCTACTGTGACTGGAGAGGTCATGGGAGAGTGGATGCATGCTGGCTCTAGATGGCTCCACGTGCTGCAGGTGCTTCCAGGTGGCCAGAAACTTCATCAGCACACAGAGGCGCTGGTGCTTTCCATATAGTCAGTGTGCCAGAGCAGGAGGCGAGCACTGGGGCTTCTGGACTTCACCTCTTTACCAAGCTGCACACTGTTAACGCTCCCTGATGTGCAGCTGAGGAAAGATCTCCACCCGGCGGCGGCTGTGACCAAGGCCCGAGCAGCAGCATCTTTTCCAGCCCTGGCCCCGGCCTCGGCCTCTGTGCTTGGATGCTGCGTGGGACATTCATTCACCCTCAGGGCTTAGCGCTCAGAACACAAGAACCCTGTCCTTGAAGTTTGCATGCGCAGGTACCTCTGGTCCTTCCCAGGGTGGCTGGTGAGGGGCGTGCGGGAGGGGGATACTGCTTTGACGGAGGGTGGAGGGTCCCCAGAGGTGGCCCAAACTGCTCATGTCCCTCTGTCCGGCTTCTCTGAGGCCTTTCTTTGTGACTTCCTTGAAGCAGTAGGCCGGTCCAGGCCCTGTTGTGAAAGACATTCCTAGTGAAACCAAATGTCATATCACGCTGCCAAGTCTGAGATTCAAATTCCTCCCCTCACTCCTCAGCATCTGTCCCCGGGCTCTCGGGAAGAGAAGTGGTTCAGGGATAGGTGATCCTGACGATGATCTGGCATTAATATTTCTAATGCCAAGGTTTTGAAAAATATTTTTAAGTTTCTAAATATCTTCTGTAAAGCTGAGCCTGCGCTCAAGGGAAGTCATTACAATGACTTAGCAAAGAGGTGCTCAGGATTTTTTTTTTTTTTAATGCGTAAAGTCGATTTTTGTTTGGGAGAGGATCACGGGTGGAAAGGAGAGCTGAGAGCCTACTTCCTCCCTCCCAGCCATCACTGCTGGTCCTCAAGAGGCTTGGTCCCCTCCCCAGTGTCTGAAAGGCTCTTCCTGGAGGTTCCCAGACCTCTTGGCTCTGGTGAGGGGAATGCCTGGCCCTCCTTGACTTTGGTCACAGAGCAGGAAGCCTTAGGGAGCACGCAGTTGTGCACCTTCACTTTTGCAGTGAAAAGTAACTGAGGACCAGAAAGATGACATGCAGCCAGCGTGAGGCTGAGTTCCGGAGCCTGGGGTTTGTCCTGGGGCCTCCTTGTCTCCAATGGGAAGAAAACCATCTTGGCTATGAGTCAGGGATCTCAGACACAGGTGCTTGCAGAAAGCTGTTGACCCTCCTTCTTTGGGTTTTCCGCACCTAACAAGGGGAGACGTGACATTTGTCAGGTGCGGCTCAGGCATGAAGCTAAGCAGGACAGTTCAGCGAGTTCAGATCATGTACCTGACAGCATGTCCCTGGGCTGTAACAGCAGTGCATCTGTGAGGTCCGATACCCGAACCACACATGGCTATTAATTCAAATTACATGGAGTTCAAAGTCCAGTCCCTTGGTCACGGTAATCACATTTCAGAGCCACACAGGTGGTACTGGATGGCACTGTTATGGCAGAGCCTTCCAGTGACCAAGCCACTCTGAGCTGCCCCCATGACAGCCTCCCCTGGAATCTGTTAGCAATGCTGATTCTCAGGCCCAGCCCAGATGTGATAGATCAGACTCTCCGGCAGGGTTGGGGGAACTGCCATCCCGTCTCCACAGCTCTCCCAGGATTTGGATGCAGCTCGAGTTTGAGGACCACTCTCTGAGTCATCTGCAGAGCACGCTGATAACTCAGTTTCATTTCTGTGGCCAGATCAAGTAGTTTCATTTCTCTCCCTTTTTGTTGGTGACGGAGCAGGGGAGGGAGTGGTTCACACGCCACATAAAAGTGAAGTAGAGGAAAGGGAAGAGACGATTTCTCCATCCTGGACGTGCAGCGGTAAGAACGGGGCCAGTGCAGGGAGGGCTGCTTTGTGTCTGATGCACAGCAGATGCGCGTTTAAAAAATATTTCCCTAGTGACATGACATCTGCTTGGTGAACGTGGCATGTGCTGGGAGTCAGGAGCCGTAAAGATAAGATTCTGATGCTGCCTCTGGTGTGAGGTGCAGAAAGGGTCCATGTTGCCTCCAGCCCACAGTAGCCCTGTGCACAGAGAGACTCTGGAGGGGAAGTGGCTGGCCCTGGGGACAGGGTGGCCTCCATCCTGATCTGGCCAACAGTTGGGTGAACACAAAAGGGTGGTTTTTAGAACAGCTTTGCTAGGCGTTCTACAAAGTCTGGGGGTTGAATAAGGAGCGTTGTGCCCCAAAAGCTGTCTCGGAGGGCTTCAAGTGTTCCTTGTTTTGTGGTATTTGTGATGCTCTGACATGACCTTGGTGACGGTCATATGCTGGGAAATTGGCTGTCATGGGGCAGGGTGGGGCAGGGCGGAGGGTGGTGCCTGATTTCTAGACTTTGCAGATTCTCTTCTGTTCTCATGGTGTGAATGTTCCCACCGTGGCCAGTTCCCAGCCAGTAGGGGCCAACTCCAGCACTCTGGACCACTGCACCCTGGATCGCCTGCACTCTGGGGGCTGAAGTCCATTTTATAATTGATACAGAGTGGAAAGGAGACATGATGGTATCAATGACACCTTTTTTTTTTCTTTTTTCTTTTTTTTTTTTTTTTTTTTGAGATAAGGTCTTGCTCTGTTCCCCAGGCTGGAGTGCAGTGGTGTGATCATGGCTGACTGCAGTCTGAAGCTCCTGGGCTCAAAGGATCCTCCCACCTCAGCCTCCCAAGTAGCTGGGACTACAGGTGGGCACCACCACACCTGGTTCATTTTATTTTATTTTTTATTTTTGTAGAGACAAGGGCTCTCTATGTTGCCCAGGCTGGTCTCAAACTCACTTGCTCAAGAAGTCCTTACACCTCAACCTCCCAAAGCACTAGGATTACAGGTGTGAGCCACCCCATTCGGCTTTAATGACACCTTTTGAACACTGTTCTTTCTCATTTTGTGTTTAGAATGTTGTCTGTAGCAGTTTAAAAAGATCAGCATTCCGAGCTATCTTTCCTCGCACCCTCTCCTCCTTTTACTCTGCTCTACTTCCCACCCCCATCCCACCCTCTGAAGCACTTTTGACTCCCTTGGGATGTGCAGGTTTTTTTCTTTCTTTTTTTTTTTTTCTTTTTCTTTTTTGAGACAGGGTCTTCCTGCTCTGTTTCCCAGGCTGGAGTGCAATGGTCTGTAGCAGGACAAGCCGCAGACAAAACTCCTCAGACACAGGATGAAAGAAGGAAGAGGTTTTTTATTGGGCCGGAAGCGTCGGCAGACTCGCATATTAAGAGCCGAACTCCTTGAAAAAGAAATACTTGGCCTTTTTAAAGGCTTACAACTTTAAGGGGTCCACATGAAAGGGTCGTGATAAATCGAGCAAGCGTGGGAAACGTGACTGGGGGCTACACACATCAGGTAACAGAACAAAAAGTTTTACAATGCTTTTTTCTTATAGTGTCTGGAATCTACAGATAACACACGTAGTTTAGGTAAGGGGTTGATGTTATTATTACTACTTTTTTTAACTCCTAGGGCCAGGTGGTGGTGTCAAGGTTGTCGGCTATTTATCTTACTTTAGTTTCTTTCTCTCTTTCCTCCTGTCTTGTGAACTAGGCAAGGTAGAGGGGAGGAGGGCAGCAGGAATAGTAGTGGTCTCCTTCCTTATCCCCCGCTTTGAGAATTTTCACTAATTAGTGGGAGTTCTCACTTTTATTTTTACTTTTTGAGTCTCTTTACAAGACAGAGTGATAGTGTTTTATGTAATACACTTATGCTGAAGTTTTCTGATGAACCATGATAGCTACAAAACCTTTTATCATTTGAAGCAGCAAGTGTAACACACAGGGGAGCAGCAAGCAAGTTTCTATTACTAGTAATATGTTTATAATGAGGGTTTTAAATTTTTTTTTTTTTTTTTTTTTTCTCGCTCTGTCGCCCAGGCTGGAGTGCAGTGGCCAGATCTCAGCTCACTGCAAGCTCCGCCTCCTGGGTTTACGCCATTCTCCTGCCTCAGCCTCCCAAGTAGCTGGGACTACAGGCGCCCGCCACCTCGCCCGGCTAGTTTTTTTTTTTCTGTATTTTTTTAGTAGAGACGAGGTTCCAGGATGGTCTCGATCTCCTGACCTCGTGATCCGCCCGTCTCGGCCTCCCAAAGTGCTGGGATTACAGGCTTGAGCCACTGCACCCGGCCAAGGGTTTTAAATTTGTATAGCTGGAAACTATTTTCTAAATGAAGACCTAGGATCAAATATGTGTTAAACCCGTACATTGCTAATTTTTTTTTTTTTTTACACTTAGTCTTTCTTTCTCTTTTGCTCTTTCCCAGTTTTGTTCCTTGGTTACAGTTAACATACACCTTGGTGGCCACTTTTATAGACTAGGTGGTATTCATACCTGCAGCTTCTGCTTGATGTTACCCTGGGCTTGCTTTACAAATGAAGTATTCACTATATACTGATTTTCAGCAGGCTCAGGGTTAAATGGGGTGTAAAGCCAGAATGCTTTATAGAGGCTCTTTTAAAACTGACTTAGGCTTTTGTCAGCTCCTTGAAGCATTCCCGAAATCTTTTCTTACATTACTTGCTTTTTTCTACCAACTCTTAGCTTCTGCAGAAGTTCTTCTCAGTACTTCTGCAAACGCTGAAGCTGAGTTGCATTCTCTGGGTGTTTTTTTCCCTTTTTCCTAGAGTTTAACAGGCTCTTTTCTTTATATAATTCTCCATGCACTTGGAGGGTTAAACAGGCATTATACTGAGAGTCAGTGTAAATGTTTACAGTCTTACCTTCACTGAGTTCTAAGGCCTGAATTAAAGCAATGAGCTCAGCTTAACGACAGTGTCCAGGGTTACCACCGCATATTCTGCACCTCTCTCTCCTTGTGGGTTGATGAAGCTGTTCCTGTCTACGTATAGCTCCTAGTCTACTGATGCCCAAGGCTGGTCCCAGAGATGAGATCTGCTAGAGTAAACTTGAGTCCAACACCTCTACATAGTCATGCTCGACAGGGCTTTAGCTGCCGGGAGCAAGGTGCGGGTTCAGGGTGTTTCCAGTTTAGTAGATCAATGGTTGAAAAGGGCTAATAGATGAAAGTCTGTTGCTCCCACGGATGTAGGCCTGGTCATTATAATAGACAGGTCCTTGCGTCTCCCTGAGAGGTATTTGCATAGCTTGAGCAAGACCAGATCTGAGATGGCCCACTTGACTATCTTGACTTCCTTCCTTGGCCTCTCGAGGCTCCGATCCTCCCCTTCGAGGTGAGACCTGGGGCGTGTTAGCTCCTGAATCTCATTTCTGAGGGGGTTGTTGACTTCGGTAAAGCAGGGTAGGCTAGGACACATGGAGAAAGAATTTCTATTATCTCTGGCAGCTCCTGCAAAACTGGCTTCTCTTGCTGTTTCTGGGACTCCCTTTTTTAACTCTGTGTCTGCTGGCGAAGCCGCTCTTACTTTTACTTTTGACTTTTTCTGCAATAAGCTGTTAAACAGGGCTAAATTTATGCTGATTTTGTCTATACTATATTTAACCATGAGTCAATATAAAGGAATTGATCTAGGTACACTGGCTGTCCTCCGACCCGTCACCACCTTAAATACATGGCCAATTGTTCTCTGTCTATACTTCCTTCAGTGGGCCATCCAACACCAAAAGAGGGCAGTTCTAATTCACACAGAGATCTTAACCTCTAAGGGGTTAACTTAACTCTATAATCTCCTGCAAAACCTTTCTTAAGGTTCTGTAACATGCATTTTAATAGAGTAAGATTTGATGACTTTCCTTTTTTCTTTTTGAAATTTTTCTTTTTGAAATGTTTTAACAGACTTCCTAGTGGAGTGGGCTTACTTTGTGTCTGACCTATTTTTCTCTTGAGACAAAACAACATTCACACTACAAGAAGGACAGGGTAAAAGATCACTCACTCATCTAATTTACACTAAATCAAAATCAAAACTAAAACCAAAGTGTTGTTAAAGGCACACCTGCTCGTCAAGCAATTTAAGCCAAGTCAAAATCAGAACCAAAACCAAAGTGCCAATAAAGGCACGCCTGTTTATCAAGCAATTCAAGTCAAAAACAAAACTAAGCCAAAATATCAAGCAATTAATTTAAGTCAAGTCAAAAAAAAAGCCAAAGTGCCGGTACAGGCACGCCGTGGGTGATCAGGCCACGCTTCCACTCAAATGGAGTGGGCAAGTTCCAAAGACCAGTCTTACCAAGTTTCAGATGTCCGGACTTAAAGCGCCAGCTCCTTCCCAGTGTTCAGCCACTGTGTTGATCCTCCACGGGGGCCTGCTGTGCACTGCTCTGACGAGGCGTTCCACCAGGACAAATGCCTACCCAGGAGCGCTCTCAGGATCCACATGGCTCAAGCTGGCCAGAGTCTCAGCCTTCCAAGGCCAAGGCCAAGGCTAAGGGAGGACAGGACAGTTGTCTCTCTCACTCTTGAACAAGAGAGAGCTCCTGGATTCACCAGGAGAGCAAATTTGACTAGCTTGGACTTCTGCAAGGTAATTTGTTGTGATTGCATATTCACAAGACTAATACAATCTTAACATAATTTATTTATATTAAGGAGATTAAATAAATCCACGGATATGTTCTTGAGTAAAATTTTCTTTAAAAAAAAAAAAACAGCAGAGACCTTTTCCGTGGGATCATATTTTCTTTTGACACTCCTGGGAGGCAGGCAGAACCATGTTAAGTGGCTATTTTGCAGTGAATGATTCTATGGGGAAACCCGAATAAGATGGTAATGTTGTAGGAAGGTGTCTGATTCAGAACCTGTCAATGGCTAAAACTGGAAGACACAAAGCAGCCTGCTAGTGTGGGAGCTGCAATAAACCAAATCCCTTTTTTTATTCTCAATCAGAAGGAGGGACTTTCCAAGCTTGATCCTCTAAGAAAAAAGGATCCCCTCCTATTTTCTTACCAATTTTCAATTTATCCAGAATGCATACTTCTCAGTCTTCAGACTTCTGGCCTGGTCACCCCTTGAAAATATTTGGCAGCTCCCTGGTTTAACAGTTGCCTCGAAGTTGACAGCAACTCTAAATCTTGCGGCTCAGCAGTACAGAGTCATTCGTTCCACGAAGAGCTGACCATTCCAACTCACCTGACCTCGCCTCTCCTCTGGGTCCACCGCATCTTATCAAGGCCTTGCTGTCCTTCCTTGGATCCGTCACCCCCAACCTGGCCCTCGGTAGCTCCCTCCTGGATTCTGGCCTCACCTCGTTTCTCATCTTTGTCTTAACTCTTAACTTGAGTGTCCCCTGCACCCTGACAGCCACGTCGTCTTCTCCCTTCTCCTCTTCTCTCAACAGCTGTCTTCTTGGTTTTTCAGTTCCTCTCTCTCTCAAGACCTGCACTTTCTCTTCAAGTCAAGGTCCACGGCTCCCGTGCTCTGCATTTGTACCAGGCTCTGGAAGCTCCCACGTGGTGACCGAGCCCTGGAGAGGAAACCACAGTGCAGTGGCTGCTGAAAGCAGAGGCCTGCATCCCCAAGCCTCCTAAGCCCCCCACTTCCATTCTCTCCTGCCTGTGTGCGTAGTCCGAGTCCCGCCTGTCCGTGTGTCACCTGGCTCTTCTGTGTCGTCTCCGTGAGCCTGCAGGGGCACCCAGCCAGCCCACGGGCTCCCGAGACAGTCCACTTGCGCAGACACACTGTAGCCATTTCTGAAGATTGCGTAGGGGAGACAGATGGTTCACCAGGCACACACCACACAACCTGAAACCTACATTCCTTTTTCTACAGGCCTGTGTCAGAAAATCCTCCCTAAACTGCAATGGGGAGGGGGACTGAGGCACTTCTCATCCCCTACATGTCACCCCACTGCTCACACCTGCCTCCGACCTTCACACATGGTCACTCCTGCAACTTTTCACCCCTTTATTTTGCAGAACAATCTGTGTCCAGCTCCTGTCCTCTCAAACTTAATAATCAGCTCATGATATGCTTAGCAAGACCTGCCCTTCATGAAAATGAGGGTGAGAGTGGCGATGGTTTTAAACATGTTTTAAAAAGAACATGAGATAAAGAATATTGGACTTCACAAAAGGATCCTCCTTGCCCTTGTTCTTTCTTCCCATGGAGAGGAAGAAGTTGAGGCTGAGTTATCACCTCCCATCAGTACTCAGTTTTGTTCCTGGACCCCTGACTTCGTCACCAAAGGCAGCTGGCTCCAGCTCTCAGCCTTTGAAGGATACTGTGACTGGGGATTCAGAGTCCCCGGCTCCCTCCCACACAGACAGGTAGTGAGGCCACCTGAGATCTCAGCTGCTAGGGTGCGTGCCACCAGGCACACTGTGCTGCTGGGTCCTGGCCAGGCCCTCCTGTACCCCCTGAGAAAGTCTCCACAGGGCTGGGAGCTGTTTGTGCCATCTCAGTGATCCCATAAAATTGCTGCCTAGCCCTTCTGGTTTCACAGATTTCACATCAGAAAACTTTCTATGAACCCAGGGCTAGTTCTGAAAACAGGAAGTGCTTTCAGCCCTCGTGGGAGGAGGGGGGTGCAGGAGGCCTGTGGAGCTGGACCTCTGGGAGCCAGGCTGGAGAACAGGGACTGAAGGCTGAGTGGCCGCGGGGCCATTCACACAACCATGGTCTTTCCTGCGAGTGAGTGGGGGCCCCGGGTGGGGCTGCTGAGCCCAGGAACGGCTGGCTCTGCTGGAAGATCCGCCCGTCTGAGGCTGCGGGGGGGAGGATGCAAGACAGGGCAGAAGCTCATCAGGAAAGGTTGAGACAGAGGGTCCGAATGAAGATTCCACTGCAGAGGGAGCAGTCCAGGTCAGCACAGGGTGACATGTGGGGATGAGCCTGGCCGGGGCATGAGGCAGGTTTTTGAGCCCAGCAGTGTAAGCAGTCTCTGTCCCAAGGGAGGAGAGCTGCTGAGAGCTGCTGGGCCAGCAGGTAGGAGTGTGGGGCTGGCCTCAGGGCTTCTGGAAGGGGTATTCCCAAGAAGTGAGGTGCTGCTCTGGGACTGTGGTGCCCCAGGGGCCTTTCCTGCAGGGCACTCTCAGCAGCCACCTTTGGTAGAAGCCAGGATCACCCTGCATGGGGGATGATGCTGCACGCAGCACGGAGCCTTGTAGTCAGTCACTCTCCTCTCTCCACAACTGCAAGTACCTCCCTGCCCGCCACCCCCACCCCGCCCCCGCCGCCACCGTGGCTGTGCATCTAGCAGGGGACAGTACCGTCAGCAAAGTCTGGGAACTTCCAGGGAGCCCGCATCCCCCTCAGCCTGCCTTTAGCCAGAAAATATTCCAAGCTCTGCTGTCTAATTTGGAAAGCCAATGTTTGTATTTGGAGATTGTGTTGCTAGACTCGACAAGGGTAACAGCAACAGGAAGTGTTCCCCAGAACTCAGGCGCCGACTTGCGTGGCTCAAAGCTGGGTGGTCGTCCATCTCACTATGGTGGGTGGATAAAGGTTCTTTTCCTGGACTATGCCATTCCAGCCAGAGCAAGGGATAAGCCTGTGATAGCCGTAAGTCAGGAACCACTACCAAGGTCAAAGACCCTCAGATTAATTGTTGGAACCTGCAGCTCTAACTCTTCCAGCAAAGCTACTCTGTGAAAGCTGTGAAGAGCAGAGGAAATGGGACAGGAGAGGAGCTGAATCCTGCAATTGTATCGCTAGGAGCCCCCAAAGTACGATGATGGTCCTCAGGCCAGCATGGGGGTGCATTGGCACCATGTAAGGAAAGGGGCCCTCACATGGCACAGTTGGGATGGGGCAGTGTGGGGATATTCAGAGATAAAAATTTCCCGTGAGCTCTGTTTCAGCAAACAGCGATGACCACTTTGGCAACTTCACAATCTTGCCTTCCTGCACGTGGGCATTTTTCTTCATGCATGTGCCTCTTGCAAATGGTTCCATTATTTGTTTAATTGTATTTCGTGAGTGGAGAAGAGTTGGAAGCAAAAATCATGACTGTTCATGAGAAATGTAAGTCTGTGGTAATGTCTAATTGTATTTCGTGAGTGGAGAAGAGTTGGAAGCAAAAATCATGACTGTTCATGAGAAATGTAAGTCTGTGGTAATACTGCCTTTAGTGAAATCAAGAGCAGATCTAAAGGGATGTGAAAAGCATGAGGATGGTCATATAGGAGGCAGGATCGTTCCCCCCAGACCCTGGCCATGCTGGTTGTGTTTTATGGTAGGAGTAATTACGGCAGCCTATGTGTGTGTGGGCATAAGAATACTTATTCTATGGATCTTAAGGTAACTATGTGTTGGAAAATGTATGGCATGGAATTCAATAAGGGAATGCCCATGGTTTGTGTGGTTCCTGGAGTTAGAAATGGGTGGCAGGTCCAGCAAGAGGCAAGATTTCCAAATGGACTGCTGAGTCATTCTTAGGGTGGGTTAGGAGAAAATGTGTTTTGGTCTAAAGGAGGGAGGAAGAAGTCAAAAACAAGTAAATTATAAAATGTGGTTGCAGGATTGAAATCTGATCCTTAAAAGGAGAGAATAGCCATGAGTATAATGTTTAAAAATGCACACAAAGAAAACCACTGTAGTGGAAGTCACAAGAAGTTCAATCATTATCTGGTCTCATCATCGGGAGTGGAAGCTGCCCACTCCCGAAGCTGTCTGCTTGGTCCACAGCTCTTAGTTTTTGCATCTGGAGGTTTTGTGGTTAGTCCTGGTTTGAGGTCATTGGAGCCGTCCCGTTGGTCTGGATTTGTTGCCTGTTTCTACTGACTCGTGAGCACTTGGGTCCACACCTTGGATCTTGACCACCCGGGCATTTGTTCGGAGGACCTGAAATGGCTCCTTCCAAAGAGGTCTGAAGAGTTTTTGCCTTGAAGTCTCTTGCAGCGTACCCAGACCAAGCTGGAGGTCAGAAAAAGTTTGGCTGGCATTTCCTCTGACTGCCATTTCCTTTCGGCACAAGACTTCATGTGTGAGGCTAATCCTTGACAATGCTTTACTGTGTACATGAAATGGAGCAGAGCCAGGCCTTGCTGAAGTTACTCCTGGTCATGTACAGCATCCCGTTATGATCTCATGGGGCACCGGACTAAGTGAGCACTCAGAGACGGTCACGCCAATAGCCTATTGTATCCTCGACCTAGGAGTTAAGGAGTAATCTTCTGCTTACAGATAGAGTTTGGCCACACAAGACTGCATGGCCAATAAAGCTGGTGGCAAAACTCAAGGCCCAGAGAGATGGAGGGCTTTTTATAGTTAGGGAATTTCAGTTTCGTTTTGTGATTGATTTTGTATTTTGCGAACACCGAAGGCGATTCAGACACAGTGAAGTGTCTGTGTTGGAATAAGGACCCTCCAGGACGGTAATTCCACAGTCTTTTGACAGGAAGATAGGTATTATCCATGCTGAGAACAGAAAGTCTAGCAAGAGGTAGACTTGCAATCGTGAACCCATGGCTCTGAATCCTGTCTCACCTTCACAGTCTTGCCTGGGTTATATTGGTTGCAGATGAGATATGACTCTACCACTTCCTAGGCCAATTCCAGAAAATTTCCTGACCAATATGCATTGCATGTAACATTTAATTTACCTTTTCCATGATGCAAACAATTATGGAGTAATTTAGCTAGGAAGGCTCATGGCACTCACGGGCAGGTGTCCTGAGATGACCAGATTCCACCTTTATCGAGAAAGCATTTTTGAGATTGCCAACATTACTTGCCAGAAGTTTGCATTGATTATTATGAGTCAATTATAAATGGATCCAATTTTTTTTTCTGAAAGTTTGATGGGTAGATGTCAATTACTATTTTAGAACTATAATATAGTATTTAAAGCTACTTTTTAATATGAAGTTAATAAGGACATTGCCCTTGACTTCTGGGATGGCTTCTCAACTAAAAGCTTCTACTTTAGTATCTGGTACCTCCTCTGGATACTGGGTAGCTTCTAATAAGTTACTGATCCCTTACTTTGATGTGGACAATCACATGCTTCCATAGCATCCCCAAATCATAAGCAGCTCCAAATGCCCATCTCATCTATTCTTGGTATAAATGTTTATTTTTTTAATCTCTTAAAATAATGTGACTTGGAGTCAGGACTACAGCTCATCCACTGGGTTATATCTCACATTAGGAGGTAGAACATTTTGATGGGTGCATGACAGTTTCCTATACAGGAAATGCTTTTGCCATTTTTATGGTTTTTTCCTCCACAGCCTTTATTAAGCTCCTACTCTATGCCAGGTACTTTGAGCTGCAGGTACAGCTGTGAAAAAAACAGGTAAAAATCCCTGCCCCCCTGGGGGCCTTATTGCAGCCGGGGAGAGACGAAACAGGCAGAATCCATCAGGAAAGGTATCGTGCAGATGTTGGGAATGCAGCTTTTGACTGTTGCCTCCCCCATCAGATCCTCAGCTCTACCAATGGTGGCAATGTCTCCTGGCTGGGTATCCAGAGCCCGGCACACAGCAGGCACTCAATGAATGTTTACAGAGTGGAGGAAGACTTACACTGACTCAGGAACTGTGGCTCCGAGAGGGCAAGGGACCCAACAAGGGGAGCCATGGAGCTTAGGCAGATAAATTAGGTGTGGCAAGAGGGGTGTCTGCCAGGCCCAGGAGCCCTGGCTGTCACCAATGCACAATGTGACTTTGGGTGAGCCACACCCTCTCTGTGCCTTGTTGGGAGTAGGCGCTGGAAAGCAGTGGTGGCAGTGGTCATTAGGATGACCGTGTCCTGGAAGCTGAAGCCCATACGGGCCATGGCCTTCCAGGCTCCAGGCAGCCCGAGGCCCTTTGGAATTCTGCGGCTTCCCCTCTAGCTGCTCTGGCCATAGATCTTCCTGCTCTCTGCAGCTCCCCTCTGTCCCTCAATCCACAGCCAGCCATTAGCTGACTTGTTGACCATGACTTCAAAGCATCCAGAATCCATTCGGCTCCCACCACCCCCATTGCCATTGTTTCCCAAAGGGTGTTGTCCCCAGGCTTGTCTTTTAGAGCCCCCCAGGAGAAAAGAGGACGTTAAAGACAGAAAGAGAGCAAGGCACCAAGCCTCAAGCAGGTCTTGCTTTCCCAGACTCTCAAACTTAAAAAAAAAACAAAAAACAAAAAAAAACCACACACACACAGAGACAGGCAGGCAACCTCCCAGCCAGGCCTCGGTGGCTGTGCCGCAGCCCCTCCTCAACAGCAGGCAGGAGCCAGCCCTGGGACAGGCTCCACACACTCACTAAGCACCACCTCCTGCACAGCCCAGTCCCTGCCCTCAGCCTGAGCAGGCCCAGCAGCCCTGCCCTCCCAAGAAAGGGGGTGGTGAGAAGTTGAGCGTCCCCTCCGCAGAGACCAGCACCACACATGACAGTGTTGGTACCAGCACCCAGTCTTTGAGCCACAAGTGTCTGGCACGCTGCTGAGCCTTTATATAAGTAATTGTATGGAACCCTCCCACATCCTCAGGAGGAACGGTCAGCCCCATTTTCTAGATGTGGAAACTGACACCCAGAGAGATTTCAGCACATGCTCCGGGTCCCATGCATGGCCCTTGTGCTGGATGGCCCCAACCCTGCTTTCTAATTCTTGATCCTAAATCCAGGTTGCAGGCCTTATCTTAGGGAGATGGTGCTGTGCCCTGCCTGTGAAGGACAGTCTGCCTCGGTCTAGCCCTGCCCTGCCCCTCGCTGGGTGGAGCCTCCTTAGAGGCTCATGCATGGCTTTGGGATTCCGGGCAGCAGGAGTCAGGTCTGGGCTGCTGAGCAGGGACAGCGAAGGACCGGACAGCAGACCCCACGATGATGACTGGGCTCCATCCTACGTGCGCCTTGTAAGAGCCGCATGGAAGCACGTCCATCTGAGAGGTTGGAGAAGGAGGGAGCTGTCTGCAGGTCCCTCCAGGTCGGGGGTTGCCCCGGGGCTAGCTTTCCACTCCTCCAGGCTGCCATGCTGAAAGCCAGCAGGTGTCTCAGGTAGCAGATGTGCAGGTTGCTCGAGGGAGAAACTCTGGATGCATGAGATCCAGTAGTACAGAGCCTGAGTCCTGTGGCCTGGCCCAACTGTCCCAAAGCCCCAGGACTCTGACCACGTGTAAACCTTATCTCTTCTTCATGCCCTCCCTGGTCCAGGGTTGTGTCCTTTATTGTACTTGGTCTCCTTATCCTCAAGGATGCCCATCACGCCACTCTCCAGCTCAGAGCCCTCCAGAGGCCTCCCTCACACCCACGTGCAATGCAAGGCCTCTGCCCACATCTTGCAAGCCTTGGTCCTCCATCTTTTTCCCCAGTCACACTGACCATCTTCCTATTCACTGAGCTCATTCCGACCTCAGGACCTTTGCACGTGCATTTCCTCTGTTGGGGAGACTGGTCCCCAGTTCCTCCAAGCCTTGCTCCTCTGCCCATTCCCGGGCACACCCTCCAGTGGGCACCCAAGTTACCCTCACCCCAGAATCTCAAACCCACCACCTGTCTTTCTCCAGACACTCCATCATCACCTGGAGTCCCTTGTTGGTTGGTGTATTTGTTTTGGCATTTCCCTGCTAGGATGGTGTGCCTGGAGTGAGGGCTTGGTCTGACTTGGTCACCATGATATCCACGTGGTGGAAAGTGCCTGGCACATTCAGACTCGTACCACTGTATGAGTCTGCTCAGGCTGCCATGGCAAAAGACCACAGATGGGGTGGCTTAGACAACACGCGTTGGTTCTCTCACAGCCCTGGAGGCTGGAAGTCCCAGATCAAGGTGTCATGTCGGCAGAGCTGGTTCCTTCTGGAGTTCCCGGGGGAATCTGTGCTCTCCTTCTAGCTCCTGGTGGCTGTGGCAGAGGCCTTGGCATTCCCTGGCCTGAGCTGCAGCCCTGCAATCTCTGCCTCTGTCTTCACAGGTTCTTCTCCCTGTGTGTCTCTGTGTCCCAAATCTCCCTCCACCTGTCTCTGATAAGGACACCTGCGATGAGATTTAGGGCCCATTCTAAATCCAGGATGATCTCGTCTCAAAAATCTTCACCAAAAAAAAGTCATGTTCCCAGGTTCCAGGTGAACATAAATTTTGGGGGGATTGTGGGGACACCATTCAGCCTCCTGGATCCACCTTACTACTAGAGGAAAGGGGGATACAGTGCGAGCCAGAGTGTGGGGGGCTCCTCCCCGGAGCACAGGCCCAGCTCTGAGTCCTGGCTTAGACGTCACTGGCCCTCCCAGATGTCAGTTTCTTGATCCTGAAAAACCAGATAAGGGCCAAATGCATAGACTTGTTGTGAAACTTAAATGTATGTCTCAGCACGGTGCTGCCCTCATCTGAGTGCAGGCCACAGCCTGAGAACTGGGGCTGAACACCTGCTTCTCCCACACTCCCCCAGTGCCTGGCCAAGCCTGGGTGTGAGGCCAGGTCTGGCTTCCAGCAGTCCCAGGAGGTGTTGCCTGTCATCTGTGCACACCTAATGGTTCTCCTGCCTGGTCCTGAGCCACAGAGGCCTGATGCCATAGATGACACAGACCATCAGAGGTTACAAAGGAGACTGGGTGTGGTGACTCACGGCTGTATTTCCAGCACTTTGGGATGCAGAGGCGGACGGATTGCTTGAACTCAGGAGTTTGAGACCAGCCTGAGTAACATGGCAAAAACCCATCTCTATTAAAAAAATACAAAAATAAATAAATAAATAAAACTTGTTGGGCATGGTGGTGCATGCCTCTAGTCCCAACTGCTCGGTAAGCTGAGGCAGGGGGATTGTTTGAGTCCAGGGAGGTTGAGGCTGCAGTGAGCCCTGATTGTACCACTACAGTCCCCACTGGGTGACAGAGTGAGACCCTGTCTCAAAAACAACAACGACAACGACAACAACAAGTAACAAAGGAACAGTGAGACTCTACTGGGAATGTGGAGTCCACATTCCCCTGTTCCCCAAGCCCGGGCTGGTAGAAATCCACTTGTGCTCTCTGGCTGCCAAGAGCCCCTTCGGCAGACAGGGTGCACCGGACCCCTGGTCTCTGCATCGTGTGTAGAGGGTAGGTTGTAGGGTGGGGTGAGGAGGGGTTGGCAAAAGTGCCACCTTAGGGAGGACTTCTGGTGACCTGTGGGCCGCTTTCCCTCTTGTGTCTTTGCAGAGCTTGTCAGGAAGATTGGAGGTGCCAAGTAGCAGAGAAAGCATCCGCCAGCTCTGACGGGGAGACAGCACATGTCTAAGGCCCACAAGTCTTGGCCCCACTGGAGAAGAAATCAATTTTCTTCCCAACGCTACCTGAAAAAAGAAATGAATTTCTTCCAGCAACAGCCACCGCCATTCGGCACAGTGCCACCACAAATGGTGTTTCCCCCAAACTGGCAGGGGATAGAGAAGGACCCTGCTTTCCTCACCAAGGACTTCAACTTGCTCACTTTGAACAATCAGCCACCACCAGGAAACAAGAGCCAGCCAAGGGCAAAGGTAAGCCCGGTGGAGGGGCGTTTGGAAAGGGTGCATTCTGGCTGCTGGTGCAGAGGGCTGTCATGTAAGCCCACCATGATAATAGAACCAGCCAGTCTGCTCCTCCAGCACAGCTGGTGTCTGCAGCTCTCCGGGTCATATCCAACAAGTACCAGGAACGTACACAGACTCTCCTGCAGCAATAGGCTGCTGTGACGTGGGTCTGGGGTCTTCTGTGTGTGGGGGACCCCTTCCTGGAGCTTTTCTTCCAGCTTCCCCTGCAGCCATCACATTGCCACCTTACCCACTCACCACCCTTCCCAGCTCTGCAGTGCCCTGGCCCAGAACCTCTTCTCCCTCTGACTGGAGCCTCTGCCTCTTGAAACGTCTTCCTGGCTCAGTGCTCCCAGCCCTTTCCCGACAGGCACACCCTGCACACCTGCAGCCAAATCCTCCCAGCATCTGCTCCAGTGAGGCCTCAATAGGAACAGAACAGAAGGGCCCCTACATGCAGCGGCACCCCTCCATCCACCTTCTCACCTCCTGTCTGCAACCCCACCTAACATCGCAGCTGCACAAACTCTGCCACACATCCCCGTGACACCAGGGACCCTACCAGGGGTCAAGGCAGTGGCATCTGTTCTGCCTTCTCCAGGGGCCCGAGAACAACCTGCACAGCCAGTACGAGCAGAAGGTGCGCCCCTACATTGACCTCATTGACTCCCTGCGGGCTCTGGGTGTGGAGCAGGACCTGGCCCTGCCAGCCATCGCCGTCATTGGGGATCAGAGCTCAGGCAAGAGCTCCGTGCTGGAGGCATTGTCAGGAGTTGCCCTTCCCAGAGGCAGCGGTAAGTTCCAATGGACCACCTTCCCTCCGCAGCAAGCAGTGCCACCTGTAAGCCACAAAGCTTCCCCAGGCACCAAGAGGTTTCAGAGACAGGCTGCTGGGAGACACAGCCTCTGGAAGAGACATGCCTCTGGGAGAGACAGACCGCTGGGAGAGACAGGCCGCTGGGAGAGACAGACCGCTGGGAGAGACAGGCCGCCAGGGGACAGACTGCTGGGAGAGACAGGCCACTGGGAGAGACAGGGTGCTGGGAGAGACAGGTCACTGGGAGAGATGGGAAACTGGGAGAGATAGGCCACTGGGAGAGACAGGCCCCTGAGAGAAACACGCCTCTGGGAGAGACAGGCCGCTGGGAGAGACAGGCCGCTAGGAGAGACAGGCCGCTGGGAAAGACAGACCGCTGGGAGGCCACTGGGAGACAGACTGCTGGGAGAGACAGGCCGCTAGGGGAGACAGGTCACTGGGAGAGACAGGCCACTGGGAGAGACAGGCCACTGGGAGACAGGCCACTGGGAGACAGGCTACTGGGAGAGACAGACCACTGGGAGAGACAGGAAACTGGGAGAGACAGGCCGCTGGGAGGGCCCTAGGAGGGCAGCTTCTCAGGCTTGGTGGCAGGGAGCCAGATTCCCCATACATGTTTAAATAGTTCTCACTGCCTGTGTGTCAGTCAGGTCCAGGGACCTTGCCACTTCTTCCTAGTGGTCTTTGTAAGAATGTAGAAGCATTTCTTTGATAGGGTTAAACTGATGCTTTGGGTGACAGGTGAAGCCTTCTTAAAGAGTTTTCTCAATGTTTTGAAAATCTCTTATTTAGGATCGTGATATAAGACACCTTTTCCTTGGACAAAAACTTTTAAATGTCTGTGTACAGTGAAGAAGCTGTTGTACATTTATAATTTAATACAATAATTATGAAGGAAAATTATAAACGCGTTACCCTCAGAGTGGGTACTGGAGAGTGTTTAGAAAGGAGTTTTTACAATGGGGTAAGCAGGGAGTGGGGAAGCCAGCAAGAAGGGGGTGGGACAGGAAGGGGAGCAGCTTCCAGAACCCGAGAAGGAGCAGTGTGCAGGGGCCCTGGCAGGTGCGGCGGCAGCAGAGAGCACCCAGCTCCTTCTCCTCCCTGGCTCCGCTCTCCTGCCGCTGCTGCTTACTTCTCAACCCAACCAGAACCCTGGGTCAGGCGGGAGGCATCTGATGGTTTCTCCAGGGCTGCCCAGAGCAAGGTGGGGCTGCTGGAGGGCTGCCGGAACCTCCACACCCCCCTGCAGCAACCGCAAAGCCTCAGTGAGCCTGGGCGAGTGCCCCTCCCCTGGCCCCCCTGCTGCCACCTGCAGCGTGGTCCTTTACCCAGTGTGTCCCGTAAGATGCCCATCAGCCTGGGCACAAAGCAGGAGAGTGTAAGGCTGTGGGATGGCCAGTCCTCCTCCATGCTCTTGGTTCAGCATTTGGGGCAGCGAGACTCCAGAGTGGAGATTCTGAATGCCAGAGGGCAAGCATAGGACCCTGGGCGAGTCCCTTAGTTGGAAGATGGGACAATACCTCCCTATAGGGCACAGGACAAAGGACACGGGTTCTCAGGGCTTCATGGCAGGAGCGTGAGGGCCCCCACCCCAAGGAACTCAGCACCGCTCCCACCTTTCCTGGGTTCAGCGGCATCAGAGGATCCTGCCTCAAAGGGCACTGTCAGGATTCCCCTTGCCCCTCCTTCGGGATGCCCGGCTTCTCCTCCAGGCTCTTGCCACCTTCTTCCCACTCCTTGAGAGGGGTTCCATGGCCCCTGGATGGGTCTCACTGCTCCACATTCCTGCTGTCCCCCACCCCCCACCCTAATCAGGGCTGCCCACCGGGACAATTACAGGGCCTGGGGCAGACACCCGACATGCTGACTCCAGTTGCAGGAAGATGGGGAGCCTGGACATGTGCCAGAGCCCCAGCGTCCGCCTCCATCACTTCCAGGGCAGTGTGGTGGGAGCTGCAGCTGTGGTGGGGACTGTGGCTACAGCCGTTTGCTCATGTCCATCAGAGCTCAGGGTGCTTAGTCCGGTAGCGAACACTTCCCAAGGACAGTAGCACCTCCCGGGGACCTGTGTCCCTTTGTACCTGCTCAATCCAGAACCCCTCACCTACCACCAGGCCCCAGGGAGAGCCAGAAAGCTCAGACGAGGCCTTTGGGGACAGCAGCGCAGGTCCTGGGAGCAAAGGGCCCAGCGCCACTTCTTTTAAAGGAAACTGAGGATGTTTGGGGAACCTCTCGCTCAGGAATCGTAACCAGGTGTCCGCTGGTGCTGAAACTGAAAAAGCAGCCCTACAAGGCGTGGGCCGGAAGGATCAGCTACCAGAACATCGAGATAGAGCTGCAGGACCCTGGCCAGGTGGAGAAGGAGATACACAAAGGTGGGCCCACATCATTCCAAGGTTCAGATCTGACAGCTGCTCCTCTCACTTCCTCCATTCCTTTTCTTCCTGAAATCACCTCCACAGGGACCACTTACCTCCTAGCTCCATGTGCGCCCACATGGGGCCGCCCCCATTGCTGTCATCTCCACCATCCCTCCAGGTCCTTGTCCAGGCCCCTGCTCATCAAGCCATCCCATGCTGAGGACCCTCTGGTGGCTTCCCTTAGCAGCCTGCAGCCCACGTGGCTGATCTTGCCCGTCCTCTCCTCCCCCAGCCCAGGCTTTCTCCACTCCACAGGGTACTCGCCCTCTCTTCCTTCCAGGCTTCTCCTCTTCACCTGCCCAATCCCTACTTGATCTTTGGCTCTCATTTCACCTGCACCCACTTTGGAAGTGCCGCTGCAGGACCCCTGGTCCCACCCCAGCTGTCACAACCATGGCTTGTCTTCCTGAAGCTCAGCTCTAACCCTGGCCAGCCACCTTGTGGCCACCTTTCCTGCCAGCACCCCCTCCAAACACAGACCCCGCTCACCCAGCTGTGGGACAAGTTTCCCAATGTTTGTTCTTGGCCACGGCTGATCAAAAAAATGCTCAGTTGCTCCTGCAGTCCACAGCCTTGTACCCCGATGGGCCCTGGTGGTTATGTCCTTTGGAGCACACAGCCCTGCCTGCCCCAGGCACTGGAGCCTCTCACTCTCCCTAAAGGCTTCTCCCCTATCCTACTTGCACGGCCCATCCTGGACTCAGCCAGGATAGATGGAAAAACAACCCTGAATGTACTAAGACTCCCTGCAGTGAGGAACTAAGTCCAAGGAAGGCCTTTTGCATTACTGGATAGCAAACTCAGTGCCTGAGGAGAAGCCCTTTAGATGACCCCACGGGCTCAGCCCTTTCCCAGAGAACCCCTGTCTGCCTGAATCAAATGACTTTCTAGAGGGCTCCCTTCCCAAATAGAGAAGTCTTCACCCCAATTTCAGTGTTCACCCCTCTAAGACAGAAGCTGCTGGATACCCTCAATTAGCAAGTTTCCGAACTTCAAATTGCAAAAGGTCTGCACCCCGGCTGTGCCCGCCACAACTACCGTGGTGCTCCCGGTACATGCTGCAATGTCCGTTGACATCTGTCTGGAGTCTCTCCAGCTGTGAGCTCTGTGGGGCGGGGCCACTAGAGCTGTCTCCAGCAGACCAACAGCACACCATATGTGTAGGTTTGGTCAAAGTTTTGGGTAAGAATGAGTAGTGAGCAAACCCAAGCCAAGACATCTTTAGAATCGCATCTTGGAACCCCCTCCACTGCTAGTCGGAATGCAAGTTGGTGCAACCACTTTGGAAAACCATCTGGCAATCTCCACTAAAGCAGTTGGCAGGAGGCCACACTTCCTTACCTTGTGAACTTCTATCCATAGTTACTCAGTATCCCTGTGACATGGCAGCCAGCTTCCCCTAGGGCTGGCCATCCAAAAGGAATCAAGGAGGAAGTCATGATCCATTTAGGAACTGGTCACACACCATCACCTCCACTGCCTGTATTCATTAGAAACAAGCCCCCGTGTTCAGCCCAGGCTAATGTCTCCACTTTTTGGAGGGAGGAATGTTGAAGGATTTGTGGACATATTTTAAAACCACCACAGCACTCACTGGAAAATGCTGAAAAGCAGGAAGAAAGAGAACAGAACCCATCCACACCCCCATAGCTAACACCAGAATCTTTCCTTCTCATCTTTTGGGAAGTGTAGGTCTGTGCACCTATGTATTAAACAGCCATCTTGGTGGCTTCTGAGATCCCTCTGCAGGCTTCTCTGAAACGTTTTCTAAACACCAGGGACCCACTGAAGCTCTCATACCCTGGAAAAAAAGCAGTCATTACCTTCAGGAACTGCTTCCTCACAGGGGTCATTGAGGGCTCTGGTTTCTCCCCTCCTGGCCTCCACAGCCCAGAACGTCATGGCCGGGAATGGCCTGGGCATCAGCCATGAGCTCATCAGCCTGGAGATCACCTCCCCTGAGGTTCCAGACCTGACCATCATTGACCTTCCCGGCATCGCCAGGGTGGCTGTGGGCAACCAGCCCCGGGACATCGGACTGCAGGTGAGTGCTTCTGGAATTTGGGATTGAGCTCAGCTGAAGTGGGGGAAGGGTCCGAGGTCCCCAGGGTCCTGGTGCACTTCCTGGAGCCTTTACACTGAGGGATGAGGATGGAGTCTCAGGTAAGACCCGCCCAGGTGGGGGCCTCATGCCCAGGTTCTGACTCGGGCTTGACAAGTCACAGAAAAAAGAGAGGTGGACTCTGGGGGACTGGTAGGCATATGGGACAGTGCACGCCCTGCCCAGTCATTCAGGACTGTGAGTCCAGTGTGACCAGCTGTGCTGATAATCAAAAGAGGGCAGAAATTTGGATTTTTACATGAAATCTGTCCATTTTGGCAATATTTTTAAAAATGAATGTTACATAAGTCAGAACGTGGACTGTGGTCCTGGTCGGGGCAGGAGAGGCAAAGGGGAGAGGGAGGGCGACCAGGCAACAAGGACACATATCAGCCAACAGCAGGGCTGTGGCTTCTCTGCCAATAACCTACCCATCTAAACATAAGGCCAGGCACGGTGGCACACGCCTGTAATCCCACCACTTTGAGAGGCCAAGGCAGGAGGATCACTTGAGGCCAGAAGTTCTAGACCAGCCTGGGCAACATAGTAAGACCCTGTCTCTGCAAAATATAAACACAATTAGCCGGGTGTGGTGGTGCATGCCTGGGGTTCCAGCTACTTGGGAGGCTGAGGTGCTAGGATCACCCAAGCCTAGGAAGTCAAGGCTGCAGTGAGCCATGGTTGTGCCACTGCACTCCAGCCTCAGTGACAGAGAGAGACTCTGTCTCAAAAATAAATAAATAAATAAACAAATAAACCTGAGATTGCCTGAAAACATAGTCCTGGCTCAGGTACCTGAATCAAATGTGGTCCAGGAAGACTTGTGCACACCCTGTTTGGGTTAGGCCAGTCCCTAGACCAGCCCTGTCATACTTTGGCAAGCCAGCTCATGCGAAAATGAAGGAGACAGAGTGGATGCCAGGGCAGGAGAAGGCTGGGGAGATGAGGCCCTCCTCTACTAGAACTGAGGTCACTTTCCTGGCTTCTTCCATTTTGTGGGAGACACTGGCAGTGTTGAGAACCCAACCACAACCAAATTAAGGGGTGGCAGCCCCAAGAGCCTCCTGGGTGGGGTCTTCACTAGCTCTGCTGTTTGGAGCAAAATCTTGGTTTTTGGGACCTGGTGGGAGGTAATTGAATCATGGGGGCAGGTCTTTCCCGTGCTGTTCTCATACTAGTGAATACGTCTCATGACATCTGATGGTTTTATGAAGGGCAGTTTCCCTGCACACGTTCTCTTGCCTGCTGCTATGTAAGATGTGCCTTTGCTCCTCCCTTCCATCATGCTTCTGAGGCCTCCCCAGTCATGTGGAACCATGAGTTCATTCGACCTCTTTTTCTGTATAAATTTCGCCGTCTCTGATATGTCTTTATGAGCAGTGTGAGAACAGACTAATGCAGCCACTCTACTTAGAGGCCACTATAGAGCTATTAATTGGCCTAATTTCAATATTGTGGTGCCTCAGGGAATACAGAGCGGGAGAGAGATTGGGGAGCCATCATAACACAGGCAACATTTATTAAGTTCTCTATCTTATATGGGTCTGGTCCATAACACCCCAAAACAATTATAATAAAAACATCCAAAATTGATGATCACATATCACCATAACAGATAGAATAATAATGAAAAAGTTGGAAATAGCACAAAAGTTACCAGACACAGAGGCAGAAAGTGAATACATACTATTGAGAAAAGTGGCACCAATAGGCTTGGTCAACTCCCACAAACCTTTGATTTGTTTTTAAAAAAAAAAAGCTGGTCACAGTGGCTCACTGTGCCTGTAATCCTAGCACTTTGAGAGGCCGAGGCACGTAGATCACCTGAGGTCGGGAGTTTGTGCCTGTAATCCCAGGAGGCTGAGGCAGGAGAATCACTCGAACCCGGGAGGCAGAGCTTGCAGTGAGCTGAGATCACGCCACTGCAATACAGCCTGGGCGACAGAGTGAGACTCCGTCTCAAAAATAAATAAATAAATAAATAAATAAATAAATAAATAAATAAATAAATAAATAAATAAATAAATAAATAAAATCAGCAAAGCACAAGAAAAGAAGGTTTGCCCGTGCACAGTCCCTCCACATCTGAGCTTTCTCAGGTATAAGTGCTGCCTTCAAGAGAGAAAAAAAATTGTTTTCTTAGAGCAAATTGCATGAGAGAACAGGGTCACAGGAGTTTAGAGGGAGCCATGAAAATTGTCACTGTGGCTGTGAGAGGCTGGGAGTGTGAAGGAGTAGGGGATAAGAACTGTTAATGGCAGAGGGAGAATTTGGATCAAGACCAGCCTGGAAATCCATCCCCAAACATCTCCTTCTCCACCACCTTCCCACCCTCCTTGGCCCCCTCTAGTTTGTCTTAGACCTCTCTCCTGCAGATCGGGGCCTCCAGGTCCCACAAGCTCCATGGAGCCCCAGGGCCCTGCCCTAACCAACCTGGCTGAGGCCTCCAGGTGGCCTGTTTGAGCACCAGGAAGCCACCGTTGGGAATTCCTCGATTCTTTGACATTGTCCTCCACGTTCCTGGGCTTGTGAAGGAACACCCTCCTCCACATTCCTGGAACTTCAGCCCTTACTTGGCTCAGGAGCCTTAACTCCTCAGGATGTCCAGCGGTGTCAGAAGGAGAGAATACAGTCATGAGTTCTTAGTTTCTGTTTCTGGTTGGGTCAGTAAAGCCTCTTCCTCATCCCTCTTTGCCACTTATTACTAAAGACAGAAACCAAAAACCATGGCTTCAGGCTGCTAAAAACCTAAAACAAAACAGAACAACAACAACAACAACAAAATAAGGCAGATTGGACAAGCTTAGTCACATAGTCAAAGCTTCCTGCACACAATCGTGGGCCTTTCTGGAGTCCCACCACCCTTTCCCATCATATTGTTGTGTCTCTTCTCAGATTCTTCATCGTCTTTGATTTCCAGAGGCACTGCCAAGGTCAGACTGCTGGTCTTGTGTGCCCTGTCTTCCTCCCCTCCCCGTCTTCCTGAGAACTCATGGAAATCTTAGTTCCTCCAGCAAGAACACATGTGTCTTTCATTTGAAAGATTCATGCCTCTCTTCCATGTGAAAGCTGATTAATGCTCATAAGGAAGGGGGCGGGTTCTATTCTTGGCCTGATTTGTCTCCCTAGACTGTCCCTGTGAAAGGTCTTTCTGTATTCATGGCCTTATTGTACAGCTCCACTTTCCCAGCAACAAGTGCTTGGCAGTGTTCACCCACCAAATGTGTTTTCAAACTCAATTGATCACTCCCTCCTTCTTGAAAGTCTTCTTTGCTGGCATCTGGGCACATTGACCCTGGTTCTTTCTCTCCCTCCTGTTGGTCTCTCCTTAAGTGAATTCTTCCTCACTTCCCTAACCTCCAAATGGTGCAATGCCCTAGAGATCCCTTCTTCTCATTGAAAACTCTCCCTGCTATGTTCCTGGGTTACAGTCCAGTCTCATGACTGTAAATACCACTTCAGCGATTCCTAAATCATTATTTCAAGCCCAGCTCTGTCCCCTGAAATCCAGGCTCCTATCTCCAGCTGCTGATTCACCATCACCCTTTGAGCATCTAATCGGTACACAAACTCAGTGAGTTCAAGCAACACCCAATCTTCCCCCCGACATCTGCCTGCCCCATAGACATAATCTCCGACAGTGGCACCTCCACCCTCACAGTGGCTCAGGCCATGACCACTGGGGTCAGCCTCCCTTCTCTCCTCCTCTCACGCGACACATCCAGTCCAAAGCCTGCTGGCTCTGCTTCAAATAACACGCCCAGGCCCACGTCTCCTCCCACTTCCACCAGCACCCTCACCCAAGCTGCTGCCATCTCAGACCTGGGTTATTGCCTCAGCTGGCCTCCTGCTGGCTTTCTCTGCCTCTGCCCTTCTGGGAAGCACCCTTCCCAAGAGTGTTCCCCACATAGCTCTTGTGTTTTAAGGCTCAAGTCCAATGCTGTCGCTCCTTAAAGTTCCCCAGCAGCTCCCATGTCAATCAGTGTAAAAGTTCCAAGGTCCCATGCGATCCAACCCCTCTACTTCATGGACCACATTTCCTGTCACTGCACCATGGCCCCTCACTCCACCCCACCACATCTGGTTCTGCGGCCCTTGCTCCCTCCGGCCCACTTTTGCCTGGACTCTTGCGTGTGTACACACGCTTCCCACTGCCCAGGCTCTGTGCGCCTGGCTCTCTGAAGAGGGCATCCCTCATTCCTCCCAGGTTTCTGCTGCAGGGCTGCCCTACCAGGGGTGCCTGGCCCTTTCCGTTCCACTTGCCCTCCCTGATATGTCTCCATTGTGTTTATGACTTGTCTCACCTCCTGGACTGTAAGGCTCTGGGGGCATATGCTCAATGCAGGGGGTCTTCAGGAAAGAAGGTACGCCAGCCATGGGCCTTGAAGGACAAGTGGGAGATCATCAGTGACCAGGGCAGGGCCGCTGGGGCAAGCGTTCCCAGAACGGGGTTCGGCCCAGCAAAGCCCAGAGTCATGCTGTGGGACAATGTTGCCTTTGCGCCATCATGCCTGTCTGCCTGGCCGTGTGGCTGGGTGACCAGAAGTGAGACGTGTGCTCTTTTGTTGTGTGATTCTTTGGCATCAGATCAAGGCTCTCATCAAGAGGTACATCCAGAGGCAGCAGACGATCAACTTGGTGGTGGTTCCCTGTAACGTGGACATTGCCACCACGGAGGCACTGAGCATGGCTCACGAGGTGGACCCGGAAGGGGACAGGACCATCGGTAAGAGAAAAGAACCAAGCGGCCAGGCACAGTGGCTCAAGCCTGTAATCCCAGCACTCTGGGAGGCCGAGGTGGGTGGATCATGAGGTCAGGAGATTGAGACAATCCTGGCTAACATGGTGAAACCCGGTCTCTACTAAAAATACAAAAAAAATTAGCCAGGCGTGGTGGCAAGCACCTGTAGTCCCAGCTACTCGGGAGACTGAGGCAGGAGAATGGTGTGAACCCGGGAGGCAGAGCTTGCAGCGAGCCAAGATCGCACCACTGCACTCCAGCCTGGGCAACAGAGCAAGACTCTATCTCAAAAAAAAAAAAAAAAAAAAGAAAAAAAGAACCAAGCTTCCAGGGCGTGGATGAGAAGGGAGGGAGGGTTGCCACATGTCTTTGGAAGATCCTGGAACGTATCATATGCCGTGTGTCCTGTGCTGAATACAAGTGCTACTGTGCTTGTTCCTTAGGAATGGCTTATTGAGGGCTGAAGTAGGTAATATCATCTACTCAGTAGATGGACCTGAGCATGTCAACAAAGTTAACGCTGAAGAAAAGAAAGAAAAGAATAAAAGATTAAAAAAAAAAAAAAGGATCTATTTGAATATTAACATCTCCAAGGAAACTTAGTACTACTTTTTAATAGTCAGTTTTCTGGTCCTCTCATTGCCACAAACTCAGATAATCAATAGTTATCAATAAATATGAGCTATTATTATTATTTTGAGGCAGAGTTTCGCTCTGCCCCCCAGGCTGGAGTGCAGTGACATAATCTAGGTTCACTGTAACCTCTGCCTCCCGGGTTCGATTCTCCTGCCTCAGCCTCCCAAGTAGCTGGGACTACATGCACATGCCATCACGCCTGGCTAATTTTTGTATTTTTAGTAGGGATGGAGTTTCACTGTCTTGGCCAGGCAGGTGTCAAATTCCCAATCTCAGGTGATCCACCTGCCTCAGCCTTCCAAAGTGCTGGGATTACAGGTGTGAAACACAGCCCCCAGCCAGCTGTTATGATTATAAATTCAGTCAATCACTGTAGTCATGGGATATACACGATCTGCTCTTAGTATAGCCCAAAACTATATTGTAAAATAAATGCACGTTTTCTTTTTTTTTTTTTTTAAGTTGGGGTATTTTATTTTATTGTCAACTTTTGTTTTAGGTTCAGGGGTACATGTGCAGGATGTGCAGGTTTGTTACACAGGGAAACATGTCATGGGAGTTTGTTGTACAGATGATTTCGTCACCCAGGTATTAAGCCTAGTACCCATTAGTTATTTTTCCTGATCCTCTCCCTCCTCCACCTTCTGACAGGCCCTAGTGTCTGTTGCTCCCCTCTGCGTGTTCATGTGTTCTCATCATTTAGCTCCCACTTATAAGTGAGAACTTGTGGCGTTTGGGTTTCTGTTCCTGGGTTAGTTTACTAAGGATAATGGCCTCCAGCTCCATCCCACAGAAATGCAAATTTTCTATTCATTCTAGCTCAAGCATAGAAATAGAGAAAAGTGTGCTAGGCTTAAAAGAGAAAGAGACTCATGTTCATAGCAGCATTATTCACAATAGCCCAAAGGTGGGAACAACCCAAGTGTTTACAGAGAGATGAATGGATCAATAAAGCGTGGCATATACGTAAACCAGTATTATTTAGCCTTAAAAAGGAGGGAAATTCTGAAACACACAACAACATGAGTGAACTTCAAGGACATTATGCTAAGTGAAATTCCACTAAGAAAAGAACAATCACTGGATGATTCTACCTTATTTGAGGTCCCTAGAGTAGTCAGACTCATACAGACAAAGTAGAATGGTGGTTGCCCAAGACTGGAGGGAGGGGAAGTGGGAAATTGTTGTTTAATGGGTGAAGAGCTTCAGTTTGGGAAGATGGAAAAGTTCTGGAGATGGATGGTGGTGATGGTTACACAACAGTGTAAATGTACTTAATTATACCTAACTATAAACTGGCTAAATAGGAAAATTCACTTTATGTATATTTTATTACCATTTTTTAAAGAACTTTTTTTAAAAAAAAAAAAACAAGGTAGCTAAAGACAGAGTAGGGGGGAACATCCTATTTTTATTAGTTGAATTATTCCCTTGCAGACTTGAGTTACGTGTATTTTACAATTCTTTTAAAAAGGAAATTGAGGCCGGGAGCGGTGGCTCATGTCTGTAATCCCAGCACTTTGGGGGGCCAAGGCGGGCGGATCAACTGAGGTCAGAAGTTCAAGACCACCCTGGCCAACACAGTGAAACCCCATGTCTACTAAAAATACAAAAAATTAGCCAGTCGTGGCGGCACATGCCTGTAATCCCAGCTACTCGGGAGGCTGAGGCACGAGAATCACTTGAACCTGAGAGACGGAGGTTACAGTGAGCCAAGATCATGCCACTGCACTCCAGCCTGGTGAAAGAGCAAGACTCTGTCTCAAAAAAAAAAGAAAAGAAAAGAAAAGAAAAAAGAAAATTGAATGACTATCTACACAATACTCCCAAAGGATGAGAATAGAGCAAATTTGATGATAATTTAACAGTGGCTTAGAGAATATCAAGTTTCAAAAAGAACAGTGGGTCAATACTTTCAGGCCCTCACTAAGCTGGTTCCCCACCCATCCATTGCTAAATGGACGCTGTCTACTCCCTCGGCTTCAGCCGAGCTCCTGTCGCCTCTTGAGACAGAGACTGCTTCTGTTGAGGTCACCCACACCCTCTGCACTGAGGAGCACATGGTCACATCTCTGTCCTCACCTTTCCTTTCTCAGCAGCAGTCACCCCAGTTGCCCACTCCCTCCTTCCTGAACCTCCCTCCTTCCTTCACCATTCTCTCTCTCAGGTCGCTTCCATCGCTGGCCAGCTGGAAGTCACATTCTTAGACTCCTTGTTTTCATGTCTCTTCAATTCTCAGGCCTCTAAGTATGGAAAACTTGGTTCTGGGCTCTCCTTCTATCAACACATCATCACATTCAGTGATCTTATCTGGCTGTGGTTTGTAATCCCATCTACATGCCAGTGACTCCCAAATCTGTATCTATAACCTTGACCTTGCTTAACTGGACAACTCCATTTGGCTGTCTGGCCGATGTCTCCAGTTAAACATGACCAAAACAGAACTCTTGGTTTCATACTCCATCCTGATTCTCCTCCTCCCCAAGGCTTCCCCACCTCATTCACAGAACCCATCCACCCACCCAGTTCTAAAGCCAAATCAAAGAGTCCCATTTGAGTCCTCCCTCGCTTTGCCTCCAAGTCCAATGTATCTGAAGTCCTGGTGACTCTGCCTCCAAAACGGGTGCCAAATCCATCCACTCCTCTCCATCCCCACTGTCACTGCCTAGACCAAGCCACCATGGTCTCCTGCCTGTACTGCTCAAACATTCTCCTGCTGTTCTAGCACTCACCTTGCCCACGGCAGTGCCCTCTCCACTGGCCTTCAAACATGTCAATCAAGTCATGCCCTTCCCTGTTTACATTCTCTCCTGCTGCCATTGCATATGCATATAAACCCCGGACTCCTTTATTTAGAAAGCAGAGCCCCAGGTGCCTGCCTCTCTGATCTCAGTTCCCACGCTCTCTGCCTTGCTCATGACGCTTCATTATGGCTCTGCCATCCCTGCTCCCTCTCACCCAGGGTCTGGAGTGCTCCTTCTCCATCCCCACTAGGCTGACTCCTTCCTTCATTCAGATCTCAGTCCAAATGTTGCCTTCTGAGAGAGGCCCTCCCTGTCCACCCAACCTGAGACTGCACCATGCATCTTTGCCCACAGTCATTTGCTAGCACATCACTTTATTTAACTCTCTGTGTAGCCCTTATCAATATCCACTCTTCTTTATTTCTTGTATATTACTAGATTAATTTATCTGGAGAGAGAGGTTCAGGAATAGTAGACCAGATAGCCAGACTTACCCACAAATTAAAACAAAGGACAAAATAGCAGAAAATAAGGCCAGGCACGGTGGCTCATGCCTGTAATCCCAGCACTTTGGGAGGCTGAGGTGGGTGGATCATGAGGTCAGGAGTTCAAGACCAGCCTGGCCAACATGGTGAAACCTCATCTCTACTAAAAATACAAAAATTAGCTGGGCATGGTGGCACACGCCTGCGGTCCCAGCTACTCAGGAGGCTGAGGCAGGGGAATCGCTTGAACCAGGGAGGTGGAGGTTGCAGCGAGTCACTGCACTCCAGCCTGGGTGACAGAGCAAGACTCTGTCAGAAAGACAAGAAGGAAGGAAGGAAGGAATGAAGGAAGGAAGGGAGGGAGGGAGGGAGGGAAACGGCTTTCCAACACACACAAACAAGAAATGCAGTGGCTATTTGACACTCAAGCAACATAAACAAACAAACAAAAAAGCACTTGGAATTCAAAGTTTTCAATCCAGTGTAAGCAGGAAGGAGTGGGGACAGAGGACGGGGAGAAGAAAATGGGGAGGAGGAGATCAGAGGCGGTACCCACAAGAAGGAGCCCAGAGAGTCGGTTCAGGAGACACTAGAGAGGGACTCCCCTCAGTAGGGAATGAGGCGTTCTTGGAAACATGGTGCATGGAGCCAGTTCATTCTAACCATGCATGCTGCCTTAGTGCTGGGCACCCAGTAGGCATCCAAGAACTATTTGTTAAGTCAACTATCCAGGATGAATGAACTGAGTGAGAGGGTGAGATACTGAGCCAAAAGAAATGCAAAGAAGAGGGGCGATGAGAGAATGAGGAGGGAATGAGGCACTGGAGGATCAAGACTGCAGAAGACCTTGCTGGCCAAAAAAGGAGCCCACAGCCCAGTAGGAGTCAAATCTATTTGAGGGGATCAATGACCTTTCCATTTCCCTTCTTTAACCATCTCACAGGGATCCTGACCAAACCAGATCTAATGGACAAGGGCACCGAGAAAAGCATCATTAATGTGGTACGAAACCTCACATACCCCCTCAAGAAGGGCTACATGATCGTGAAGTGCCGGGGCCAGCAGGAGATCATGAACAGACTGAGTTTGGCAGAAGCAACCAAGAAAGAGATTACATTCTTTCAAACACATCCATGTTTCAGGTGAGACTCTTCAGGAAAGCCCTGGAATTAGACTCCATGAAAAGCCAGCCCATCTGCCAGAGTTGGCCCGGATGATGACCAAAGTATATGCACAAATTACACAAAGTAGTATAACCTAGCCTCACCTTATTTTGGTGTTAAATTTCTTGGCTTATTTAGACACATTATTGTTTTTTAGATTCTAATGATGGTGCTGATTAAAAACTGGAATGTATCATGACATAAAGCATAGAACACTTTGGTTTTCCAAAATGTTTTCACTTGCTTTCTGATTTGAGTCCTTTTATTAAGAGATACATAAGGCAGCTGAAGTTTCCCCCATTTTCATAGATAAGAATAATGAGGTCCAACAGTGAATGGGAGCAGGACTGAACACAGAGCTCCTAACTTCCAGAAACCCATGTTTACCACTGTAAGCGGCACACAGGAAAACCTGCTCTATGGAACTCTCCACGTTTTTAGAGCCTCCAGTGCCCACAGTCATTTGCCAGCACATCACTTGTTTTTATTACATAGAAATTTAATAATAACTGGTTTTATTAAATAGAAATTATCCTATAGAGACTCTGTAGTCTGTAGGACGCTGGGATTTTCCCCATTGAATGGAGCTCTTTTCCCCTTCATTCTGGAACTTGTTATTCCTGAATGATCCAGTAGCACACAGGTCACTCCTGCTTGAAGGAGAGCTAATGGGAAAACAGTGAATTTGGGCGGAGCAGTTCTGCTGCTTGCTAACTATGTGATCTTACAATATGGGCCACCTTCTCTGAATTTTGTCTTTCCCATCTTCTCCAAGATGTGGTTAGGATTAAATAACACGACACACACAAAGGTCTTGAGCGCCAGCAGCCAGCACTCAGTAAATACCACCCGGTTCCTTCCTTCTTCCTCTCTGCTCCTGCTCTGAGTGGATTAAACATACTGTTTTCAATAGCACTAGAGGACATGAGGAGAAGAAAACTCTCCTCCCCTAGCTGGGAGGTTTCAAAATAATCAGGCCCACAGTTCTCCATGCTGAGTAAGCAGCAGACTCTCTGGAGAGTTCCTTAAAATAGCGCTCGCTCTGCCCTGCCCTGAGGTATGGGGAGGGGCCCAAGACTTTCTGCTTCTAACAGGTTCCTCCTGGTTGAGGCTAATGTTGCCAGTCCAGGGACCTCCCTTTGCGAACCGCTTCTCAAGGTCTTTGGGAAATCTGAAATCCTTGCATGCCTACTTGCTGAGAGCTGGCCCTTGCAGTGAGAGGCACTGGCAGTGCTAGGGGATAATCCTGTGTGCTTCATCCTAAATTCCTGCTATTGGCAAACACGCTGCAGCCACGCTGCCTGCTGTGTGGCTGCAGCAAGCAAATGCAGCAAGCTGCTTAACCTTTCTGTGTCTCAGTCTTTCTTGCTCTAAAGTGGGTTGTTAAATGACTAAATGTGTTAATATTTATAAAGCCCTTAGATTGGTGCCTGGCACTTAGTAAGCACCGTACTTTTGTGATGAGAAATAAAATACTAATCTGGGCAACTCAGTTAATCTCTATGAGGCTGGGTTTGTTTTCCTGTAGCTAAGATGACCTACCTCATGGGTTTGTGGGGATGATAGAAAGGGAGAAGGGAAGGAAGCTTCCTGGCCCACACTTGCTTGGGTACAGGCTGGTGGCAAGTGTCTTGCTCATGCACCACCTGGCTTTTCTGATGGCACGTGTTGCCCCAGGGAGCTGGGCTCACCTACCACATACAAAGCCCCGTACTAGCAAGATGGTACACAAGTCCCTCCTGAATGCATGAGTGTCTGTCTCGTTTCAGAGTTCTCCTGGAGGAGGGGTCAGCCACGGTTCCCCGACTGGCAGAAAGACTTACCGCTGAACTCATCACGCACATCCAAGTGAGCCACGTGGGTTGGGTGACAGGTGATCAATACAGCATGCCCAAGTCACTCTCTTGCTCTGGAATTGGCTAAGATGCCCCACTGTTCCGTCCAAACAAGCAAACAAGTACCCTCTGAAAACTGTCTCACTCACTGTCATAGGCTCACAGGAAGAACTTCCAAACTGGGGAAGCAACAAGTACATAGTGTTAAAACAAAGGGTTGAATTGGTCAACAGAGGTGGGAGGGGGAAGAGAAGGAAACAAACCGTAATACCAGTTTAGCAATATAAAAAGGACTGACCACTGAGTGAGCAAGTTCTCTTTTTTCAATATGTTGTTAATACTTCCTGGTAAAAAAAAATTTTTATTGCCAGACATGGTGGCTCATGCCTGTAATCCCAGCACTTTGGGAGGCTGAGGCCGGTGGATCACCTGAGGTCGGGAGTTCAAGACCAGCCTGACCAACGTAGAGAAACTCCATCTCTACTAAAAATACAAAATTAGCTGGGCATGGCGGCACATGCCTGTAATCCCAGCTACTCAGGAGGCTGAAGCAGGAGAATCGCTTGAACCCGGAAGGTGGAGGTTGCAGTGAGCCGAGATCGTGCCATTGCACTCCAGCTTGGGCAACAAGAGTGAAATTCTGTCTTAAAAAAAAAAAAAAAAAAAAATTCTTCTAGCCTCAAACTTCTAAGAAATAGTTGGTTTGTAAGAAATAAATCCATTTTTATGGATTCTCAAAAGCAGACAACTACAGACAAGGGCCTCATGACATCATCAATTATAGAAAAACTGGTTTGGTGGTTATTGAGAAATTGAATATTTTTAGTGCTTGCCTAAACCTTCACAAATGAGGCCAAGCAACATGGGAAGATTTAAGTTTACCCTTTGAGCAAAGATTATTCCAGATCCTAGGACTTGGCCCATGCTAAATTGTGTATTAAACAAAAGCAATGACTTACTTGAGCCAGGAAGCACATACTCAAAGAAAATTTGGTTGGAAGGAGCCAGTGGTTCTCCAACTTTAAGGCACACAAGAATTACCTGGAAAGTTTGTTACAATTTAGATTCTGCTGGGCACACCGGGCATGGTGGCTTACATATGTAATCCCAGCACTTTGGGAGGCTGAGGCGGGTGGGTCACCTGAGGTCAGGAGTTCGAGGCCAGCCTGGCCAACATGGTGAAACACCGTCTCTACTAAAAATACAAAAATTAGCCAGCGTGATGTTGTGCACCTGTAGTCCCAGCTACTCGGGAGGCTGAGGCAGGAGAATGGCTTGAACCCAGAATGGGGAGGTTGCAGTGATCTGAGATCACGCCACTGCACTTCCAGCCTGGGCGACAGAGTGAGGCTCCGTCTCAAAAAAAAAAAAAAATTTAGATTCCTGGGTCCCAGACCCAGAGTTTCTGACTTAGAAGTAAGACCCGTGGATTTGCATTTCTACGTTCCCAGGTCTTCCTGGGAACAAACTTTGAGAATCACTGATTCCAGTGGAATTCACTAAGTTTGCAGAAGAGGTTTCTGAAAGCTATATCCCTGTCTAATTGAGAAACACATCTGGTTTTTGCAAAAATAAAAATGTTGTATTTTTATAATTTTTTTCAACACAAATATTTTAATTTAAAATTTATAATATTTTAAGTTAATTTTTAAATGTTAAATCGACTAAATTATAACAATGACAACTTGAAATATCAGAAGGTAATACACTTTGCCTACAGATACAAACTATCTCCCAAAAAAGAGCCTAGGAGGCCTTATCAATTTCCGGGTATAACCTGTCTTGCCTTGGCATGCTAACCCACAAACCACCTCCAAGTCCCAGGGAGCTCCCCCTGCCCAGGGGCTGCAGCATCCTCGTCCACCAGGGCAGGACCTGGGGTCACTGCTCCCCAAGGTGTCTTCACCTGCAGTGTTTACGAGCAGGGTTGGGGAGTTGGTAGGCAGGGTGCGATTGGCCACTGCTACTCACTAGGTCTGTGAAGATAGCAAGTAATTGGATTCTCTGAGCCTTAGTTTCTTCTCTGACAAAAAACTGGCAGCATACGACAGTGTGGGGATTAAATGAGGTGTGGAGTGTGTCGCCAACCCCAAGACACAGTGTTTATCAGTTTATAACACTCACATTGTCACCAAAAATCCCATTTTACTAAGACATTGCACATTATATTCAAGTGTTCTTATTCTGGAATTACAAGGCACCAAGCCAAATCAAACAACCACCACAAAACAAAAGTAAAAACTGTCCACCACCCGATTCCTCACCACTCCAACTGCACAGCAGAATGCAAAATTCCGAGCCAAGCCATCCAAGCTGTGGGACATGCCTGTTGCATGCAAAACTCTCTTTGGGCTCCTTGGCCGGTGTCCATCTCACTGAGATTCACAAAATAACAAAAATTCCAGATCTTCCTGCATGCTTTAAAGGGTTCCTACCCATATACCAAAGAAATATGTTGGCCAATCTCTTAAGCCGTAGTTTGATTGTTTGCAATTGTTTTGTTTAGAAATCGCTCCCGCTGTTAGAAGAACAAATAAGGGAGAGCCACCAGAAGGCGACCGAGGAGCTGCGGCGTTGTGGGGCTGACATCCCCAGCCAGGAGGCCGACAAGATGTTCTTTCTGATTGAGGTGAGGATTTCCGCGGGCCTCCACGTGACACTGCGTCCTTCCCTCTCCTCACCCATGAGATGAGGCATGTGGGTGGACATCTCCTTGCAACGCCGGTCCCAGTTCTTTCATATGATTTCAGCACAGACTGTTGACTTTATATCATTTTCAGAAAATCAAGATGTTTAATCAGGACATCGAAAAGTTAGTAGAAGGAGAAGAAGTTGTAAGGGAGAACGAGACCCGTTTATACAACAAAATCAGAGAGGATTTTAAAAACTGGATAGGCATACTTGAAACTAATACCCAAAAAGGTAAGTTCTGGGCAGGGCTGCCCGCAAAACAGGGTGGTATTTACCTAGACTGGAGGCTATGTCCAGCACGTAAGTGTACCCAGAGCAGAGCACGCCCATCCAAGACCCTGGAATGCTTGGTAATCAGCAACTGTCTCTCAAGGACCAAGACCCAGAAATATGGGGCATTGACCTCAGCAATTCAACACAGGGCAATTCCACTGCCTCTGACGTCCTCTTGCGTCTTGCTTTTGTTTTGTTTTGTTTTGTTGAAACAGGGTCTCCCTCTGTTGCCTAGGCTGCAGTGTAGTGGCGCAATCATGGCTCACTGCAGCCTCAACCTCCCGGGTTCAAGTGATCCTCCCACCTCAGCCTCCCGAGTAGTTGGGACCACAGGTGTGAACCACCATACCCAGCTGATTTTTGTACTTTTTTGTAGAGACAGGTTTTCACCACCATTGCTCAGGCTGCTCTTGAACTCGTGGGCTCAAGCAATCCACCTGCCTCAGCCTCCCAAAGTGCTGGGAGTATAGATGTCAGCCACTGTGCCTGGCCTTGCGTCTTGGTTCTGAGGCTAAATGAAGGCTCTCCAGCCACTGAGTTGAGTGCACAGCTGCTTGGCTGGCTGTGGTGCCTGTTGTGGACGCACCAGACACGAAGCCTTCGTGAGTAGCAGCTAAACCTCAGCCTGGTAGAAAAAGTGACCTGGGATACTTATTTATTTTGGTGGTATTAAGACAGAGCTCAGCATGGGTGCCAGGGGACCACGGGAGGGCGGAGTCCACATGAAATCGTTTACCATCTCCCCCTCTGGAAGGTCTAGGGTGTGATGATCTGGTTTCAACAATAAGTAAAGACTAGATGAAGTAGCAGTTTTTTAAGTGCTAAAATGTGCTCAGGTCACCCAAACAATTCCACTCATCCCAATCCTCCTTCTCTTTGCCCCTAATTCAAGACCAGGGAGATCCCTGGTTTGACACGAGCCTGCTGGCTTCACCTGGCAAAGTTTCAATTCCCATGTGCTCCAGCCCAGGTGCCAGTAGGGCATGTGTGTGTGTGTGTGTGTGTGTGTGTGTGTGTGTTCATTTTCACACTGCTATAAAAAACTACCTAAGACTGGACAATTTATAAAGAAAGGAGGTTTAATGGACTCACAGTTCCACATGGCTGGGGAGGCCTCAGAAAACTTACAATTATAGCAGAAAGCAAAGGAGAAGCAAGCACTTTCTTTACAAGGTGGCAGGAGAGAGAGCAAGGGGAGAGCTGCCAAACACTTTATTTATTTATTTATTTTGAGACGGAGTTCCACTCTTGTTGCCCAGGCTGGAGTGTAGTGGTGTGATCTCAGCTTACTGCAACCTCAGCCTCCCAGGTTCAAGTAATTCTCCTACCTCAGCCTTCCAAGTAGCTGTGATTACAGTTGCGTGCCACCACGCCCAGCTGGTTTTTATACTTTTAGTAGAGATGGGGTTTCACCACATTGACCAGGCTGGTCTCAAACTCCTGACCTCAGGTGATCTGCCCTCCCCCGCCTCCCAAAGGGCTGGGATTACAGGCATGAGCCACTGCTCTCAGCCCCCGAACACTTTTAAACTATCAGATCCCGTGAGAACTCACTATCATGAGGGCAGCATGAGAAAAACCACCCCCATGATCCAATCACCTCCCACCAGGAGACCTTATCAATGTCCTGGCGTGACCTGTCTTGCCTTGTCACGCTAACCCACAAACCACCTCCAAGTCCCAGGGAGCTCCCCCTGCCCAGGGGCTGCAGCATCCTCGTCCACCAGGGCAGGACCTGGGGTCACTGCTCCCCAAGGTGTCTTCACCTGCTCTCTTGACACATGGGGCTTATAATTTGGGATGAGATTCGGGTGGGCACACAGAGCCAAACCATCTCATTGTGTGTATGCTGTTGTGTTTTCGTTCTGGCACTCGGAGAAAACAGTACTATTTACCTCCGTGGTAAGATCCCTCCAACTGTAATCTGTGGCTGTATGCTTAGGAGGTGAGGGGTACAAGATTAATTTTCCATATTCATTTGACTGATCAGATTGTTGTGTTTAGTTTTGTTTTTATTTTTCAGAGACAGGCTCTTGCTGTCACCCAGGCTAGAGTGCAGTGGTGCAATCACTCACAGATAGCTGGGACTAGAGGCACATACCACCATGCCTGGCTAATCTTTTTTTATTTTTGTAGAGATAGGATCTTGTTATGTTGCCCAGGCTGGTCTCGAACTCCTGGCCTCAAGTGATCCTCCCACCTCGACCTCCCGAACTGATGGTATTACAGGCGTGAGCCACCACACCTGGCTTCTAATCAAGTTTTTGTTTGTTTGTTTTGTTTTTGTTTTTGTTTTTGTTTTCCTACCAGTTAGAAATAGTAACGTCTCTCTTGGGGTGATGACTTTCAACTGAAACACATTTTCATAGAATAAGATTTTTGTTTCCCAAAAGTCAGTATTTCTTAAACTCCTGTTATTAGACCATGAATATTTTTCTCGTTGTGAACAAAACTCCACTTTGCAACACTGCCTCTGCGTACAGTGGGGAGCAAGACTTTAAAAAACTGTTGCTAGCTTTACAACGTCTGCAGAATTATTAGAATTCACCATGGAGGTCTGTTCAATGTTGCAGTTAAAAATATTATCCATGAAGAAGTTGAAAAATATGAAAAGCAGTATCGAGGCAAGGAGCTTCTGGGATTTGTCAACTACAAGACATTTGAGACCATCGTGCATCAGTACATCCAGCAGCTGGTGGAGCCCGCCCTTAGCATGCTCCAGAAAGCCGTAGGTGAGGACTTTCATGCAGGGCTCCCAAACCATCACTCTCATACCTTCCATAGACCCCAATGCCTTGGAGGAAGAGATTGGAATGGAGTTACCAAACACAGCCTGCAGACCAGCTCACTGGTGTGCTAGATTGCTACTTGGTGTGGTCTGTGAGCCAGCAGACTGGCAAGGCCTGGGAGCCGGTCAGAGCTGCAGATTCTGCCCTTCTGCCTGAGAACTCGTACTGAGGTTTCTAGGAGATGGGGAAGCATGCTGAGTGCCGTAGGCGCTTTCCATCGCTGTCCTTCAAACACACGGAGGAGGCGGGGAAGATGGTTTCTCTTGTCTTTAGGGGGCAGGCAGAGGGTGCACACGTGCTTCATCTGTATCACACGCAGTCCCCAACACAGCTGTGTAAGGCAGCGGTCCCCAGTCTTTACGGCACCAGAGACTGCTTTCATGGAAGACAGTTTTTCCACAGGCCGGTGAGGGGTGAGAGGGATGGCTCTGGGATGATTCAACTGCATTGTATTTATTGTGCACTTTATTTCTATGATTATTACACTGTAATATATAATGAAATAATTACACAGCTCATCATAATGTAGAATCCCCATCATGGTGGGAGCCCTCAGCTTCTCTTCCTGCAACTAGACGGTCCCACCGGGGAAGTGATGGGAGACAGTGACAGATCATCAGGCATGAGTTTCTCATAAGGAACATGCAACCTAGATCCCTCGCATGTGCAGTTCTCAACAGGGTTTGTGCACCTGTGAGAATCTAGTGCCACCGCAGATGTGAAAGGAGGTGGGGCTCAGGCAGCAATGCTCACTAGCTCACTGCACGTCTGCCAGACATGGACTGGAATTGGTCCAGCCCGGAGGTTGCGGACCCCTGATGATGTAAGGAATAGTCAGAGGTTAACATGCACACAGGCACGGGAAATGGACAGCACCTGCCCAGGCTGCATGAGGGCTGGATTGCATGTCCCTGGAATGACGTCCCACCCTCTCCTGTCTTGGTCTGCCAGCCTAGGAAACTCAGTCTCCTGGAATGGGTCAGGGTATCACCAGTCATCCTCCCTGTGTCTTTAACCATTTTATTTCTGCTTGTGTTTTACTGATGTTTTCTTTTTTTTTTGGTCAGAAATTATCCGGCAAGCTTTCATTAACATGGCCAAAAAACATTTTGGTGAATTCTTCAACCTTAACCATACTGTTCAGGTAAGCGCCCAGAGTTCACTTGCTAGTCACCTGGACCACTGGCTGTTTAACCTTGAGAGAAGCTGGATATGTTCACTGTCGTTTGGAACCATGAGGCCAGGGATGCAATGGCAGGCTGGTGGGGCTGGCGACTCCAGGAGCACCTGCCTGCTTGGCTTCTGCTCAGGGGGAGGCTGCACTCCCCAGGAGAAATGAAAGGAGGCCCGTGCCCTGCCATCTGTTTTGCATGACCTCGCGCAGGACGGGGGGCTCCACTGAGGACGAGCTGATAGGCTGAATCTTTTTCAAGCATAAAGCACCGCATTGTTCACTAGTCCTACTGCTAAGTTTGTATGTTTGACTCAAAGATGTTGCTCTGTGGGTTTCTACTTAGCAACTCTTCCCTGAGTTACCTTCAGCAAAGGCAAGAGAGGACATGTGACACATGGGCTCTAAATAAAATTCCTCTTCTGCCCAGGCCTGGGCTCGTGGATTGAAATCTCATTCCATAGTGCAGGCAAGCAAGAAGGACAATTTCTGTCATTTTTCCATCAGGTAAATTAATTTCTTCTTTCACCCTTTTGGCCTGTTGGTAAAAATTAAATCTCAGTTCTGACTCTCGCCCACTTTCTCAGGGGCTGTGTCTGAGTCCCAGGTGCCTGCTCATGGGGTGGGTGACCTGCCTGGTCCCCAGTCACCAAGATGTCCATCGTCCTTTCCAGGCCTTGGTCCCCTTGGTCCCTGAGCTCCTGCCAACCCCCGCCGGGACACATGAAGCACTCTGCTGCAGGCCCGACTGCTCTGGGCCATGGGAACTCTGGCATCCACCAAGGCTCTTCACCTCTTTTGTGCTGCCCTTGGATAGACACAGCCTTGCAACAGCTCCCGGCTCCATACCAGGGACTATGGGGCTCTCCAAGGCCGTGGCCTGCACACTCCCCAGAGCCACATCAGAGCCTGGGGGGCGTGTTGCCTCCTGGGTCACAAATCTTGAGGAGTGCAGCACAGGCCACTTCTGCTCCCAGAGGGTCTACTGTCCATCGTTGTGTAGACCGAAAAGTGACTGAGGCAGATCTCCCTTGATCCGAGGTTTATTTTGCCCAGGTCAAGGATGTACCTGGGAAAAAGAAACACAAGTCCCAGTGCGATTTGTGACCTGTGCTTTTCCTATCGAGGGTTTTAGAGGAACTTCAGTATTTGAAAAGGAAAGAGCAAGTGGGGAAGAAAGAAGGAGGGTAGGCAATGAGGCAGAAGTCACACTCTTGTAAGACTCTGACCAGCACTCAATGAATCTACATGTTATATGTGAAAAGAAAGGCGTGGAGGGCAAGTCAATCATGCATTCATCTCGCGCTCAGTAAATCTACATTTTACATCGGATAAAGTGTGCATGTGAAATCACAGCTTCTATTTGGGAACAAAAGAAAGACAGTTAACTTTCCCTTTGGTATAGTAAGTTTGTGGCCCCAAGATTCTACTTTTCTTTCACAGTTGTCACATATACTTAAAAAAATAGAAAAGAAAGAGAGAGAGAAAGAACCAGCACCTGTGAAACTTCACCTCTGAAACTCACCCTCTTACTCTCAAGCCACTGCTTCTGCTTTCAGTTTTAAAAAGTCTGTTTGAAACTCAAAAGCCTAGGCCGGGCATAGTGGCCCATGCCTGTAATCCTAGCACTTTGGGAGGCCGAGGCGGGCAGATCACTTGAGGTCAGGAGTTCGAGACCAGCCTGGCCAACCCAGTGAAACCCTTGTGTCTCCTAAAAATACAAAAATTAGCCGGAAATCACTTGAACCTGGGAGGCGGAGGTTGCAGTGAGTCGAGATTATGCCACTGCACTGTAGCCTGGGCAACAGGGCGAGACTCCATCTCAAAAACAAAAAAAAGAAAAAGAAACTCAAAGCCAGGACATAACAGTCTTAGTTCAAGCTTCTATCACAAAGTCCCACAAACTGGATGTGTCTTATTAACAATAAAAATTTGTTTCTCATGGTTCTGGAGGCTGGGAGCCTGAGATCAGTGTGTGGGCATGGTCAGGTG
>NW_012117154.1:4994096-5004034 GCF_000951035.1 Colobus angolensis palliatus
ATTACAAGCGCCTGCCACCACACCCAGCTAATTTTTGTATTTTTAGTAGAGATGGGGTTTTGTCATGTTGGCCAAGCTGGTCTCAAACTCCTGACCTCAGGTGATCCACCTGCCTCAGTCTACCAGTGCTGGGATTACAGGTGTGAGCCACCGCACCCAGCCTTTTTGAGATAGAGTTTCACTCTTGTTGTCCAGGCTGGAGTGCAACGGTGTGATAGCTCACTGCAACCTCTGCCTCCCAGATTCAAGTGATTCTCCTGCCTCCGCCTCCCAAGTAGCTGGGATTACAGGCGTTCGCCACCACACCCAGCTAATTTTGTATTTTTAGTAGAGATGAGCTTTCACGATGTTGGCCAGGCTGGTCTTGAACTCCTGATCTCAAGTGATCCACCCTCCTCAGCCTTCCCAAATTGCTGGGATTATAGGCGTGAGCCACCGTGCCCAGTCAACCTCTTTCTTCCTTGACTGCATGGGTGACGTAGGAGCCCTGGGATTCCTGGGAAACAGGTATATCACCCTGTTATCCCAGTGTCAGCACTGGAACCATTCCAGCAGAAGTAGAACTCCAGGAATGACTGACACCGTCCCAACAGTATGGACTAAGCCTGTTCCTGATGAAGGAGCAGAAAGCTGGTGGTGTGGGAGGGACTGGGGATGGCCAGAGAGGAAGAAAGGGCAGGACAGAAGGTCTGTTGCAAGCGGGGAGTGAAGAAACCAGGTTCATAAGGACAGAAAGGGCGAAGTGGGACTTTCTAAAAATCACCATTTCAAGTCTCAGGACGTCTTTGACCTCAGATTCGTTTTAATTCTGAGTTCAGCATCATAGTGCTTCCAAATTTGTTTAAGCCAACAGGAAAGAAGAAAAAGAAGTAACGTGCGTGTCTTTCTTATCTAACCAGAGCAAGATTGAAGACATAAAAGTGAGACACACAGAAAAGGCGGAAAACATGATCCAACTTCAGTTCAGAATGGAGCAGATTGTTTTTTGTCAAGATCAGATTTACAGTGTTGTTGTGAAGAAAGTCCGAGAAGAGATTTTTAACCCTCTGGCGAAGCCTTCACAGAATATGAAGTTGAACTCTCATTTTCCCATTAATGAGTCTTCAGTTTCCTCCTTTAACGAAATAGGCGTCCACCTGAACGCCTACTTCTCCGTGAGTTCCCTGGGGGGCAGGATCTGTGCTCTCTGGCATTTGTAGAGTTGAGCAGGGACTATGCTAACCTAGAGAGGCTTTGCTGAGGGAAGGAGGGAGGGACCACTACAATGTATTAAGCCCTTTTGCACTATGATAAACTACTTATATATTTTCTCATTTATAATTTTACACGAGCCCTGCGAAGGCATTTTTAATTAATATCCCCACAATCAGTTTTTAAAGTGAGCAGAGCGTGTACTCAAAATTAATTCCGACCCCAAAATTCTTTATATTTCATATGCAGTCCATGAATTACAAAATTACTATGATCAGAATACAGCAAAATACAACAAACGTCGATGATAATGGCTATGAATCAGCTTTCTTTGGTGTTCAGAAGGCACTAACGTGCCACACTCGCCAGCCCCACAAGATAGGAATGAAATTTCCTTTCCCTAGATTTTGTGACCTGATGAACTTTTTGGCCTCTGACTTTCTATCCAGTATGCAAGTATCACTGTGCCCAGGAAGGAAAAATAGCTTTTAAACTGCAAAGACACCCACCTCCCGAAGCCCTTTCTCAATCAGAATAGAGTGGTTTCCCAGCCATGGGCACCTGGCTGCCAGACACACTGGCTGCATCTATGAAGATGGAATGAGGGGAGGATTCGAAATGGCCCTGATGCACACCCAGAAGGGAGCCAGGGGAGTCCTGGGCCGGGGGTTCTCTCCAGCAGGGAGGAGCTGTGCGGATGCCCAGCAGTGGTATGGGCTTGCTAGCCTAGCAGGGGGATTCTTAGTGCTAGAGGGGATGCCTGGAAGTAAAGAGGGGTCAGTGCAGGTGGAACCTTCATGGGGCTTGATGCTGACCACTGGAATGGAGGTGGGCGGGCCCACCAGAGCTTCGCAAGGCAACCATATGCCCATTCAAGAACTCCATGCCTTCTCTCTGCAACCACAGGCCTTGAGCTGAGACCACTCCAGCAAACCCTTCTTTCTCCCTCTTCCAGGAAACCAGCCAACGTCTCGCCAACCAGATCCCATTTATAATTCAGTATTTTATGCTCCGAGAGAATGGTGACTCCTTGCAGAAAGCCATGATGCAGATACTACAGGAAAAAAATCGCTATTCCTGGCTGCTTCAAGAGCAGAGTGAGACCGCCACCAAGAGAAGAATCCTTAAGGAGAGAATTTACCGGCTCACTCAGGCGCGGCACGCGCTCTGTCAGTTCTCCAGCGAAGAGATCCACTGAGGGCGGCGATGCCTGTGGTCGTTTTCTTGTACATACTCATTCATTCTAAGGGGAGACGGTGCAGGATGCTGCTTCTGCTTTCGGGGCCACACTCTTCTGTTACTATCTGTGTCCATCTCTACCGTGCTCCCTCAGCGTCAGAGCATACATCAGGGCTCCACACAGGCTCAGCTCTCTCCACCACCCAGCTCTTCCCTGACCTTCCTGAAGGGGTGGGTCTCCAGTCCTTGGGCCCTGTAGCACACAGTTGCAATGTCCTAAGCTACTGCTGTCATTCTTTACTAATTTGCGTTTGTGTTCCCTTCCCCCTACAAGATTATAGACCCCAGAGTGGGAAGGTCCGGGTCAAATTCTTTTGTACGTCCAGTCTTTTGCACAGCACCTGCAACGTCGTAACTGCTTAATAAATGACATCTCACTGAACCAATGAGTGCCGTGGAGTGACAGAGATACCTGAGGCTATTGCTGAAGCCCAGGCCTTGGACATTTAGTGACCGTTAGCTGGTCCCTTTCAGATCCACTGGCCATGCCCCCTGCTTCCCATGGTTCACTGTCATTGTGCTTCCCAGCTTCTCCACTCCCCCCGAGAAAGGAGCCTGAGTGATTTTCCTTTCTTCTTGTTTCCCTGATTATGATGAGCTACCATTGTTCTGTTAAGTCTTGAAGAGGAATTTAATAAAGCAAAGAAACTTTTTAAAAATGTAGGCAGGTTCAGTGACTCATACCTGTAATCCCAGTGACTCTGGAGACTGAAGCAGGAGGATTGCTTGAGCCCAGGAGTTCAAGACCAGACTGGGCAACATAGTGAGACCCTGTCTCTAAAAAAATTTGTTTGTAAGTAGCCAGACATGGTGGTGCACACCTGTAGTCCCAGCTACTCAGGTAGCTGAAGCAGGAGGATCCCTTGAGCCCAGGACTTTGAGGCTGCAGTGAGCCATGACTGCACCATTCACTACAACCTGGGTGACAGAGTGAGAGCGAGACTGTCTCTGAATACACACACACACACACACACACACACACAGAGAGAGAGAGAACTTCACACCAGTGATCATCATTACAGGTAATTTTATTTTCTTCTTCATGTTTTCCTGTATGTTCCAAACTATGAACATATAGATTCCTTAATAAAAAGACAATAGAATAAATATCATTACTGATTTGTTTTAAAACCCAAGTTTGAGATGGAAAGAGGGCCTCAAAAGCATTCAGCTTTGTTCAGGGGTACAGACAAGAAAGATTACATGAATTTCTTTCTTCATTTGCTGTAAAAGATATTGGAAAAGAAAGTTCAAGTCAAAAATCATAGCTTGACCAGCATCCCCAAGAGGTCTCTTGCAGAGGTCTCTTTGATTTGTGTTCAAATGCTAGTGTATTAGTCTGCTATAGCTGCCATAACAAATATCACATGCTGGGTGGCTTAAGCTACAGAAATTTATTTCCTCCCACCTCCAGAGGCTGGAAGTCTGAGATCAAAGTGTTGCTAGGTTTGGTTTCTCCTGAGGTTTCTCTCCTTGGCTTACAGACTGCCACCTTCTCACCAGGTCTATGCTTGGCATCTTTCTTTTATCTTACAAGGACACCAGTCCTCTTGAATCAGGTCCCCACCCTCAGGGCTTCATTTAAGCTTGATCACCTCTTTAAAGACCCTACTTCCAAATGCAGTCACATTAAGACCTCAACATATGAATTTGTGTGGGGGGTGGGGGGTGGGCGAGGGATGCATAATTTGGTCCATTACAGCAAGTAAGAAAATAGACATGTGCATTCTGAACACGAAACTCGAGCAATGACCAAAAACTTGGAAAACGGTATCTCTAATTCAAAAGGCAGCAGATCTGGCCTGAAGCAAACCAAATGATCATGGAAAGACTGACATTGATCGATTACTTGCAATCTTCCAAACGTGGAATTCGGGGATATGTTCCAGTTATCTATTGCTGTGTAACAATCACCCCAAAACTTAATGGCTCAAAACAGCAGATGTATTCTTTCTCTGGATTCTGTGGGAAGTCTGTATTGTTCCTCTGCTTGTCTCACCCATGCATCATAGTCACACAGAAGCTAGACGAGGCTGGGAGGTCCAAGGGAGCCTCACTCTTCAAACTGCATTTCCATAAGGAACACTTGGGTTTCATTAGCACTGATTTCCAAAATTAAGAATGTCAACCTAAAAGGAAGAAGCTGGCTTTTTTTTTTTTTTTTTTTTTTTTTCCAGAGGGAAAAGGTGGTTAAGAGGCAGGACTCATGATGTACATTTCCCACTTGGATGGACAGAATAGCATGTGGAGGCTCACATTGTGAGCTTTTTCTCCAAGAACTACGTCAAGAACACAGCAGGAAAACCAAAGGAATTCACAGACGCTCTGAAAGAAGTGGATTGTCACTGCAAACACTGTGAGACGGCAGAAAAACTGTGAGCGCCCGCGATGTAAGAGGGGAAAGCACCTCCAAACACACATCCTCACTGGGGAACCCAAAAATCCCAGATCATGGGGGAAGGATTTAACAGTACCTAGAGGTGAAATAAATTTAGAGAGCTGAGTGAAATATAAAAGTAGTAGAAGCGGCCGGGTGCAGTGGCTCATGCCTGTAATCCCAACACTTTGGGACGCTGAGGCAGGCGGATCATGAGGTCAGGAGATCGAGACCATCCTGGCTAACACCGTGAAACCCCGTCTCTACTAAAAATACAAAAAAAATTAGCTGAGCACGGTGGTGGGTGCCTGTAGTCCCAGCTACTCAGGAGGCTGAGGCAGGAGAATGGTGTGAACCTGGGAGGCGGAGCTTGCAGTGAGCCAAGATCGTGCCACTGCACTCCAGCCTGGGCAACAGAATGAGACTCTGTCTCAAAAAAAAAAAAAAAAGGAGTAGAAGCAGTGGGAAGAGCCATGCAGGCACTCCTGGTCCCCAGGGAAACCCAGGGAAGCCGTTTCTGACTTTAATCTCAAAGGGGTCCCTGGGGAGGGCAGCCAGTGGAAGTGGGGAAGGGCCACAGGGAGGAGACTTCCAGCTGAACTTCGTAATAATTCTGACTGATCGTGAATTTTCTTGGGCGGCATCCAGGGCAGGGAGAAGGAGAAATGGGAAGTACAGCTAGGAGCACAGAAGCCATGACAGGCAGAGAGGGATGTGGCCTGAAAGCCCAGCTTGCCTTCTCAGCAGGGAGGCTATAGCCTGGGGCAAGATCTCAGTCCAGTGCACTAGAGGCCTGGATATAAACTCGGCTCTGTTGGATGTTGGGGGAGCATGGTGGGAGTGAGACTGGCCTTCTTGGCTGCATGGAAGCTGGATGAGGCCTGTCACTGCCACCTTTCCCTCACCTTCCTGGTGTCCTGTATGACACAGCAGAGGCAAACATAATCCCCCTGGGAATATATCTCCATAAGCCTGAGAAGCACACTCCCATCACCCACAGCAGCCATAACAAGCTCTGCCCAAGGAGAGTCTGAGCTCAGACAAGCCTAACCCTGCCCCCACCTGATGGTCTTTCTCTACCTGTCTTGGTATTCAAAGACAAAAGACATAATCTCCTGGGAGCTCTGTGGCCCCACCCATCACTTAAGAAACAGAAATACTTAACCCAGGCAACCTTAGGGCAAGTTTGTATCCTTCCTATACTATGGCAGCTATTGCCCTCTTTGTAGCACCACCTCTTGGCTGGAGGCCAACCCACTCAAGCCATTACAGCAACTCAGAACAATCCTGCCCCAAGAGAAAAAGAAAACAACAGCTAATTCCACTGCCTGTAATATTCTGGCTAGCCAGAGGCCCCGAGTCTGTCCATGTGACAACTTCACTGCTAGCATAACCAGCATTTGAGAAAACCAGCACACTAAACAAAACTACAAGCAAGGACGCTCAGAGAGTCCACTTTACTCCCCTGCTACCTACACCAGGGCAGATGCTGGTATCCGTGGCTGAGAGACCTACAGACGTATCACATCACAGGGCTTTTTTCAGACACTCTCAGTACCAGCCCAGAGCCTGGTAGCTCTGCTGGGTGGCTAGACCCTGAAGAGCAATAACAATCACTGCTGTCGAGTTCTCAGGAAGCCCTATTCCTAGGCGAAGGGGGAGAACACCACGTCAAAGGATCACCTTTTCAGACAAAATAATCTGAACAGTGGCCCTCGAGTCCCAGATCTTTCCTCTGACATAGTCTGCCCAAATAAGAAGGAACCCAGAAAAACAATTCTGGTAACATGACAAAACAAGGTTCTTTAACACCCTCAAAAGATCCCGCCAGATTACCAGCAATGGATCCAAACCAAGAATAAATCTCTGAATTCCTAGAAAAATAGTTTAGAAGGTTGATTATTAAGCTACTCAAGGAGGCACGAGAAAGGTAAATACCAACTAAAAGAAATTTACAAAATAATACAGGATATGAATGAAAAAATCTTCAGAGAACTAGATAGCATAAATAAAAAACAATCACAACTTCTAGAAATTAAAGACACACTTAAAGAGAAATGGAAAATACACTGGAAAAAGTTTCAACAACGGAATGAAACAAGCAGAAGAAAACTTCAGAGCTCAAATACAAGGCTTTCAAATTAACCCAATCTGACAAAGACAAAGAAAAAAATAATTGTAATGAACAAAGCCTCAAAGAAGTTTGGGATTATGTTAAACAATCAAACTTAAGAATAATTAGTGTTCCTGAGTAAGAAGAAAAATATAAATGTTTGAAAAACTTATTTGAGGAAATAACTGAGAAACAATTACCTGACATTGCTAAAGATCTAGACATACAAATACAAGAAGCTCAAAGAACACCTGGGAAATTAATTGCAAATAGATAATCACCTGGGCACATAGTCACCAGGTTATCTAAAATTAAGACAATGGAAAAAATCTTAAGAGCTATAAGGCAAAAGCATTAGGGTGAAAGAAAAACCTATCAGATTAACAGTAGATTTCTCAGCAGAAACAACTACAAGCTAGAAAGGAATGGGGTCCTATCTTTAGCCTCCTGAAACAAAATAATTATCAGCCAAGAATTTTGTATCCAGCAAAACTAAGCTTCATAAATGAAGGAGAAATAGTCTTTTTCAGACAGACAAATGCTGAGAGAATTCACAATTACCAAGTCAGCACTACAGGAATTGCTAAAAGGAATTCTAAATCTTGAAACAAGACATGGAAATACACCAAAATAGAACCTCCTTATTATAAATCTCACATGGCCTATAAAACAGCAACACAATGGAAAAAACAAACAAACAAGGTATTCAAGACAACAACTAGCACAATAAATAGAATAGTATCTCACATCTCAACACTAATGTTGAATGTAAATGGCCTAAATGCTTCATTTAAAAGATACAGAATTGCAGAATGGATAAGAATTCACCAGCCAAGTATCTGCTATCTTCAAGAGAAACACCTAACTCATAAAAACTCATACAAACTTAAGGTAAAGGGGTAGAAAAAGATATTCCATGCAAATAGACATCAAAAGCAAGCAGGAGTAGCTATTCTTATATCAGACAAAACAGATTTTAAAGCAACAACAGTTTAAAAAAAAAAAAAACAAAATCCTGCCGAAAGAAATCATAGATGTCACAAACAAATGGAAACATATCCCATGCACATGGATGGACAGAATCAATATTGTGAATATGAACACATTGCCAAAAGCAATCTACAAATTCAATGCAATTCCCATGAAAACACCACCATCATTCTTCACAGAACTAGAAAAAACAATCCTAACTGATTTGCTTTCCAGGAAGCTGATTTGCTTTCCAGGCTCACCAGGGTGAGTATTAAAGGACCAGCGAGTAGGCAGGGCTAGGAGCAAAACTGCAGGTTTATTTTTTGGTCAGCCGGCTTTGTGGGGGAGGGGTGAGGTCCCTCGGTCTCCGGCAGGGGAGGCTGGGGGAGTCACCCGGTGGAGCTCTCAGGTGAGGTTCCTAGCCCCGCACACGAGCAGGGGCCAAGGAAGTTCCCACCGCGCGCCCGCCAGAAGCAGCTTTTATGTCCTGGGCCTGGGAGTGGGAGGGCAGTGGGCGGGACATAGGCGGGTCGGGGCCGGGCAGTAGGCGTGGCTAGGCGGGTTCCGGTTTTTCTCCGTCGGAGGTCGGGTTGCGCCTGTGCAGTCGACCTGTGTCTTTCCCCGGCACGGGAAAGCTGACAGTGAAGAACCCGGAACTGCGCCATCTTGCCTCCGTTTGTCCAAACAGTCCAACCTTTTATTGATAATAGTGATAATGGGCGCCGTGGTCTGTCTGGCTACTTCCTGCTGTTAAGGGACGTCGTTAAGGTTGGGGTCTATGGTTGGTATTTGGATGTACGGATGAAGAAGCATCTGGTTGAAGGTGACGCGCGTGATCTCTTGAACTTTGGCTCGGAGAAATCTGATTAAAACAGGACAGGAGAAAGACATAAGACAAAACAGAGGATTAGTATGGGAATTAGGAACGGGAGCATCTGCTGTATTATGGGCAGCAGCCATACCGGTGGTCCGGGGGTGAAGGGGGTATTGTAGGTTTTTAGTTCCGCTTTAATCCTGTTTAGGGTTTGAATGTTAGTGTCTACTAGGCCTGACTCCTTTATGTAATAGCAGCATTCTTCTCCTAAGAAGAGACATGTTCCTCCTTTTCTGGCAGTAAGTAAATCTAATGTTCGCCTATTTTGTGCTGCTACTTGGGCCACTGAGGTAATTTGACACTGCAGAAAGGCCAGGCTTTCAGCTGAAGCCTCTATGGCCTCTCGGATTTGAGCTGCTAGAGATCGGGTAGACTGTACCGAGTGCGCAAGTGCCCCAGTTCCAAGCCCTGACACCACTAAGGAGGAGGCCAGGGAGACTCCGATGACTAAGGGAAGGAAGACAGCCCATTTTTGGAGGTCATTAGGAGGAGGGTTAAATTGTATGACGAGTTCAGCTACTTCTGCTTTGCTATATAAGGTTAAACTAGGTACTAGGACACTGGGACACAGAGGGATTGACTGATGGATGTGTGATTAAGGACCTTGAAGAGGGTTTTGTTGCACCAGAAATAACCTCCAATGGGAGCTGTCTGGGTCTTAGCGGGTGGCTGGGTATAATTACACCAGGAGGTGTTTGGGGTAGAGTAGCAGAAAGGAAGCATTGGACTTTCTGGGTTTTGGTATAGTGGGACTTGGAGTAAGAACGGTTTTTGGGAGGCACTTGTAGAGTTAGTTGTAGCCTTGAAAGCAGTAGGTAAAGGGACTGCCACTAAGGGGGCTCCTTCAAGGGCCGTACAGAGGAAACAGTGGGAGAGATTTGTTATATTGGCTGCCTGTGTTAGGTTTAACCCTTGACGGACTAGTTTTAACCATGAGAAGGGGTCTTTATTGGAGGAGTGTAATTGATCTTGTAAGGTCTGTTCTTGTGATTGTATGGCTAAGGTTAAATTCTGTAGGGCTTGTATGTTTGAGGAAGGGATCTTTGCTGGACAAGTGTTCTTTTTATCAGGAGAGTAACCATGGGAAATGAACTAAGAATTGTGTAGCCTGTGTAGAGTCCACCTTTGACTCCGTCTGCCCATCGGGGGTCCCATGGGTCTTTGATATTTAA
>NW_012117154.1:5011289-5012553 GCF_000951035.1 Colobus angolensis palliatus
AATGGATATGGAGGCCTTTAAGGTGCTCAAGATGTCTCGGCCTAATAAGGGGGTAGGGCATGAGGGTATAATGAGGAACGAGTGCGCAAAGTAGTTGTTGGCCAGGCAGCAATTAAGGAGAGGGGTTTTTCACGGAGTGGACGGCCTTCCTTTTACTCCTACTACAGAGATATTGGATGGAAGGCTAGGTCCAGAGAAGGATGGCAAAACAGAATAGGCAGCCCCACTGTCAATCAAAAAATTAATTGTCTTACCCACTACCAGGAGAGTTACCCATGGCTCAGAGAGGGTGATGGGGGTCCCCGAGTCTGGGCACCTTCGGTTATCGTCATCCAGATGTAGGAGCTGGAAGGAGCTCCCAGGATCCTGGGAAAGGGGGTCACGTTGAGACGTGGCACCTGTTCTCAGGGTGGGACAATCAGACTTCCAGTGTCCTTCCTGTTGGTAAGCAGAGCAGGGAGTTCCTGGTGGACAAGGGTTAGGACATTCGCTGGCCCAATGTCCTGACGCCTTGCACTTACAGCAAGGCTGCATTGGGGCTCAGGGGCCTTGTGGACACCTGTTGGCATAGTGTCCTGCCTCGCCGCATTTATAGCAGGCTCCTTTTTTAACCTTGGAGTCTGCGGGGTGTGTGCTCTCTGGTTTGGGGTTACGACTGGGCTGTAAAGCCGCCACTAGGAGCTGTACCTTCTGTTTGAGGCGAGCCTGCCGCTGTGCCTCAGCCGTTTCCTCTCTGGAGTTATATAAAGGCTAGTTTAACTAGGTCTTGTATTGGTGTCTCAGGACCATTTTCCACCTTTTGGAGTTTTTTGCGAATGTCAGGAGCTGATTGGGAAATGAAATGAGATGCCAAAATAGTGGCCCCTGTGGGGGAGGCTGGATCTAGCCGGGTATATTGGGTTAGAGTCTCAGCCTATTTAGGAATGTGGCTGGATTTTCTTCCTGATTTTGAGAAATTTCTTTCAATTTGTTAAAATTTACGGCTTTGTTTGAAGCCATTTGCATACCAGCCAACAGGCACTGGACCATGATGTCTCTCCTACGGCACCCAGGCTGGCCTACTTGGTAGTCCCAGTCTGGGTCTGCTGAGGGGACTGCTTGCTCCCCTAGTGGAATGGTGGCGTCAGTTAAATGTTGTTGGTTGGCGTGCTGCCTGGCGGCCACTAGGATGCGCTCTTGCTCCTCAGGGTTTAGGGTAGAGGTTAGGATAACCTGGAGGTCATGCCAAGTTAAGTCATAGGCCTGACAAAGGTATCTAAATTCC
>NW_012117154.1:5012603-5013759 GCF_000951035.1 Colobus angolensis palliatus
GTCTTCTGTGTCCTTGGCGCTGGGAGTTGGAGACTGGAGCTGTTCCTATTCGGCCATCTTGCTCCGCCCCCCCGAGTGCTGTTTATTTTTGTGTGACCAGGTCTCAACTATAGAGAATCTCCATATGAAAGTTGGGTTAGTAATAGAGATTGAAATGCAAGAAAAAGATAGTACTATAAATATGAAATAGGACTTCATCTTCAGTGTAATCACCGAGTACACCTTGCCACTGAAGATGTTCTATAAAGGTAAGTGGGAAATCCACCATGATGGGCTATTATCTGGAGGCAAGTAGGGATCTGGGGTAATATATTGGAATTCTGTTATGTTTATATAGAGTATGGCGAGAAATCGGGATAAGCACAAGAGGTCAGGGAACATGTGGTGGTTGGGAGAGTTTGGTGAATTTGAGGCGGGTAGGGGCAAGTCTAGTAGATGTCCACTGATTGTCTTCTGAGGGGGCCTTTTTAAATTGTGATATATGGACCCAGTGCGTGTGTCCTAGAAGTTTGGCTGCTGTGTATGTGGATAGGAGGACAGTATAGGGACCTTTCCACCTGGGTTGAAGATCTTTGGCTTGGATATCTTTTAAGTATACTTGGTCTCCTGGGCTGAGAGAGAGATGTGGGCTATAGGTGTCTGTTGGAGGGGGTTGTGCTAGTTCTGCATGTTGTCTCAGGAGTTGTCTCAAGAGGGTGAGGTATGGAAGATAAGTTGCCAGCGGGGAAGAAAGGGTGGGTAACTGCTGGAGGGTGAGGGGCCGGCCATAAACTAATTCGAACGGACTGAGGCCTGTTGGACTCCGTGGGGCTACTCGCAGCCGGGTTAGGGCTAAAGGAAGGAGAGTTACCCACGATTGTCGAGTCTCGAGGGAGAGTTTGGTGAGCTGTTGTTTGATGAGTCCATTAGCCTTTTCTACCTTACAGACGACTGAGGTCTATAAGGGATGTGGAGTTTCCAGGTGATGTGTAGGAGGGCTGCCACTATTGGACTACCTTGGAGATAAATGCTGGACCGTTGTTGGACTGAAGGGTGACCGGGAGGCCAAACCTAGGGATAATATGTTCAGTGAGTATTGAAGCAACAATGTTAGCGGTTTCTCCTGTGGTGGGATAGGCCTCTATCCACCCTGAAAAGGTGTCCACAAGGGTTAAGA
>NW_012117154.1:5018530-5018810 GCF_000951035.1 Colobus angolensis palliatus
TCAGCCAGTGAAAAAGGGACATGTACTCTGACTACCCCCTCCGCCCCAGCTACCTCTCGCAAAGGCGCTAACACTGTAGGAGGGTGTGGCGCAGGAGTGAGGGCATCAGCAGGGCACTTAGAGCGGGTGTGGGCAGAGATAGGGGACCCTAGGTGGCTGGCTGAGGACGTGGAAGGGGGCACGGGAGCGAGCGGGCTACCAGTCGATGAGGAGGAAGAAGAGGAGTCTGAGCAGGAAGGGAGGGGGTGGAGAAAGCGGGGAGAGAAGGAGGAGTATAGGG
>NW_012117154.1:5020086-5022237 GCF_000951035.1 Colobus angolensis palliatus
GGAAAGTTGACGGTGAAGAACCCGGAACTGCGCCATCTTGCCTCCGTTCGTCCAAACACTAACATTCATGTGGAACCAACAAAGGAGCCCGCATAGCCAAAGCAAGACTAAGCAAAAAGAATAAAACTGGAGGCATCATATTACCCAACTTCAAACTATACTAAAAGGCTATAGTCCCCAAAACAGCATGGTACTGGTATAAAAATATGCACATAGACCAATGGAACAGAATATGTAACCCAGAAATAAAGCCAAACACTTACAGCCAACTGATCTTTGACAAAGCAAACAAAAACATAAAGTGGGGAAAGGACACCCTATTCAACACATGGTGCTGGGATAATTGGCAAGCTACATGTAGAAGGATGAAACTGGATCCTCATCTCTTGCCTTATACAAAAATCAACTCAAGACTTAAATCTAGGACCTAAAATCATAAAAATTCTAGAAGATAACGTTGGAAAAACCCTTGTAGACATTGGCTTAGGCAAAGACTTCATGACCAAGAACCCAAAAGCAAATGCAACAAAAACAAAGACAAATGGATCGGATTTAATTAAGCTGAAAAGCTTCTGCACAGCAAAAGAAATAATCAGCAAACAGACAACCCACAGAATGGGAGAAAATTTTCACAAACTATGCAGCCAACAAAGGACTAATATCCAGAATCTATAATGAACTCAAACAAATCAGCAAGAAGAAAACAAATACTCCCTCACAAAGTGGGCTAAGAACATGAATAGACAATTTTCAAAAGAAGATATACAAGTGGCCAACATATAAAAAAAAATTCAGCATCACTAATTATTAGGAAAATGCAAATCAAAATCACAATGGGATACCACCTTACTCCTGCAAGAAGGGCCACAATCAAAAGATAATGGATGTTGGCATTAATGTGGTGAAAGGGATCACTTTTACACTGCTGGATGGGAATGTAAACTAGTACAACCAATGGAAAACAGTAGAGTTTCCTTAAATAACTAAAAGTGACTACTCAGCCATAAAAAGGAATGAAATAAGGGCATTCACAGCAACCTGGATGGAGTTGGAGACCGTTATTCTAAGTGAATTAACTCGGGAATAAAAAACCAAACATTGTATGTTCTCACTCATAAGTGGGAGCAAAGCCATGAGGATGCAAAGTCATAAGAATGACACAATAAACATTGGGAACTCAAGGGGGTGATGACGGGGTGAGGGATAAAAGACTAGACATTGGGTACAGTATACACTGCTTGGGTGATGGGTGCACCAAAATCCCAGAAATCACAATTAAAGAATTTGTCAATGTAACCAAACACTACCTGTTCCTCAAAAACTATTGAAATAAAAAATAAATAAATAAAAGTTGAGGTTAAATTAAGTAGGGAGTGCATTTGGGTCAAGCTTGAGGATTGCAACGTTGGAGCACAGATTTAAGTTGCCCTGAATCTACACTCTGATAAGTGGCATTTATAAGTGGACTTTTTTTTTTTCTTTTTTTTTGAGATGGAGTCTCGCTCTGTCGCCCAGGCTGGAGTGCAGTGGCCGGATCTCAGCTCACTGCAACCTCCTCCTCCCAGGTTTTTACGCCATTCTCCTGCCTCAGCCTCCTGAGTAGCTGGGACTACAGGCGCCCGCCACCTCGCCCGGCTAGTTTTTTGTATTTTTTAGTAGAGACGGGGTTTCACCGTGTTAGCCAGGATGGTCTCGATCTCCTGACCTCGTGATCTGCCCGTCTCGGCCTCCCAAAGTGCTGGGATTATAAGTGGATTTTTAAAGGCCAAAGGGGGAGACAGAGAGGGCTGATACAAAGCTGTTTGTCAGGAATTCTCATTGGCTTACAGGAATAACATTGATAAGTGCGAGTTAGTCCGTTTTCATGCTGCTGATAAAGACATACCTGAGACTGGGCAATTTACAAAAGAAAAAGGTTTATTGGACCTACAGTGCCACATGGCTGAGGAGGCCTCACAATCATGGTGGAAAACAGGGAGGAATAAGTCACATCTTACACGGATGGCAGCAGGTAAAAAGAGCTTGTGCAGAGAAATTCCTTTTTTTAAAACCATCAGATCTTGGCCAGGCGCGGTGGCTCAAGCCTGTAATCCCAGCACTTTGGGAGGCCGAGACGGGCGGATCACGAGCTCAGGAGATCGAGACCATCCT
>NW_012117154.1:5022493-5025398 GCF_000951035.1 Colobus angolensis palliatus
AAAACAAACCATCAGATCTTGTGAGACCCATTCACGATCATGGAAAGACCAGCCCCCAAGATTCAATCATCTCCCACTGGGTCCCTCCCACAACCAGAGGGAATTATGGGAGTTACAAGATGAGATTTGGGTGGGGACACACAGCCAAACCATACTAGAGTGATTGGCTATACAGTATTAAGCCACAGGGTGTGCGTTACAGTGTCCAGTGTGGCATTATTAGGTTAATCCATAGCTATTAATACCTGTGGCAATAGTAAGAGGTTTCAAGAGATGAACACACAGCTGAAAGCGGGGAGTAGGGAGAGGTTGCTGTCTTATTTTAATGTCTCTCTGGGCCTGATAATTTAAAAAGCCTTGCATTCTTTGGATACAAGTTCTTTTCTTGTTTTCCAAGAACAACGGAGAAAGGCTGCCTGGCTACCTGTGCCTGCAGCACCTCTGATTGTGGCTGCTTGGAAGCTGGTTAGGTAAGCCCAATTTCTACTGGATAAACTTCATGGGCATTCATCCATATTAGTACTGGAGAATGCTGTGAAATACCAAACTTGGGATGGCACCTGTAGGCACTTATATTTCAGGTAGAAGGAGCAGGAATAAGGAAGAGATGGCCACAATCTGAAATACCAGTTCTGGATCTCCCTGGGGGCAAGACCCTGACCCTTAGCTGAGCTCTTCTCTCATCACTGTGAGCCTTCAAGCTCAACCTCACCTGAGCACCCCTTGAACATGTGCTGAGTGCCTAGCACGTGCCTGGCACTGCAGGGTACAGAAATCTAGAGCACAGAGCTGAGCTTTCAGGGCTTAGCTGCCCTCACATCTGTGACACAAACAAGGATCAAGGAAAGTTTTGTTTTTGTTATTTTTATTTTTTATTTTTCTAATTTGGGGCCTTACTCTGTAGCCCAAGTTAGAGTGCAGTAGTGTGAACATAGCTCATTGCACCCTCCTGGGCTCAAGGAATCCTGCCACCTTGGCCTCCAGAGTAGCTGGAAGCCCAGCTCAAGGAAAGCATTAACATGCTCTACTTTTCACCATAACTCCTGTGTATCAGGAAATGGAAAATGAGCTTTTGAAGTGGGCTATTCACTTCCTCCATGAATCCTTCCTGAACACTTTCTTCTTGGCCACTGCTCCCACGACCCCCTCAAAGTCTGTCTCCTGGGCTCCCAGCTTCTGGAACAAGCCCCAAGAGTGGTACTTAGCTCCAGCTCCTAGCAACTCACTCCTTCCTTGCTCCCCCACCTGTCTCCTTAGGGGCAGTAACTTTGTCTTACTCATTTGCATACCATGAACATCCAGCCTTGAAGCCAGCATGGGGCCCAGTAAGTGTTTGTAGAGAAAGAAAGGGAAGAGCTGAAGAAGGGAGGAGACAGAGCAAGGAAAGAAAGGCAAGGGAGGGGATGTTTTTTCGCTCACTGAATCCTGATGTGATGGGATTTACCACAGTGCACTATTTCTTTCCTGTGCGTGAATGCCAGTGGACAGCTGGTCCTATCTGGGAAAAAAATGATTTGGGAAGGGCCACCAGACTTCTCCCAGTATTGTAAACACCAGTGTTGATGGGTCAGGGGCCAAGGGAAACTCCCCCTCCACCCTCTGAAGAGTCATGAAACGTCAACACAGAGAAGGCAGATGAACTGGAGAAAAGGCATACTCATTTACGGAGGTGCTCACGGGGGAGAACCACGGATTGATTATCTCCACCTCGCCCTGCCACCTCCCCGCCAGCTACCTCTCCAGCCATGGGGTGCAGAAGCTTACACACCATCTTGAGGTGACAGAAGAATGGTAGCTTGAAAGTAATGCAGGAACAGAAAACCAAATACCACGTGGTCTTGAGAGGTGAAGCCAGCTGGACTTCCTGGGTCCAGTGAGGACTTGGAGAACTTTTCTGTCTTACAAGAGGTTTATAAAATGCACCAATCAGTGCTCTGTAAAAACACACCAATCAGCACTCTGTAGCTAGTTAGAAGCTTGTAAAATTCACCAATCAGTGTTTTGTAAAAATGCACCAGTCAGTGCTCTGCAGCTAGCTAGAGGTTTGTAAAATGGATTAATCAGTGCTCTGTAAAATGGACCAATCAGCAGGACATGGGCAGGGACAAATAAGGGAATAAAAGCTGGCCACCCGCTAGCCAGCGGCGGCAACCCACTTGCTCCCCTTCCATGCTGTAGAAGCTTTGTTCTTTTGCTGTTCACAACAAATCTTGCTGCTGCTCACTCTCTGGGTCTGTGCCATCATTAAGAGCTGTAACACTCAACACGAAGGTCTGCGGCTCCATTCTTGAAGTCAGCGAGACCACAAACCTACTGGAAGGAACAAACTCCAGACAGTCTCACTTAGAAGTGGGAGCGAAATGAGAACTCATGAACACGAAGGGAACAGCAGACACTGGGGTCGGCTTGAGGGTGGAGGTGGGAGTGGAAAGAGGAACAATTTATACCTGGTTGATGAAATATGTATAACAAACCCTCTTACACAAGTTTACCAATATAACAAACCTTCACACGTGCCCTTGAACCTAAAATAAGTTTAAAAAAAAAATCCTTAAAAAAAAAAGAAAAAAGAATGTGCCTGGATGGTGGCAAAACAGTCTATGGGAGAGGGAGAAGAGGAGGCCTGGCTGGCAAAGGTGGTCTTGTTACCTAGGAGAAACCACCAGGGAACAACCCTCAGGGAGAATAGATGGTGACTGTTTCTATTAGACCTTTTCTTTTTTTTTTTGAGACGGAGTCTCGCACTGTCGCCCAGGCTTGAGTGCGATGGTGTGATCACAGCTCACTGCAACCTCTGCCTCCCTGGTTCACGCGATTCTCCTGCCTCAGCCTCCCGAGTAGCTGGGATTACAGGTGCACACCTGGCTAATTTTTTGTATTTTTAGTAGAGACAGGGTTTCACTAT
>NW_012117154.1:5026418-5041634 GCF_000951035.1 Colobus angolensis palliatus
TGAGAAGCACGGATCTATACCACACGCACAGAAGAGGAAACGAAACGAGGCAAAGGAAACCAGTCCCTGTACTCGCGCCCAGGCAGGACAAAGCCGGCAGGGGTGGGGGCAGAGGCGGGGCCGGAGTGCTGGCACGCAGACGGACTTGCAGGCAATGCAGCCAGGAGGATGGGCAGGTTGGCAGGTTATGGGATGCTCCACTGTTCCGCGACCGCCCCCCTCCTGGGCCCAGCAGAACAGAGTCCAAGCTGGGGGAGGTGCCAGTGGCGTTTGTGAGCAACACCACCCCCTCCTCGTGGCACCGCCCCCTTCTTCCCCGCCCCCTGGATTCTGAAGCCTGAAGTCATACAATTTGACTTTTCTTTTCTGGAAACCAGGGAGCAGAAATGAAACCGAAACTGAATTGTCTGGGAAATTCGCGATGGGGGCAGGGAGCGCAGGGAGAAGCCAGCCCAGTGGAGAACCCTGAGGCCCGTTTTGCAGGACCAGGGCCGGCCTTCCGATTCCCCATTCATTCATTCCAGGAGCACCGAACCACGCTGTGCCCGGATCCCAAGTGCAGTGGCACCCAGCGTGGGCCTGGGGCTGCCGGTTGACCCGGTCCTTAGCCTGGTAGCAGAGGCCAGGCTAGTGCCACAAGGCCAGTCTCCACCGGGCCCTGCCCGCCCAGGAGCCTGTGGTGTCAGGCATGTAAGTCCACCTGGGCCTGGAGGAGGACAGGTGTGCAAAAGAAAATAACATCTCAGGACCCCCAAACTCCTTATGCCAAGGGAAACATCAAGCCTGGGAACTGAGCCATCAACGCTGCCATTCTTTTTCCCAAACAGATCCCTGTTGTCAGAGGCGCATCCAGAGCAACTCCATCTTAAATAGGAGCTAGTAAAACGAGGCTGATACCTACTGGACTGCATTCCCAGACGGGTAAGGCATTCTAAGTCACAGGGTGAGACAGGAGGTCAGCACAAGGTCATAAAGGTCATAAAGACCTTGCTCATAAAACAGGTTGCAATAAAGAAGCTGGTCAAAAACTCACCCCAACCACGATGGCCACAAGAGTGACGGGTGGTGGTCCTCATCTTTACACTCCCACCAGCGTCATGACAGTTTACAAATGCTATGACAACGTCAGGAAGTTACCCTATATGGTCTAAAAAGGGAAGGCATGAATAATCCACCCCTTGCTTAGCATATAATCAAGAATAACCATAAAAATGGTCAACCAGCAGCCTTCAGGGTTGCTTTGTGGAGTAGCCATTCTCTTACTCCTTTACTTTAGGCAAGGGAGATAAATTTCCCTTTGAGCCTGTGGACAGAGGGCAGCCTGGCAGAGGGACGGGCATCAACAAAGCCTCTGAGTGTGACCTGGGTGCTGAGTTCAGGGATGGCAAGGGAGGACTGAGACTGGATCAGAAGTTGCCTGGAAGAACAGAGGGCCATTCTCAAAGTATAAGAGTGTGAAACTTATCTGGTAGAAAAAAAAAAAAAAAAGTAACTGCTGTTTGTTTAGTAGAGCGCACACCCCCTGCAATTCAGGTGGGAGGTTGTGAGCTTCGTAAGTACAGAAGCTGCCTCTTGATTTCAGCATAGCGAGGAGGTGCTGAAGAGCACAGGTTTGGAGAATAATCACCTGGATTGGAACCATAGCTCTACCAGTATGGAACCCAGCTCCTTAGGCCTCAGTCTTCTCATGGAGAACATGATGTGATAATCCTCCTCCCCTGGGAGGGTGGCTGTTAAGGTGAGTGATTGCACACGAGTCCCTCTAGCTGATATTACCCGGTGGTCCTTGTTTTTAGAGCTCCCAAGATGATGGCGGGCCGCTTCCAAGATGGCGGCAAGCCTCTTGTTCTCTCACCTGGGGTTCTTGGCCTCACAGATTCCAAGGAATGGAATCTTGGGGCATGTGGTGAGTGTTCTCGATTAGGACCAGCCTGGGCACTTAGCCATGCAGGAACAATGGCCGGCCTTTAGCCCGACTAGGAGCAGCAATGGGCCTCTCTCTGGATCAGGAGCACAGAGGACACCCTGCTGGATCTGGAGAGGTGGCGGCAAACAGCAGTGGTGGATGGCAAGCGAAAGCTCAGCTCGAGCCATAACAAACATGACCAAAAGACTGCAGTTGCAAGATTTAATAGAGTGAAAACAGAGCTCCCGTAAAAGGGGAGGGGACCCAAAGGGGGTTGCTATTGCCGGCTCAAATGCCTGGGTTTATATCCCGATCACTGTCCCTCCCCCTGTGCTCTCAGGCAATAGATGATTGGCTCTTTCTTTACCTCCTGTTTTTGCCTAATTAGCATTTTAGTGAACTCTCTTTACTACCTGATTGGTCGGGTGTGGGCTAAGTTGCAAGCCCCATGTTTAAAGGTGGACATGGTCACTTTCCCAGCTAGGCTTAGGGATTCTTAGTTGGCCTAGGAAATCCAGCTAGGCCTATCTCTCTCTGACACCTAACGCATACTACATGCTCAGTAGACATGAGCTATTATTGTATGACTGCTGATTTACACCCCAAAACAATCACCTGTGCTCCCCAGGGCCCTGCCATATCATATGCATATTAGAGGCAATGAAGCACCAAAATCTAAGGCCAGGGAGGGACTGGGGTGGGCAAGGGAAGTGCCTAGGGCGTTAAAAACTTAAGGAGGCATTGCACCAACTGGGATTGAGCTATGTGTGCTCTTTCCTGGGCAGGGTGCCTCACTGCCCTTCCCCATCCTGCCCTGGCTGAGGCTGTGCCTCTATCTGATTTTCAGTTGCCTGCAGCTCTTTCTGATTTTGTTTGTGAACAAGGGCCCTTAGGGAAGCTTCCCACTGTTGAAGGCAGCAGCAGCATCACTAAGTGTCTGTTCACGAGTGCCGGCTCTGCTCACACCTACCCTGCACTCCCAAGGCACTGTTCCTGCTTCAGAAAGCATCAGCCCAGCCTGCTCACAGCCCCCCAGGATGTGCTGTTGCCTGGGTTCTTGACCAGGAAGTAACAGGCCTAGAGGGGATGAGTGTGTGTGTGTGTGTGTGTGTGTGTGTTGAGGTGAGGTCATTGCTGATTCCTGGGAGAACTTGTGTTCCCCTTGGATGAACCCCTTGGATGAAGAACCCCTTGGATGTGGTTGCCCTGCCCTAGGAGTGGATCCTGCAAAGCAAAATAGACTTAAGCACAGGGAGCAGGCTGGGGGGCTCCTCCCCCACTTGTAGGTACAGCAGTATTGAATTTGATTCCATCCAGGTTGCCCCTGACCCCAGGACCTAAAGCTGGGGCAGGAAGTCCCATCATGGAAGTCTTTAGCAGGGGCTTGTAAGGGACTCTGAGCTGAGCAAAGGAGAATGGAGGTGGGGTGCCAACCGCTCCCAAAGGGAAATGCCATCTCCCACTCAACAGCCAGTTAGCTGGGAATGGGAGCTCCCAAAGGGAGGGCCACCCATGGGTCTGCTTGACTCAGCCCTCCCCAACCCCTTTCACTTGTTGCAGTAAAACTCTATCCAAGGAAGACAAAGAGACCTTTGGAGACCAAAAGAGAACTTTTAATTCAGGCACCCGGGCTCACAGTAGGCTCATGCCCCAAATGATTGCCGACCCTAACAAAGAAAGCAGCTTGCTTATTTGTCCTTTGAGACAGGAAAAACAAGGTAGGATACAGGTTTCAGACAAAGACAGTAAATTACTTAACCCGTGACAATTCTGAGGAAATTGGCGATTTAGTTATCTTGACTAGTCATCCTCTAAGCTGGACAAGGCTGGGGTCCGGAGGCAGGTGATAAGCTTTCGAGATAAGCTTGCATCTGCAACTTGTTAGCAGTGCTGGGAGAGGCTGCTTAAAATTTAAGCCTATGTCTTACTTCTAAATAGCTTATACTAAATGTTGACTATTACCTATGTTTATTATTTTAAACTTTATTATTACTATTTTATTTTATTTTCCTTCCACACACCCGTTTCCACCCTGGAGAGACCAGATGAGCCAAACTCCAGGGAGGCCTAGAAGTAGGAAAGGAGGAAGATGATACGGGTGTGTCTGATGGGGGGGTGGTGGGGGTGGGAGTGCTGGACGGAGTTCAGGACCATAGGGGCGCAGCAACCATTGGCACACAATGCCTGGGAATCCCTGCTGGTGCTGGGATCATCCCAGTGAGCCCTGCGCAGGAAATGAAGACCCCCAATTACCAATGCATCTGTTTTCAAAACCGACGGGGGCGGGGGGACGGCATGCCTAGGTTCAAGGATACGTGCAGGCTTGGATGACTCCGGGCCCTTAGGGAGCCTCTGGAGCACCTGGATCCTCAGATGGGCCTGATGAAACGTGCTCCTGATTCAGCAGGCCTGGGTTCGGCCCGAGAACCTGCGTCTCCCGAGAGCTCCCGGGAGGCACGCGCTGCCGGTGCGCGGCCGGGAGCTAGGTTTCGTTTCTGAGCCCGGAGCCGCCCTCAGCACGGGGTCTGTGAGTTTCATTTCTTCGCGGCGCGGGGCGGGACGGGGCGGGGCTGGGCGCCGGGTAAAAGCCGCGGAGCTAGAGGGGAGGCTGCACTCCCGCACTGCGCAGGGACCGGTGAGTGTCGCTTCTGGGGGCAGCGCCCAGAAACCGCGCTAGGAGCACGGCAACGGGCATTGGGAGAGCGGCTTTCGTGGCGGAGACTAGCACTCCGGAGCACGGGCACGGCGGGGGGCATCTTCTCGGCTGCTAGTAACTAATATCATGATAATAATAGCAAGGGCGCTGATGGGCGGGCTCGGAGCACGCCTGACTCTGATTTCCACCAGGCTGCCTAGGCTGCTGATGACTCATCAGACACCCCCCCCCCCCCAACCCGCGGCCTTCCTGCAGGAGAGGTTGGGAAGGGGTGGGGGACGGGGCTCGGGGGACGTTTCCGAGAGACTCTAGTAAGCGGGAAAGGGCGCCGGGAAAGTTTCAGATCCACGGCTGCGCGGGCCACGAGCCCACCCGAACGCCGACCACCGCTTTCCGTCGACTTCTGGTTTCCTGCGAACGCGCCAAAGCAAACCCAAATCAGAGTGCGGAGGTCGCTGGGGAGGGAAGGTTCAAGGAGTCCTCACCAATCCTGTTGAATAAAGGGGGTTCCGAGCTGGGCCGAGATGGGGCATGCGCGGGAAGACCGCTGCCCGCTGCTCCCCCGCTGCAACTGCCCCAGTGGATGCGATGCCTGGGGCCTCCCCGGCGCGTGGGGCCGACGCACCCTCGGGGTGCAGCGTAGTTGGCCGGGATCGTGGAGTGGGTGCGGTGGACGAAGGGAGGCAGGACAGTCCCGGGGGTGGCAGAAGGAGCCCGGGCACAGCTGAGACCTGCGCCCCCACCCTATCAACACTAACAGCGGGTGACTGCCGAGCTGGGCAATTGGGATGGCCCAAGTTATTTGGTCAAATTTTAAATCACGTTTGTTATTGGGAAGTGGAGTGGAGTGATGCTAACTACGCATCTACCTCCACCCCCGGTGTCATCAGTCCCAAAGGGCTCCTAAAATGGCTCTGTCATCTTTCAGCCTTGGACCGAAGTTGCCGGCCAGGAATCCCAGCGCCGCCCTCGCTCCCCTGCCGCCCACCTGCTCACCCAGCTCAGGGGCTTTGGTAGGTAGCAGTGCATTTGGTCTAAAGTGCAAGATGTTCTCTCTTTTATTCATAATAAATTTAAATGCTAGTGGGGTTTGGGGGAAAAATGCTTTCAGAAGAAAAGGTGAATGTCAGTCATGCAAGAGTTAGTTTTAAAACTAGACTGGATTGGCACATGTATTACCTGTGTAGCAAACTTGCACGTTCTGCACATGTACCCCAGAACTTAAAAGTATATGAAAGAAAAAACTAGACTGGATTATGTTGGGAAAGTAGTAGACTCTTGCATCTTAGGTATTTCCTAGAACGTAGGTAGTAGGTGGTGCTTATTAGGGGTGTTGGGAGAGGAAGGGGGCTGAATTTTACCTCCCATCCCTGCTCCTCTATGGGGTCTGAGCTGAGAAAGCTTCCCCACAAGGAGAGAAACCCCCTGGCAATCCTGGATGCCACCTCCACCCTCACTGCAGGAATTCTGTGGCCACACTGCTGGGAGATCATTTCTGGGTCTGGAGGCTACAGGAAACTCCGGCTCCCTGAAATCTGGAGTGGAGAAGGCCGCCATCCAGCCACCACCATTCCAAGGGACAGCAGAAATGAAGTGGGCCGTTGGGTTTTTTTTTTTTTTTTTTTTTAAATTTGAGACAGGGTCCCACTCTGTTGTCCATGCTGGAATGCAGTGGTGCCATCTCAGCTCACTGCAACCTGCAACCTCCACCTCCCAGGTTCAAGCGATTCTGGTGCCTCAGTCTCCCAAGTAGCTGGGTTTACAGGCACACTTCATGACACCTGGCTAATTTGTATCTTTTTAGTAGAGACAATGTTTCACCATGTTGGCCAGGCTGGTTTCAAACTCCTGGCCTCAAGAGATCCACCCACCTTGGCTTCCCAAAGTAGTGGGATTACAGGCATGAGCCATTGCACCCAGTCAGATTGATTTTAACTGTTAACCAGGTTTCCTCCAGCTGTGTGCTGTCACTTTCCCGAAAGGTTTCAGGATGACCCAGTAGGCAATGAGTGATTCTCAAATTCAGGATTTATTGTGAGAGATTCACACACAATTGAGCAGACATTCACAGTACAATGATTAAAGGGAGTGATTAGGGTAAGGACCCACAGTGGAGGCTTTGGAGGCCAGCCCACTGACAGCCACTCCAGGGAATCGGAAGTCCCTCTCTAGTGCTGGATGGTGGAGAGAAATCTGTTCCTCCAGGGGCCTCGTCTTGGGCTGCCCAGCTGCCAAAGTCAGGAAGAAGCTTTCAGAAATCTCACTGCGAAGATTCTGAAAATGCTTCAGACATTGCCAGTCTCTTGCTGCTTTTGCGATCCTCCGTGGGTGTGCGTGCCACCGGGTCCTTATCCACTGGGGTCTCTGGTGGCGTTGGGCCACAGCAAGTGTTCCCTCATCCCCTTAGTTGACCACACACACCCTTACCACTTTGAAGGAAAACTCCCTTTACTAAGAGCGAAAGTGAGAAACATGTATGTTGTTTCTAAAGAAAAAAACCTCCTGTGGGCCTAATGCCACCTAATACGAGTGCCTCCATTTTGAGACTAATATTAGAGTCACAAGTCATTATTATATGTCATGGGCACAAACTTGCCCTGGGCAGGAATGGAAGGCAGCCCCTGCACAGGGGCACTTGCTCAGGATATGAGAAGAGCCTGGTGCATAACCCCATCCATGCCCACCTAACACCTCAGGCTCTGACCAGTGGGGCTGTGCAGTGGCGAGTGGATGGAGGACTGGAAAAGAGAGAGGTGGGAGGCATGTCCAGGCTCCCTGCAGCCTCCTCTGTAAACACAGGGTGCAGCCGAGACATTTTAGGAGCATTTTGGGATGGAGAGCTAGGAGTCACCACCTCTTGGCTCTTCCAAGGCCAGAACTGGTTTAGTTTACAGACTGCAGCTGGATGCCGAGCTCCATGGAGGAGTAAGAAACCAGTTTGAACTCCCAAGACTGCCCTGTCCCTGAAATCCAAACTGATGTTCCGAATGATCAGGGAAAGGTACAAACGTTTCTGGTTTACAGACAAAACCCATAAGGTTTAGCTTTCAGAAAATCTCAATTTATGAAACAAATTAGGGAAGGGAATCTACTCACCAAGGCCTGTTTCAGCTGATTGAGTGGAACCCATGGTCATGAGGTGCAAGTCCTGGTCTCAACGCTGCTCCGTATCTGGCTGCAGAAAGTCCAACTGAGGCAATCATAGCTCAGAAGACTGGCACTCCTGAGAGGCAGATGAAGTGGTGGTCTTTGGTATCGAGCCTGGGATGCCGTGAGCACATGAGGTCTTTCCAAAGGCATGGGAGTTTTAGGGAATAAATTTTCAGGTTGTCAGACTCCAGAAGTACCATTTACAATGGATTGCCATTTGTAACCATTCCACTCCTACCTGACAAAGGAGGTGGGCGGATCACGAGGTCAGGAGATTGAGACCATGCTGGCTAACACTGGGAAATCCCATCTCTACTAAAAAAATACAAAAAATTAGCCGGGCGCGGTGGCAGGCGCCTGTAGTCCCAGCTGCTTGGGAGGCTGAGGCAGGAGAATGGCTTGAACCCGGGAGGTGGAGATTGCAATGAGCCAAGATGGCGCCACTGCACTCCAGCCTGGTAACAAAGCAAGACTCTGTATCAAAAAAAAAAAAAAAGGAATACATCCCTTCCTTCCCATCCAAATCAAACAAGGATGCCTGTCCTGGAAGCGTTTAAACTCGGGGAAGGGAGACAGAAAAGGATAGTTTTAAGTATTGGCGTCAGGGATGTGTTCTTTAGCCAAGGCAGCGTGAACCCGTGGCAGCGCTTCCTGACATGAACCCGTGGCAGCGCTTCCTGACATGGGTGTTCCTGTGAACTCTAGTGTGACAAGAGAAATGGCGTTGGCTCAGGTGTGCAGCTAGATATGTTACAGAGCAGGGCGACCAGCAGGGGTGATGAGTTTGTTTTAACCTGTCCCTTCAACCCCCATGATATTGACAAAGATCACGTGGCTCTCGGGGAAGGTTCCCGTGAGGAGAAGCAAGGAGAGCATCCTTACCTATTACTGATCCAGGCAGCAGATTTGCAGCAAAGCTCTGTGCTTTATTCATCTGTTAAAATAGTTAAAATAGTCAAAACATAGGAAAAGGATTCTGGGAAATCGGAATCGGCTTCAGACCTCCTGCACTTGCACGGTTCTCAGCCTTGGGAATGGGACTGGGTGGGTGGGTACTCTTGGGTGTTCTGCGGGTTTGGGTTTTACTTGTATACCTCGCTTGATTTCAGGGAGGTGCAGGAGAACAGCTCAGTGAGACCATCTAACTTGTTGACATTACTTTTATTTGAAGAAACGTATATTGGAGGTAAGTTGGTGCATGCTATTTTCTATAACATTTATTTTGAGTCATAGAAAGATTTTCAGTTACTTCTATCCAAGATTATTAGACACTGTAAAATTTTGTATTTAGACACTTGTCCTACAACATTTTAAAAATGAATTTCAAATACATGTGTATTTGTAGTGCAGACAAGTATAAGGCAGTCAGTTACATGCTTTCAAGAGTAAAATGAATGACATTTCATTTCCCCCACTATGGGAGAAAAAGAATGAAAATGTGAAATTGATGATCAAAAGAAAGAGCATAAAAGATTTAGAGCTCACATGTTTTTTTAAACTAAAGGTTTGGATGTCAAATTACCATAATATTTGGATTCCCTTGGCTACACTGGAAACAGTTCTAAAACGATTTTATTTTTAAATGTAAAGTTTTTGTTTTTGTTTGTTGTTGTTTTTAAGACAGAATCTCGCTCTGTCACCCAGGCTGGAATGCAGTGGTGCGATCTCGGCTCACTGCAACCTCCACCTCCCAGGTTCAAGTGATTCTCCCGCCTCAGCCTCCCAAGTAGCTGGGACTACAGGCATGTGCCACTACTTCAGCTAGTTTTTATATTTTTAGTAGAGACAGGGTTTCACTATATTGGCCAAGCTAGCTTCGAACTCCTGACCTCAGGTGATCCACTCGCCTTGGTCTCCCAGAGTGCTGGGATTACAGGCGTGAGCCACCTCTCCTGGCCTTTAAATGTAAAGTTTTTAATTGTATTACAATTGCATCAGAAATTGTGTCCTTTGTTATCCTATTCAAATTTATACTGAAAACATTTTTGAAATTCAGCCTAAAATTTTGACAGGAGATACATAGAAAATCTTTTGGGGAACAGAGGCATATTCTTTATTTTTATTTTTTTTTTATTTTAAGACAGCATCTCGCTCTGTCACCCAGGCTGGAGTGCAGGAGCACGATCTCAGCTCACTGCAACCTCTGCCTGCCGGATTCAAGCAATTCTTTGCCTCAGCCTCCTGAGTAGTTGGGATTACAGGTGCCCGCCACCATGCCCAGCTAATTTTTTTTGTATTTTTAGTAGAGACGACTTTCACCATCTTGGCCAGGCTGGTCTTGAACTCCTGACCTCATGATCCACCCACCTCAACCTCCCAAAGTGCTGAGATTATAGGCGTGAGCCACGGTGCCAGGCCTAGAGGGATATTCTTGAAGCATCTTGAGCGGGGAGGCGGCGTGTGTCTTCATCTGACCTCGGCTTCTTTGGGTCCCTCTGTTTCTCTTTCTGTGAATAAAGAGCCAGTGAGCACACACCGTGTCCCAGGCACTCTGCAAGGCTCTCGGGACATCACCAAGAACAACTAGTCAGAGTCCCCGCCCCCAGGGGCCTTCCCTTCTGGTGGTGGGTTTGGTTCCATGGTTGAAAACACTCAGCTGCTTATCTGTTGAATAGGCATCTGCTTTATTTTAAGCTTAACTTAGAAGGAAGATGGTTCTTTCTGAAGTGGACGTCGTAAAAGCTGATCCAGCTGCTGCATCCCACCCTCTATTACTGAATGGAGATGCTGACGTGGCCCAGAAAAGTCCGGGCTCGGTAAGTTGCTCTCTGAAAGTCGCTATCCATGTGACGTGAGCGGTGTCCACTCGAGGCTGCCCTTCTCTACAGAGGTGCTGCTGCTGCCCCAGAGATGCCTGCTCTCTCACCTCTCCTGTGCCAGGATGCAGATCCTGACCCTCTACTTGCCAGCTTACAACCAAGTATAGACTCACTGCCTTAGCCGACTGTGGGTGGAGGTGCTGCTGGAGTTGGGGCCACCGGCTGAATTGTTGATGGGTTCATGTAGGAATTGGCCCAGGCCCTGGGTTCAAGGAGCACTAGGTTTGTTTCTCCTGCCCACATCGTGATTCAGTCTCAAGCTACAAACCGTGGGGCATCATTAGGATATTATCTCTGTAGGGAAGCCACGTGGTGCATTTTTTGCCCAGAATTGACATATTTTTGGTGGGAAGCAATCATGGCCCCTGGAATCAGTCCAACCTGAGTTGTCCCGACGCTGACACTCCCAGCTGTGTGATCGTGGGCAGTTATTCCTCCTGTTATAAGCCTGGTTTTCCATATCTAAAATGAGAATAATAGTCTTTGCTTTATATGGCTGTTGAGAGGAGCAAGTGCAGGGAGTGTCCAGGCACTCAGAGTGCTCAGTTTCCTGTTACCATGGATCACTGGTCTGTTTCAGGCTGGCTCTGTTTTCCTAGGCAATGTTAAACAATTTTTCAAACAATATTTTAAAAACATTGAATCATTTAGGAAAAACACAGAGGACCACCACCTTTCCACTGCCCTGATACCACTGTTGACATTTTTCTGCATTTCCCTCCCTCGTGCATCTCTTGTCTGGCTGTAAGAGATATAATTATGTCAGGGTGTGGTACAGGAGGAACTCGCCCTCACTCATACTCACCTGCTTTAGAAGCAGCTTGGCCTTTTCCCGTCAAGGAGAACACAGTGTGTCTTGTCATCTGACAGTTCCACTTCTGGGGATAGACGGTGGTTCTCAAAGTGTGGCCCGCAGACCAGTCCATCAGCGTCACCTGGGAAGTTGATTGAAATGCAAATGACCAGCCCCTCCTCCCACTCTCAGACCTGGTGAATCGGACACTCTGGGGCAGCGCCCACCCCCTGCGCTTTACCAGGCTCTCCAGGTGATTCTGCGTGCTGGAGTTTGAGAACCGTGTGTAAACTCTTGCACATCCCCCTGGGAGCCACCTGCATAGCCGCACTGTTGATAACAGCAAAACCCGGACTCTGTCCGCGTGCCTGTCATGGTGGAATGGATCCTGGGAGTGTGGTACGTGTTCATGTAGCAGAATTCCATGCAGTAATAAAAAGGAATGAACTAGATTTTCAGGCCTCAAAATGGCTGCATCAAATGAACAATGTTGAACCAAAGAATCGAGTAACACAGGAAATACACAAAATGATTCCACTTATATAAAATTCCCAGACAGGCAGCAATAAGCAATACACCATTGTGGGAAAAACGTATAGGTGGCAAAACTATAAAGAAAAGCAAGGATGTGATGATTGCAAGCCTCAGGATAGAGGGACCCTCTGGAGGTGAGGGCATAACAGGAAGGAGGTGACCAGGGAGGTGTGTGCAATGTCCTAAGTACTGGGAGTGTTTGTGTTCTTAACCCAAGTGGTTAGTACATGCGTATTTGCTTTATTATGTTTGACACACTTTTGTAAATAAATAGTATAAAGAAATCAAAACAAAAAGTTCCAGAAGACCGAGACTGCTGATGGTATTCATGCATTTGGTAAGGCTGTGGTTCTTACTCAGTCAGGGGCCATTTTGCTCCCTGGAACTTGTGGCCAGGTCTAGAGACATCTCGGTTGTCACAACTCAGGGTGAATAGTGAATAGAGGCCAGATATTTGGCTAAACCTCCTACAATGTGTAGGGCAGCCCCTGCAACAAAGAATCATCTGACCCCAAATATGAAGAGCTTCTTGTCCTGATATAAAGAAGCTATTCTAGTGAAAACTCATGTCTATGTTGAAGCATGCACAAAAATAGTCATTAAAAAGAAAGAGGTAAAAGATGAGATGATTTTCTCCTATTTTCTTCCTGAACCCCAATCAGCCCACATTTGGAAATTTGTACCCAGCTGCTGGTAGGTGGGCAGGATGAGTGTGAAGTCTGCTGCTTTCTCTGTTTTTATGCAAGTACTTGACTGTTTTAATTTAACTTTATAGTAATTATGGAAATTAGGTAATGCTAGTCCTCCGACTTTGTTCTTCTTTTTCGAAGTCATTTTGACTAAGAATATTTAGATCATTTATATTTAATGTGACTGATAATATAATTAGGTTTGAGAATATCATCTTACTATTTGTTTTCTATTTATCCCACCTGTTCTTCTTTCCCCCTTTCCTCTTTTTCTGCCTTCTGGATTAATTATTTTTTATGATTCCATCATGTCTCCTTTGTTGTCTTATTAAGTATAACTCTTGGTGTTTATAGTATTTATCTTTAATAAGTCAACCTTCAAGTGATAGTCTGTCCCTTCATGTATAGTGTGAAAATCTTAGAATAGTGTACTTCCATCTCTCTGCTCCCAGCCTTTATACTATTTCTATCATGCATCTTACTTTTACATACATCATAAATCCCACAATATTGTTATTATTTATGTTCAAACATTCAATAAAGATAGCAAAGTAGTAGGAAAAAGTCTAGTAGTTACCCCTTCTAGTATAGACTCCTTTGTGTAGATCCAGATTTCCATTCAGTGTTATTTTCCTCCTACCTGAAGAACTTCTTTAACATTTCCTGTAGTGCAGGTCTACTGGTAATGAATTAGTTAAGCTTTTGGATGGCTAGAAAGGTCTTTGTTTTGCCTTCATTTTTAAAAGATTTTTGCTGGGTATAGAATTCTAGATTGATGGTATTTTTCAGTACTTCAAAAATACTGCTTAACTGTCTTCTCACTTATTATTGTTTCTGATAAGATTTACAGCAGATTTCTCATTTGTGTTCCTCTGCTCACACTGTATCATTCTCTGGCTGCTCCTATCGTTTTCTCTTTATTACTAGTTTTGAGCAATTTGACCCTCTTAGTGGCTTGATGATGTTTATATTTGCTGTGCTTGATGTTTGTTGAGTTTCTGGGATCTTTGGGTTTATGGTTTTCATTAAGTTTGAGGGAATTGTGTGTATTATTTCTTTGAATTTTTTTTGTGTCTCTTCCATTATCTTTTGGGGATTCCAGTAACCTGTGTATTAGACTTATTGAAGCTGGCCGTCTTTAATGGAGGGTATTGGTTTCTTTTCACACTGCTATAAAGAACTGCCTGAAACTGGGTAATTTATAAAGAAAAGAGGTTTAATTGACTCACAATCCACATGGCTGGGGAGGCCTCAGGAAACTTACAATCATGGAGGAAGGCACCTCTTCACAAGGCGGCAGGAGAGAGAATGATTGAAGGAGGAACTTGCCAAACACTTATAAAACCATTAGATCTCATGAAAAGTCACTATCAGGAGAACAGCATGGGGGAAACTTCCCCCACAATCCAATTATGGTCTCTCCCTTCATACGCAGGGATTATGGGGATTACAATTTGAGATTTGGGTGGGGACACAGCCAAACCATATCATGAACATGATTTGCAGGCCATGAAGAATTCTCTATTTTCGCTTCCTCCAGGTGGCTGAGAACAACCTGTGCAGCCAGTACGAGGAGAAGGTGCGCCCCTGCATCGACCTCGTCGACTCCCTGCGGGCTCTGGGTGTGGAGCAGGACCTGGCCCTGCCAGCCATCGCTGTCATCGGGGACCAGAGCTCGGGCAAGAGCTCTGTGTTGGAGGCACTGTCAGGAGTTGCCCTTCCCAGAGGCAGTGGTAAGAACTTACATTCTATATTAGTCTGCTCAGGTTGCTCTAACAAAATACCACAGACGGGGTGGCTTACACAACAAAAGCTTATTTTCTCACAGTTCTGGAGACTGGAAGTCCAATATCATGGTTTAGTTTCTCCTGAGGCCGTTCTCCATGGCTTGCAGATGGCCGCCACCTCACCACTCCCCCATGCAGCCTTCTGCACACAAGCATCTCTGCTGTCCCTTCCTCTTCGTAAGGGTATCAGTCATATTGGATTGGGGCCCACCCTAATGACCTCACTTAACCTTAATTACTGCTTTAAAGGCTTTATTTTCAAATACAGTCCCATTAGAGGTTAGGGCTTCAACATAGGAATTTGGAGGGAACACCATTTCATAACACTATCTCATTGCACATTTTTTTTCATGTAAGTAATGCGTAATCTACAGTGTGAGGAGGATCTGAATAAGTGCATTTGGGTCCCCTAGTTCAGAACTAGATCAGTGAGGGCTCAAAGAGTTCAGGCCTGGGATGGGTCTTGCAATACAGGTCAGGCATGGTAGGTAGAATATGGAAGGAGTTTACAGTAGGAGTACAGTGGTAAGGTGGCCTGGTGGCAGCAGGATACTTTCCTAATGGGGGTAGAGTGTGTATGTTAGGAGGATAATGGAAGATGTTCAGATGAGTTTGGGGGGTTTCCCCATGTGGTCTGCCACCTGAGCTGATGGCAGAACACTGGGATGAGGCAGGAAGCCAAGGGTGGTGGCTTTCAAGCGTTAGTGAGCAAAAACACACCTGGGTTACGTATTCAGAATGCATGTTCTTGAGGTCACCCCAGACACAGTGCGATGTCCCCACATATCAGAGGGTAAGACCAGGAAGTTTCCAGTTTTAAATGTCTCCCCAGATGAGTGTATAAAAGTTTGAGAACCATGGGCCTAAGGCACTATGTAGGTC
>NW_012117154.1:5041684-5053145 GCF_000951035.1 Colobus angolensis palliatus
GGTTAGGGCTTCAACATAGGAATTTGGAGGGAACACCATTTCATAACACTATCTCATTGCACATTTTTTTTCATGTAAGTAATGCGTAATCTACAGTGTGAGGAGGATCTGAATAAGTGCATTTGGGTCCCCCAGTTCAGAACTAGATCAGTGAGGGCTCAAAGAGTTCAGGCCTGGGATGGGTCTTGCAATACAGGTCAGGCATGGTAGGTAGAATATGGAAGGAGTTTACAGTAGGAGTACAGTGGTAAGGTGGCCTGGTGGCAGCAGGATACTTTCCTAATGGGGGTAGAGTGTGTATGTTAGGAGGATAATGGAAGATGTTCAGATGAGTTTGGGGGGTTTCCCCATGTGGTCTGCCACCTGAGCTGATGGCAGAACACTGGGATGAGGCAGGAAGCCAAGGGTGGTGGCTTTCAAGCGTTAGTGAGCAAAAACACACCTGGGTTACGTATTCAGAATGCATGTTCTTGAGGTCACCCCAGACACAGTGCGATGTCCCCACATATCAGAGGGTAAGACCAGGAAGTTTCCAGTTTTAAATGTCTCCCCAGATGAGTGTATAAAAGTTTGAGAACCATGGGCCTAAGGCACTATGTAGGTCTTCTAAGAGCAAAGTGGAGCACTGATGTGGGCGTGGCCTTCTAGGGATCGTGACTAGATGCCCGCTGGTGCTGAAACTGAAGAAACTTGTGAACAAAGATGAGTGGAGAGGCAAGGTCAGTTACCAGGACTACGAGATTGAGATTTTGGATGCTTCAGAGGTAGAAAAGGAAATTAATAAAGGTGAGTACCCCCTGTTTGGATGCCTGGTCAAGCCTTCTGACATGCCTGGGGTCAGTTTGTAACTTTCTACTCCCACCTCCCTGGGCCTGTGCTGTTTCCTTAGGACCCCTTTCTCCTGCACATCAGGCCCCAGTTCCTTCTACTTCTTTTACCTCATTATGACCAGCATGCTTGGATATCAGCATCTGATAGCAATAATTTATTTCTGGCCGGGCACAGTGGCTTGTGCTTGTAATCCCAGCTCTTTGGGAGGCTGACACAGGAGGATTGCCTGAGACCAGCCAGGGCAACATAGTGAGACCCTGTCTCTTAAAAAAAAATTAAAATAGCTGGGCATGGTGGCATGCACCCGTGGTCCCAGCTATTCTCAGGAAGCTGAGCTGGGAGAGTTGCTTGAGCCTGGGAAGTCAAGGCTGCAGTGAGCTATGATCTTGCCACAGCACTCTAGCCTGGCAATGGAGTGAGACCCTGTCTCAAAAACACATCTATTGCTTAATATGTGAGTATGTAGAATAATGTGAATTTTGAAATGTAAAACTTGTCCCCAAATATGGACGATCTGTCCCTTAATCAAGGGCTTCCCTACTTAGATCTGGCAGAAGAGGAGCCAGATGTGAGGGTGAGGGAGCTCCTCCCCCTCTTCCTTTGTACAAAGAGCTCCACATTGTGGACCGGATCGTCACTGAACCCCACTCAGAACCAGCACCCTTTTCCTAAGAAAGGGGAGTGCCTGGGTTTGCATAATCCTAGCTTAGGCTGACTCATGGCAGGCCTCCATAAATGCAAACCACAAGGATCAATTTGAAGTTGTCTGCAAGGCGAAACAACACCAGCAGTGTAGACAGGGCAGAGTAGCTGACAAAGAGCAGCCACTGTGAGATGCACGGATAACATCTTCCTCTTGACCTTTCTGTTTTTCTAGCATGTCACATGATTAAGTTTCATGCACACTGGGAAGGTACTGAAGTGACATGAACTGATGCCCAGCAGTAGGAAGGGACAAGTTTAGCATTTGTGAAGATGGAGCATTAATCACATTTGTTGACTGTTTATAGAAAGATAAATAACGTTATTGACAAACCATGATTTTGAATTAGTTGGGATTAGGTTGGCTGCCTGCAGCAGAACACTCAAAATAACTGTGTGCGTTAGTCAGCCCTTGCTGTAAAACAAACCCATCTTAAAACTAATGGCTTAACCACTTTGATTTCTCATGATTTGATGGACCGGCTAGCTGGGCTAACTGGGCTGGAGCTGGTGGTCCAGGATGGCCCTTGGCTGGAATGACCAGGCCTTCTGTCTGTGTGATCTCTCCCCGCCAGAAGGCTAAGCTAGACTTCTTAATTTGGGTGGAGGGGTTCCTAACAGCAAAAGAGGGCAAGACCCAGCATCTAACACCTTTCAGTCTTTCCTGACGTCGCACTGTGTAACATCCCCTTAGCCAGAGAAAGTCAAGTGGCCAAGCCCAATTTCAAGGGACAGATTCTCTCTCTCCATGGAAGTGACAAAGGCACCCTGTAAAGTAGCGTGCATACAGGGATGGAAGGGAATGTGGATGCCATTGTGCCAGCAAGTTGCTAACACAGTGGTCTAAACAATGTAGAAGCTTTCTGTCCCTCTTACATAAGTCTGAAGGGGGACAGACTAGAGCTGACTGGGGATTCCAGTGTCAGGAACCAAGACTTATTCTGATCCCATTTCTTCACTGGGTGTGGCCTCTGTTTCCAAGGTCCCCCCCTCCACCGCTGTAACTTAGTCAGCAAGTCCACTGTGAAGCCAGCTGGATCATGGCAAGGGGCATATCTCCGCCTTCATGAGCACACTTTCTAGAAGTTGCACATAACATTTTCACATGGCCCACTGGCCAGAACCCGATCTCATGACCACATGGCAGGTACATGGATATTGGGGGAACAATTAGTGGACCATAACCACTGTTATTTCCTAAGTTCTAAATTGATATCAAACATCCCAGAAAGACATTCTAGATGTAGAAAAGAGGAAAGTGGTGTTAGCCAACAATTTGATGAAACAAATTCCTATCCTAAAATTCATTAAGGAGGAAGGAGCAAAATAAAATCTTATTGGGATGTTAACAGCCAGTGCTTATCTTAGCTAAAATAAGCACATTTCCCCATATGATTTTCCAGTTTATATTTTAGGAATTTCCATATATTTTTGTTTTTATTTTGCTTGGTTGCTGATTTCCTGCTGACATCAATGAGAAGGATTTAGGAATGCTACCAGGAAGAACTTCTTGCCTCAGCCCAGCTTTGGACTGGTCTAAGTGGGTGTCACTCATGGTGATGTTCTCACAAAGTCTCTCTACACACAGTGCTGGCCAACAGCAGGGAAAATACTGAGTTATCCTTTGAGATCTCTTTCGTCCCAATCACAGAAAATTGAACCTGCTCCAAATATGCTTTTATCCATGACTCACAGAGAGGAGAAGATGCTTTCGGAGTATTCACTGTCATGAGATCCTTTCATCTTAAGCTCTGGGTTTGACTTTCCCTGCTTCTTCTCTAGCCCAGAATACCATCGCCGGGGAAGGAATGGGAATCAGTCATGAGCTAATTACCCTGGAGATCAGCTCCCGAGATGTCCCAGATCTGACTCTAATAGACCTTCCTGGGATAACCAGAGTGGCTGTGGGCAATCAGCCTGCTGACATTGGGTATAAGGTCAGACTTCAGACCCATTCTGACCTTGGCATTGGTGTGGGGATGGGGGGTGTGTGGGAGGGGTGGGAGGAGAAAGGGGGTACTGTATTAGAGTAACCGTGAGTCCAGAGCTGAGTTGCTATTTGGAGGTGTGAGTGGGGAATTCAGAGAGCCCATTGGTCAGTCTCTTCTGTCAAGTTGAATGGAAGCTTCTTTGGAGAAAGTGAGGCCAATGGGCCCAGTTGGAAACATCTTCTATGTATTTGTTTTATGTTTTATGCAATGTCATATCTGAAGTGCTGTGTATTAGGAAGGGGTCTTACGTGGGAAGAGAGCATTAAAAAGAAGTATAATGGGCCATACACAGTGGCTCACTCCTATAATCCCAGCACTTTGGGAGGCTGAGGCAGGAGGATTCCTTGAGCCCAAGAGTTTGACAGAAACCCGAACAACATAGTGAAGACCCCCTTCTCTATAAAAGAAAGGTTAAAAAATTAGCCAGGTATAGTGGCGTGCAGCTGTCACTGAACAGCCACACACTGTTCTGGGAGGCAGTCCTGCCTTCATGGGAGGATTACTGGAACCAGGGAGGCTGCGATGAGCCATGATTTTGCCACTGCACTCCAGCCTGGGCAACAGAGCAAGAACTTGTCTCAAAACAAAAACAAAACAAGCAAGAAAGAAATAGGTATAATGATATTTTAGTATCAGTGAATCTTACTTTACAGATTAAAGATTTAGGGGTGAAGTGAGGTTTTTTGGCCACCATTTTTCATTGTGACCATCAGATCTAAGGTATTTGGGGTTAATTACCTGAAACCTCATGGTTTTCCCTGAGCCTACAGCTCTATTTCTGCCGCAGATAATTTATTTTCTCATAATTCCAGCTTGGTAGGTATCTCCAGGGTTGTGTTTTGTGGGTTCATTTCTCCAAAGTTACTTCTTTTGGGGGAAATACCCCTGGGACTCTTAGGGCCTGAAGCAAGTACAAGGTCAGGACCTGTCTCACCTCTCACTTGCCTTTGCCATACTCATGAGTCACCTCTTCTCCTTTCCTTACAGATCAAGACACTCATCAGGAAGTACATCCAGAGGCAGGAGACGATCAACCTGGTGGTGGTCCCCAGTAATGTGGACATCGCCACCACAGAGGCGCTGAGCATGGCCCAGGAGGTGGACCCCGAGGGAGATAGGACCATCGGTGAGAATGGATGTGCTGGGCTCTCTGCAGGGCTTCGGACAGGCTCACCTGGTCCTGGATCTCCTGCTGGCCGCGGCACTTGACGACCATGTAGCCCGCCTGTGCTCAGTGGTCTGCCAGTGGGCAAGTGTCCCTCCAGTCTCCATGGGCTTTGCTCAGTGGGGACCTACCTCCACTAAGACCTACTAAGGGGGCAGGTCTGCTGCCCACCAAGGCCAAGCGAAATGAGCTGCTTTTGACTTTCACTGGCTAGGTTAGCTTATAACCCTTATCTACTTGCTCAGAAAGGCACAGTGGGCTCAGAAGCAGGGCAAACTCAGGAAGCACATGGTATTCATTAAGCATGTGCTTGAGATGGGATGTCCATAACTCAAGGGACAAACAAAATGTGGCGTGTTCTACAGTGGACCCGGGTGAAGGAGCTTGGGGAGAGCCACACACTGTTCTGGGAGGCAGTCCTGCCTTCATGCAGCTTGCCATGGAGTTCTTTTCTGGAGCGGGGCTCCACTGGCCCCATGGTTCTGCAGGGCCCATGGCCTGCCCTCAAGCAAGGATGGGAGGAAACCCTGGGAGACTGGGGGCGTGAGTGGTGGTTCGTTCACCTCTGCCTCGTGACTGGGCACCTTCTCTCCCCAAATACATCTGGCTCGCAGGAATCTTGACGAAGCCTGATCTGGTGGACAAAGGAACTGAAGACAAGGTTGTGGATGTGGTGCGGAACCTCGTGTTCCACCTGAAGAAGGGCTATATGGTCGTCAAGTGCCGCGGCCAGCAGGAGATCCAGGACCAGCTGAGCCTGTCCGAAGCCCTGCAGAGAGAGAAGATCTTCTTTCAGGACCACCCACATTTCAGGTGCGCTCACCTGGGTTTCATCACGGATCAGTCCAAGCCCAGGATGTCAGGCCTTCCTGGGGAAGGTGGCAGCCATCCCACAGATGTGTGGAGTGTGTGTGTGTGACTATGCTTGTTCCCCAACAAGGACTGTGGAATTCAGCTAGAAGAATAGACAGGGGATCACAAAATACTGCCAAAAAAAAAACAACTAAAAACCAATCAAAATGAAAATAGGGAGAAAACAATGTACAATAATTTAAATAGTATGGTGCTAGAACCATATTTTATAAAAACATGAATAGAAAAAAAGTAGAAAGCCCAGAAATAGACCTGGATGTATATATTTGATACATGATAAACGCAGCATTTCAAATCAAATAGTGAACTATATCAGCTTGATTATCTATTAATGGTGTTGGGCTAATTAATATTTGGGGAAAAAATTAAAATACTGCCCTTACTTACCTCATTATACCAAAATAGTTAAAGATTAAAGTCAAATATTAAAAGGAAGCAATAAGCATCCCAGAAGAAAAGGTAGGTGAATAGTTTATAAGGCCTTTCTATCCCTCCTGCCAAAAGTGACATTTTTTAAAAGGAAAAGACTGATAAATTGGTAAGATTTAAAATGATGGGACTATGTAGAGTTGTAAACATTATTGCATTCAGTTCTCTCAGAAGCCTACAGAGAGCCATTACTCAGAATTGCAGAAATATCAGAAACTTACTTGCTGTTCTGCACATTCACAATAGCCAAAAGATGAAGATGACTCAGTGTCATTGATGGACGGATGCAGAAAGCAATGTGGTCTGTACAAAAACGTGGAATACTTTCAGCCTTAGAAAGGGAAGGACATTCCGACACATGCTACAACATGGATGAAGCTTGGGGACATTCTACTAAGTTAAAAGACCCCAGTCATAAGAGGACGGATACTGGAGGTCCCTGGTGTAGTAAGATTCATAGTGACAGAAAGAATGGTGGGTGCCAGGGGCTGGGAGAGAGAGAATGGGGAGGTAGTGTTTAATTGGGGCCATTGTTTCAGTTTGGGAATACGAAAAGTTCTGAAGACAGTGGTGATGGTTGCATAATAGTGTGAACGTACTTAATGCCACTCAAGTGTCCTCTTAAAGATGGTTAAATGGTCAATTTTATGTTATATGTATTTTACCACAATCTAGAAAAATTGACAGAGAAACTGAAGCTTAGGTATGAGTATACTCTCACAAAAAGGCACAGAAACTCATGCTTTGCTGCTTCCTTTATCCTAAAATGTCCTATAAAATGTGGGAAACCCTGTAATAACTCACCCTGGGAGCATAAATTTGGATCGGGTGAGAAGACGCTTGACTTCCTTCCTCCAGGCAGCCCATGGTTTAAGTTTTTATCTTGGACAAGATATTTTGTGTCTCTTCTCCTCAGTATTCTGCTACCCATTTATCTCAGTATGCTTCAATGTATTCATATGAAGATATGTCTGTAGCCATTATGATTACCTACACGTATTACACATAGAAGGAGGTGTTACATAAACGTGTCTATACATGCCTGTGTATTTTTGTGATGACCAAGTCTATAGTCAAATACCATGATACACATTTATTATATCAGCTGGAAGGGCTCATTCCATATCATTGCTGAAATATCCTAGATTGCTAAAATTCAGTCATAATCCTGTTCAATCCAATTCTGAGTATTTGTTGGGTACCAATTGCAAGACATTCCATCCAGTTGTAAACAGCTGAAATTCGCCTTGACTTTTCCCAACAGCAGAAGGCAGACTTGCGTGTTCTGGCTACATCAAGGTGGAAATCGATCCTGTGTTCTCTTCTAGGGATCTGCTGGAGGAAGGAAAGGCCACGATTCCCTGCCTGGCAGAGAAACTTACCAGCGAGCTCATCGCGCACATCTGTGTAAGCACGGGCAGAGCTGTGGGTTCTTGGAAAGAATACTACGAACACAGAGCTGAACCTTGCTGGCTTCTTAAACATCGCTGTACACACAGATCTTCTGAGGATCTTGTTAAGACGCAGATTCACATTCTGTGGGTCTGGAGTAGGGCCTAGGATTCTGCATTTCCAGCAAGCCCCCAGACGATGCGGATACTGCTTTTCAGAGGACCACAGTCTCGGGGGATGCTGACAGACTATCTCTACTGGGCCAAAATAAAAATTAAAATCTTATGCACAAGCTACTAACTCTTCCTTTCCCATTGACAACCACTATTATAATGTCTTAGTCATTCTAATGAACGTATTTTTTAACTTCTAAAAGCTTTGTAAAAGCTCTGTGGTTCTTTTTAAATATCTGCTTGAATGTAGTCTCTTCCTTTTTCAAATTTTCTTTTTCCTTTTTTTTTTTTTTCTTTTCTTTTTGGAGACAGAGTCTCTCTCTATTGCCCAGGCTGGAGTGCGGTGGCACGATCTCGGCTCACTGCAACCTCTGCCTCCTGGGTTCAAGCCATTCTCCTACCTCAGCCTTCTGAGTAGCTGGGATTACAGGTGCACACCACCATGCCCAGCTAATTTTTGTGTTTTTAGTAGAGTCAGGGTTTCACCATGTTGGCCAGGCTGGCCTTTTTCAAATTTTCAACTCAGCACCAGAGTGCAAGGTCTTCCATGTGGTCCCCAGGAATGTGGGCGCAGAATGGGGTTGTTTTCCAGCTGACTGTGATGAGCGCAGAGCTCTTTCGGGTCCCATTGTGTGCAGAAAAGGGATGCTTCCTTATTAGATTCCCCACCTCGAGCAAGCCCAGGGGGGTTTTTTTTGCCATTGTACCAAGTCAGGCTCGTAGGTTCACGTTTGAGTTTTCTTACCTAGACAGATGCCCTTGCGGCTGAGATAGGCTCCATTGCTTCCTTCTTCTTGAGCTCCTCCCTGGCCACTGTTACTGGGGCTGGCATCTGAGTACCCCTCACTAACTTGTCAGCCCAACGATACATTTTAAAGGTATGGCTTTCACATGTCAGCCGGCATTTTTAGATGTTTGCTGTGGAAGTGTGAGCCAGCATATGGTGTCAACCGTATTGTTAAAAACGTAAGTCTGTGATCAGTTTTTATTGATTGTAAACAACAAAAAAGTTGTTGAATCTCCAATTGCTCCAAATGCCACTTCTTCAGAACCTACGAAACAAGTGGATCTCTCCAGTCTCCCTCCAGAGAGTTTACCTAATTCGACGACAGGAGGAACTGCCCCTGGGTCACTCTACCAGGGCCCAGCACCCATGCACAGTGGGTGCCTCATTGCTGCTCATGAGGCTGCTGTCACAGGAGTGGGGAAGGGGGAAGACCTGGGCAGAAAACAGTGCCCCTAGTGTGTGTCCTCCTGCCCCCCAGGTCTGGAAAAGCTTCCTTTTAGAGGAAGCCAGGAAGTCAAACGGCCCACACAGCTTCTATGTAGAGGGAGGCCCAGGACTTCCTTTTCATTCACTGTTCATCTTTATAAATTCCCATTTTCCTCAGAAATCTCTGCCGCTGTTAGAAAATCAAATCAAGGAGAGTCATGAGGGAATAACAGAGGAGCTACAAAAGTATGGTGTCGACATACCAGAAGATGAAAATGAAAAAATGTTCTTTCTGATAGACGTGAGTGTTGCCAGCTGCATGGAGCTGGAGAAGCACATGTCATGGTCAAAAAAGGGACCCTGGGCCTTATGCACTTCCTTCTTCACTCCCCCAACGCTGATCCAAAGACGTCTGGCCTGTAGCACTCAAAGGGTGGACAGGGCTGAGGGAGGCAGGGCAGGGAGTGCGGGTGCGTCAGCAGTGAGGGATGCTCAGGCTGCGTTGTGCCTGCTCTGTCACGATCATTGCCCAGATCCTTAAGGCAGTAAAGGGTGGGATAGGATTTTCTGGTGCCAAAACCTCTGCTTTCCTTTGATCCACAGTGTCCCATAAGGAAGCAAAGAATGATTCCCCACCCACCACACAGGCACAGCCTCCAAACGACCTTGACCTTGGATTTGAAGTCTATCCGCTTATACTGATGTTTTTCTTCTTGACAGAAAATTAATGCCTTTAATCAGGACATCACTGCTCTCATACAAGGGGAGGAAACTGTAGGGGAAGAAGACAGCCGACTGTTTACCAGACTCCGACGTGAGTTCCACAAATGGGATATAATAATTGAAAACAATTTGCAAGAAGGTGAGTGTCTTAGTCCCTTCTTTGAGCTGCTACAACCAAATACCTGAGACTGGGTCATTTATAAACAGTAGAAACTTACTGCTCATTGTTCTGGAGGCGAGAAATCCATTCTTAAGGAATCAGGAAATTTGGTGTCTGGTGAGAGCCTGTTCCCTGCTTCAAAGATGGCACCTTTTAGCTGTGTCCTATCATGGGATAAGGGACGAACAAGCTTCCTCAGACCTCTTTTTTACAGAGATACCAGAGGCATACCTCAGAGAGATTGTGGGTTCAATTCCAGACAAAACGAATATTGCAATAATGCAAGTCACATAAACTTCTTGGTTTCCGGTGCATAAACAGTTCGTTTATGCCATACTGTAGTCTACTAAGTGTGTAATAACATTAGGCCTAAAAAATATGTATGGACCTTAGTTTAAAACACCTTATTGCTAAAAAAATTGCTGATACAGAAACAAAAAGTAGCATGTGCTACTGGAAAAAATGGTGCTGATTTGCTTGACACGGGGTTGCCACCGACCTTCAATTGCAAAAAATACAGTATCTGAAGTGCCTAGAATCCCATTTGTGAGGGCAGAGCGCTCATAACCCAATCCTTCCTAAAGATCTCCTCTGTTGATACCATCACACTGAGGATTGAGTTTTAACATAGGAATTTTTAGGGGACACCAACATGTAGACCATAGCAATGAGTCAATAGCGTGGTGAGCCTGATACGTTGGCTTAAGACAGAGGAGAGTGGGGCAGTTGGGGAGGATGGTCAGGATAAGGAGCTGGTGACAGCTAAAGCCACATTTGCTCTCTTTTATACCACTGAACCCAAATGACCATCCACTGATGAATCGATAAACTAACTGGCATGTGTCTATGTGTAGCAGTTGGCTCTGGCTGCCAGAACAAAGTCCCACAGACTTGGTGGGGGATTAAACAGTAGAAATTTATTTTCTTACAATTCTGAAGGCTGAAAGTCCAAAATCCAAGTGCTGGTGGAGTTGGTTGCTTCTAAGGCCTCTCTCCTCGCCTTGCACACGGCGTCTTCTCGCTAGATCCTCATGGGGTTGTCCCTCTGTGTGTGTCTGTGTCCTCATCTTCTCCTACAAGGACACTAGGCAGATGAGATGAGGGCCCACCCTAGTGACCTGATTTCAATTTAATTACCTCTTTGCCTGTCTGCAAACACAGTAAGAGTCTGAGTTCCTGAGGGTTAGGACTTCAGCATAGGAATTTGAAGAGGTCACAACTCAAACAGCCCATAACACCAAGCCCTGGAATATTTCCAGCCGCAGACAGGCACAGAGCGCTGGTCCACAGCACCCCATGGATGAACCTTGAAAACATCATGCTGAGTGAAAGAAGCCAGCCACAAAGCCACATATCATATTCTTTGATTCCACTGATAGAAAATGGCTAGAGTGGGCAAACCCAGACAGGCGTAAAGCAGAATAGTGGCTGCCAGGGGCTGGGGAGGGAAAAGTGGGAAGTGGTCATTGATGGGTGATGGGTGTGGGGTTTGGGAGTTATTAACGTCTGGGGATGGTTGCACAACTTGGTGAATATACTAAAATTCACTCACACATACACTTTTTTTTTCTTTTTCTTTGGAGACAGAGTCTCGCTGTGTCACCCAGGCTGGGGTGCAGTGGCTCAGTCTCGGCTCACTGCACCCTCTGCCTCCCGGGTTCAAGTGATTCTCCTGCTTCAGCCTCCGCCTCCCTAGTAGCTGGGATTACAGGCACCTGCCACCACACCTGGCTAATTTTTGTATTTTTAGTAGAGATGGGGTTTCACCATGTTGACCAGGCTGGTCTTGACCTCCTGACCACAGGTGAT
>NW_012117154.1:5054035-5060851 GCF_000951035.1 Colobus angolensis palliatus
AAAAAAAAAGGGGGTCTTACTCGAAGTTTCTGCATGTGCAGGTTCCTGACATTGTACCTGGCTCTGCACTCCCCTTCCTGAGATGACTAAGGAAAATTATCTTGAGATCTGGCTTTTTGTGTGTGTGTGCGATCCCTGAATATTTTTAGTTTACCAGTTAAATTTGATTTGATATCACTTTTTCTTGCCATTTATATTTTCAGAAAATCTAGAATGGTATTATGTTTAGAAAAATGTGCAAGATTATTTTTGTAAGATAATTTGGTGTTATTTTTTTTCCTGCTATAGGCCATAAAATTACGAGTAGAAAAATGCAGAAATTTGAAAATCAGTATCGTGGTAGAGAGCTGCCAGGCTTTGTGAATTACAGGACATTTGAGACAATCATAAAACAGCAAATCAAGGCACTGGAAGAGCCAGCTGTGAATATGCTACACACCGTGACGGGTGAGTGCTCAGTTTCACTTCTGGGCATTGATTTCTAAAGAAGGGAAAGGTTCGAACCAAAGCCAGCACCAGACTTCAGCACTTTCCTCCTGGGGGACATCCCACACCACCAAGCAAACCTCTGATTCTGCAGGTGTCAGGTTGGTGTTCAACAATTCAATTCAATTCTGACACTGCCCTGAGTCTGTGTGGTTCCCATAGCTTAAGGGCTCAGTCCCACAAGACTGGCCCCAGCTGCAGACGCCAGTCACAAGTCCCAGACCTCCCATTCTTCTGACGGACTGTTTGTAAATCAAGATTCTTGCCACCCGTTCCTCAGGTCAGCCAAGAGCTCTGGAACACACTTCACTAACATTTACTGGTCTATTAGAAAGGATTTGATAAGGGGCACAAACGAAGCTGTTGGAGAGGCACATCGTAGGGGCCTGAATACAGAAGCTTCTGTCCCCACGGGGTTGGGGGCACCACCCTCATGGCACAGGGACGTGGTCATCAACCAGGGAGCTCTTAGAACCTCACCATTGAGAAGGGTTCATGGAGGCTTCATCGCGAAGGCCTGATGGATGATTGACTCAATCTCCAGGCTCTCCCTCCTCTGTGGAGCTGGAAGTTCTAAGTTTCTTGTCAAGGCTTGGTCTTTCTAGTGCCTGGCCCCAATCCTGAAGCTCTGTCGGGGCCCACCGGGCATCATCTCTTAAAAACACAAGATACTCTTAACAGGCCCGACACTCCAAGAGATGTAGGGGCTTCTGTGTTAGGAATTGGTGACAAAGACAAAATATTTCTATTTTTCCTATCACACCACACCTCCACCCTGTTCACTGCTATGCTGGCTTCACACTCAAAATTCACACTCAATCGGCTGTTTATTTGAAATCTCCAAGGAGAAAAGCCAGTGGTTAAATAACTGCACATGTAGACGTGTTTGGAGCATTTTCGAGCGCTGCGGGAATCTAGGTGTGTCACAGATGGATAGGAAACTAGATCCCACTGTGGATCCACTCCCTTCTTGAAATGCTTTGCTTTCTTGGTTTTCCACACGTTATTGAATCTCTTTTCTTCATCCTCTCCTTGACTGACAGCATCCTTACTCACACTTCAGCTGTCTCATCTTAGGAGTAATTAATAATCACTCATGGATCCATGAACTAAGGAGCTGGAGATAGCCTCAGAACAGCCCATTCAGAGGCGTATTTCCAGTGAAATTGACCTTTTAGCCTTAATAATCATATACCAAAACTTGCAATCATGTTGTTTTGGTCCATTGTAGACTCTTAACTCACTCCAGAGGAAAGTTTGTCATACTTAGAGCCTTATAGTCATAAAAATCAATATAGATATACCTACTTCTTTTTCAGAAATATATGACATGGAGATCAATGAGAAGTTTTCAGTCATAAAGATACTATATGCTGTATTACAATAAAATTCTGTGAGGAAGTAGAATAGAAATGAGTTTCAAAAATAAAAGATAAATAATATAAATTTTTAAATCTAAAAGCTTGTTCTTGTATTTTTTTTAAATGGATAAATTATATCAATGGAATTTGAATGTTTACATTAAGTGATTTGACATATGAAGAGTTGTATCATAAAATATTAATATTTATAATTTAACAGAAATTGTATGATTTGCAACTGTTTAGGATAAAAAGCTTAAATATCAAATAAATGTGTGCCAGGGGTCATCTGCTTTTAAGATTCTTCCAGCAAATTATTAAGCAAAAAGAGCCCGCCTTCCTTTTTCATGGTAAAGAGAAGAAGGGAGGGGGGGAGAGGGGGAACTTGACTTCATATCATTTGATCCTCATTTTTTTTGCATCTTAGGAAGAGAAGAAATGATCCTACCAATATTGAACTGTTTTTCTCTCTTTGATTAGATATGGTCCGGCTTGCTTTCACAGATGTTTCAATGAAAAATTTTGAAGAACTTTTTAACCTCCACAGAACCGCCAAGGTAAAACCAACCATGTGTTATTTTAAAAAAAAAAAAAAAACTAAGCTTGACACTAGAAAACAGATTTCTTGGATAAGGATTATTTCAATTTTATTGTATACATTTAGAGCAGCAAATAACATCACTCACTAGTGCTTCTTCTGGTGTTACCGGTGATGTCTGATTGAAAGCAATAAAGGAGAGAGTGTTTAAACACACAGAACAAGAGATCCACAGTTAGTGGAGAAGATTATCACATCTAAAGGCAATGGCTCCAAATCCAGAAACTCATTGAGGAAGCTACGTATAAAAATAGAATCTTTCTGGCCCGAGTGGGCACGATGAGCCTGTAATCCCAGCATTTTGGGAGGCTGAGGCCAGTAGGTGACTTAAAGCCAGGAGATTGAGACCAGCCTGGCCAACATGGCAAAACCCCATCTCTACTAAAAATACAAAAAAGGAGCTGGGCATGGTGGTACACGCCTGTAGTCCCAGCTACTTGGGAGGCTGACACTTTAGAATCGATTGCAGTGAGCCAAGATTGCACCACTGCACTCCAGCCTAGATGACGGAGCGAGACTCTGTCTCAAAACCTTCCAGAGTGAAGAAAGAGCCTACAGGAAATGAGCCTGGGGGACAGACTGGGCCAAGAGACCAGACTTAGCCACTCTTAGAAACAGGCATCCCTGGCAGAGATGAGGAGCCCAGCCCCATCATTCACCAGCTGGAGGCCTTGGGATGTGCCACTTCCAGTCTGTGCCCCGACTCCTCATTCATAAAATGACACTAATAAGGCCTTCCCCAGAAGGTCGAGATGGATATGGAGGAAGATGTTTAGGATGCACCTGCCACCATGCACTGTGCCTCTCATTAAGGCCTGGAGGGTCCAGGTGTGAAGTTTCTCCTCCTTAGGTTTTGACAACCAGTTTCTCTAAACCCCAGGAACATACAACAGAATTTGTCTGACTTAAACTTGGCTCCTCTGCTCATCCCTGTGGATTATCTGATATGACAATCCTCACCATCAGATATAAAAGCTGCTAAAAGAGAAAGGAAAGAAGCCGAGTTATAGAACCTGAAAGCAAAGCCCATCCAGGTCCCCAGGCCCCGGGATGGGGGTCTGGTCCATCTGTGGTTCAAGCCTCCTGGGAAGCTCTGACCCTCAGCCAGGGCTAGAAACCCACCTTAGAAACACCCGGGCATGGCCCAGAGGGCTGTTCCCAGGAAACGTGCTGTTTCACTCACGTCGGGTAACCTGGTATTTATGGACTTCTTACCTACTTTCCTGTGACTCGGGAAACTGAGTTGTGTTTTTTTGTTTGTTTTTTTTTTAAACTATAGTGCAAAATCGAAGACATTAGAACAGAACAAGAGAGAGAAAGTGAGAAGCTGATCCGCCTCCACTTCCAGATGGAGCAGATTGTCTACTGCCAGGACCAGGTATACAGGAGTGCATTGCAGAAGGTCAGAGAGAAGGAGCTGGAAGAAGAAAAGAAGAAGAAATCCTGGGATGTGGGGACTTTCCAGCCCTCCTCGACAGACTCTTCCATGGAGGAGATCTTTCAGCACCTGATGGCCTATCACCAGGTACATCTTCGCATGGTTCAGGATGGCAGCTTCCCGTACATCTTCGTGTGGTTCAGGATGGCAACTTCCATTCTTTCCTTTTCTTCTAAACGCCTGTCTCTTTAGTCTTGCTCTCTCTGTAGGTGGCATTGGTTAGCTCTGTCATTCACCTCCTTGTTAGCCTCCTGCATTAGTTCATTCTCATGCTGCTGATAAAGACATACCCAAGACTGGGCAATTTACAAAAGAGAGAGGTTTAATGGACTTACAGTTTCACGTGGCTGGGGAGGCCTTCTACCATCATGGCAGAAAGTGAAAGGCACTTCTTACCTGGCAGTGGTGGCAAGAGAGAGAATGAGAGCCACGTGAAAGGGGTTTCCCCTTATCAAACCATCAGATCTCGTGAGACTCACTCCCACGAGAACAGCATGGGAGAAGCTGCCCCCATGATTCAATTATCTCCCACTGGGTCCTTCCCACAACATGTGGGAATTATGGGAGTACAATTCAAGATGAGATTTGGGTGGGGCCACAGCCAGACCATATCGCCTCCATAGAAGCAGCTCAACCTCAGACAGAGAGGTGGTGGCTGAGAGCCACTGACATCTGGTTGTGATGGCTGTCTAGCTCTGGCCAAGTTACTTAACCTCTCTGAGCCCCAGCTTTCTTTGTAAAATGGTGTCTCCTCATAGATTCTAGTGGATATTCCAGGAGACAAGTATGGATGATGTTAATTGCTTACTAATGGAAAAACCAAACTCTGTTAAAATATTTGAAAGAGGTTTATTCTGAGCCAAATATGAGGGACCATGGCTCTGGGAATAGTCTCGGGAGGGCCTGAGGCTGTCAGGATGCGGTTTGATTTTATACATTTTAGGGAGGCGGGAATTGTAGGTAAAATCATAAATACGTGGGGGAGATGTACTTGTCCTCCCTAAAGAGGCAGGACACCTTGAAGGAGGGGGAGGTTACCAGTCATAGGTGGGTTTGTGGGTTCAGAGATTTTTCCAGTTGGCAATTGCTTGAAAGAGTTAAACTTTGTCTACAGACCTGACATCAATAGAGAGAAATACCTGAGTTAAGGGCAGTGTTAGAGGCCAAAGGTATGTAGATGAAGACTCTGGGTAGCAGCCTTCAGAGAGAATAAATGGTAAATGTTTCTTTTCAGGCCTTAGAGGCAGCAGGTTCTCAGTGAATCTCCTAGATTCAGGGAAGGCCTAGAAGGGGAGAGGTCTGGCTGCATTAATGGAGATTGTTTACGGTGCAAATTCCCCCCCACAAAACATGGCAGGGCCGTTTCGATCTGTTGGTCCTGTAACAGCCGTTTCAACATATGTCCAAAAAATGTATTTTTAGGTAAAATATTTGTATTTCCTTTAGGGTCTGCTATCTGTCTTGTGATGCTATACCAGAGTCGGGGTGGAAAGTAAGCCACATTATACCGAGTTCATGCAAACCCATCCAAGGAGATTTTATGGTTTGTTGGGCATGTGTAACTTAACCCCTGCCTCGCATGACTTTATAATCTGGTGTCTTACTGCCACGGAGTCTTGTTTGCCAGTCTTATCTCAGTTTCAACCTAAACTCCAAAAGGGGCCTGGCTTCTCTGCCTGTTGTGGCCAGGAATGCAGATTTTCAGGTTTCTCTGGGGTCCACTTGGCCAAGAAGGGGGTCTGTTGAGTTGACTGGAAGGCATAGGATTTTATTTTTGGTTAACAAGTTCCTTAGTGCAGCATTGGAATGCAGTGGTAGCAGACTAAATGGAAGCTATCTCATAGACGCATGCTTTGGGTGATACTGCACGATTCAGATAACCTGAAGTACCATCTAATTCATCCTGGGGAACGAGGCAGTGAACACAGGCACAACTCAGGTAGAGCCCTTGGTATGTGTAAACACCTGAGGAGGTAAAGCAAATTGTAATCTCTCGGTTTATCAGATGTCCCCATTGCCTCACTATTTGGATGCTTTAAAGCAGTGCCTCTCAAACTTCACCCAGCACAGGGGCCTCCGGGGGATCCTGTGGAAATGCAGATGCTAATTGCAGATCAGGATGAGGCTGAGATTCTGCTTTTTTTTTTTTTTTTTTTTTTGAAACTGAGTCTCTGTCACCCAGGTTGGAGTGCAGTGGCACAATCTCAGCTCACTGCAATCTCTACCTCCTGGGTTCAAGCAATTCACCTGCCTCAGCCTCCCAAAGTGCCAACATTATGGGCGTGAACCACCACACCTGGCCTGAACCATATACTTTCAATAGAGTGAATTTTATACTATATAAATGATATCTCAGTAAGAAAAATCCTGACTGAAAAAGGGTACTGGATTACCATTCAAAAAGGAACTCAAACCCTCTGAACTTCTGATGGGGCTAACTCTCTCTAGTGTGGACTGTTGGGAGTACAAACAATTCCAAAAGTTTAAAGAAAAATGCAGCATCTTACATAGTGAAGAGTGCTACTGTATCACATTCATACAAGCTGAGGTACCTGGTTTACTCTGTTATCCCATTTGACTTGTAAACACTTTCTACACGTGAATATATGATATGTTGTTCATTCCAGAAAGTGTTCATGCTCATTTCTAATGGGCATGCAGTTGAGGGCAAGGAATGTGTTATGGTACAGTTTCTTTGGTAAAACTAAAATTAGGTTCACAACAGTCCATACTCGAGTACGTTTTTAAGAAGGGGTCTTGGCCAGGCACAGTGGCTCACGCCTGTAATCCCAGCACTTTGGGAGGCTGACACGGGTGGATCACGAGGTTAGGAGATCGAGACCATCCTGGCTAACATGGTGAAACCCTGTCTCTACTAAAAATACAAAAAGATAGCCGGGCGTGGTGGCGGGCACCTGTAGTCCCAGCTACTC
>NW_012117154.1:5060901-5078243 GCF_000951035.1 Colobus angolensis palliatus
TATCGTGGATACTTGTTTCACCTTTTGGCTGTTGTAAATAGTGCTACTAAGAACATGGGTGTCCAGTTATCTGGGTTCCCACTTGTTTTTATGTAGAGATGTTCTGCCTCTTTGTGTTTGTTCGGTTTCGATATGAATTTCAGAATTAGTGTATCCAGTTTCTCATGAATGAGGAGAACTGCTGCTGTATGTACTGGGATTGCATTCACTGCATAGCCCTCCGTGGGGAGCGCTGACGTTGTGCTGACATCATGTCTTTTTCTAAGAACATCTTGAGTCTTTCCAGTTTTTTATTGATTTTGTTTTTGAGAGAGTCTTGCTCTGTCGCCCAGGCTGGAGGGCAGTGGCTCGTCTCAGCTCACTGCAACTCCCATCTCCCAGGTTCCAGTGATTCTCCAGCCTCAGCCTCCCAAGTAGCTGGAATTAAAGGCACCTGCCACCATGCCTGACTGTTTTTTTGTATTTTTAGTAGAGATGGGGTTTCACCATGTTGGCCAGGCTGGTCTTGAACTCCTGACCTCAAGTGATCTGCCTGCCTCGGCCTCCCAAAGTGCTGGGATTAGAGGCGTGAGCCACCGTGCTTGGTCTCTGCATTTCTAACGGGCTCTTGGGTCCCCATACTACTGGATGGAGACTGCACTTTGAGCAGCAAGGCTCTAAACCAAGGGTCAACCTCCGTTCCTCCAGACACTGGGAGCTGCACACACGTGAGTGAAGCCAGTTAAGGGGTAGACAGGCATGCACATCGGCTTCTCCTGCAGCCAAGCTCACACCTGTCTGCTGCTTACACTGCCTCCTAGAATGAATAGTTACCTTGAGAGTAGGTGAGGCGTATACATTCACAGAATCCAAACAATAGGATGAGTGACAATGGCAAAGAAGTCTCTGAGCCAAGCAGCTCCCCGGACAGAAGCAGCCCTTCTCCAGGTTCACCTCTGTCCTCCGAGGGCGACTCATGCATTCAGAAGCTCCCATGCATATACATTTTGTAGTGGTTTTTACACAAAGATTAGCAGAGGAGTAGACGTGCTGCTCTGCACCCTGCCTCTTTCGCTGTACCTGGGAGATTGTTCTGCCTCAGTTCTGATGGGGCTGCCTTGTTCTTTTCAATGGCTGCTGAGTATCCCACTGGATGGTTGTGGTGTATCGAGCCAGCTCTTTAAGCGAACAGTTTGTTTGCGTCTGTTGCTAATGCAGGCGTGTTGCTGTGAATAGGTTTGTTTGTATATCATGTGTGTGGAAGCATCAATTCTCAGAAATGAGATTCCTGTTATGTTAGGATTGTGCAGGGAAATAGAACCACGGATATATGTATTTAAAGAAATATATTTCGGCCAGTCATGGTGGCTCACACCTGTAATCCCAGCACTTTGGGAGGCTGATGTGGGTGGATCTCTTGAGGCCAGGAGTTTGAGACTAGCCTGGCCAACATAGTGAAACCCGGTCTCTACTAAAACTACAAAAAAATCAGCTGGGCATGGTGGCCCATGCCTGTAGTCCCAGCTACTTGGAAAGCTGAGACACGAGAATTGCTTGAACCTGGGAGGCAGAGGTTGCAGTGAGCCAGGATCACGCCACTGCACTCCAGCCTGGGTGACAGAGCAAGACTCAATCTCAAAAACAAAAAAAAAAAAAGGAAAGAAATATATATATTTCAAGGAATTGGCTTCTACCATTTTGGGGCCTGGCAAGTCCAAAATCCCAGGGCATGCCAGCAGGGAGGGCAGACCAGAAATTGCAGCAGGAGCTAAGGCTGAGTCTACAGGCAGAATTTCTTCTTTTTAGGGAAACCTCATTTTTCTTAAGACCCTCAATTGATTGGATGAGGCCCATCCACATCATCGAGAATGGCCTCCTTCACTTACAGGGGGTTACACGTTACCCACGTCTACACAATATCTCCGCAGCAATACCTAGATTCGTGTTTGATGGAATCACTGAGGACTCGAGCCTAGCCAAGTTGACACATGAAACAGACCATCACAGCTGGGGAAAGGATGGCTTGTTTTAGACTGATAAAGATTACCCAGGGAAGGCCTGCTTCTATCCACACTGGCCAGTTTAGTCTGCACTAAAGTTGCTGGGGTTTTTTTGTTTTGTTTTTGTTTCTGTTTTTTTGGTGACAGAGTCTCACTCTGTTGCCCAGGCTGGAGTGCAGTGGCTCAATCTTGGCTCACTGCAACCTCTGCCTCCTGAGATCAAGTGATTCTCCTGCCTCAGCCTCCTGAGTAGCTGGGACTACAGGCGCGTGCCACCACACTCGGCTAATTTTTGTTTCTTTTTTAGTAGAGACAGGGTTTCACCATATTGGCCAGGCTTGTCTTGAACTCCTGACCTTGTGATCCATCCGCCTTGGCCTACCAAAGTGCTGGGGTTTCAGGCGTGAGCCGCTGTGCCCGGCCTCGTTGGGGTTTTTTGACAGCCTAATAGATGAAAATGACGTCTCATTATAATTTTAATTGGCATCCTCTTATGACGATGAGGTGGTGCATCTTTCTGTGTGTTGAGAGTTATTTCTATTTCTTGCTCAGCAAACAGTTCATCCAGGAGGAGTGTCTTGGCATGGCGAGATAGTAGACATCTGCGATTTCTGATGCAGACGCTCTGCATTTTGTCATTTGCTTTGTCATTTTTGTCTACGGTGGTTTTAGACTATGCTCAAGTTTTCTAGAGCTGAAAATTTGAGTGGGATTTGGGCTTCAGTGGTTTTTGTCATACTTTAAAAGGACTTTTGTCTTCCTGAGATGATAAATGAGGTAGACAATATTTTCTTTAATTTCTTATTTTAACTGTTACACGATACCTTTGGTCCATTCGAAGTGCTTTGATGTCAAGAATGAGGCAGGATCCAGGTGGCAGCAGAGGTCCCAGTCCCGTCCTGGGAGGGTCGTCTCGTTCCTGCTGGTCCGCTGCGGCGCTCGCTTCCTCTCTGCGTCGGGTCCTGTCTGCACCCTGTCTTCAGCCCTGTTTTCCTTCGTTTCATCCGTCAGTGTCACCCAGGTCACACTGGGACATCCCTATCCCGTGTTTCACCATCTAGTGCAGCCAGCACCCCCACATCACCCTCACTTTTTCTTTCGTTAAATTGTGCAGAAATATTCATCATGTCTATTTTATCATCTTAACCATTTTGGGGTACATAGTTCAGTGGCATTAAGTACATTCGTGTCGTGCCAGCATCACCAGCAGCCACCTCCAGGACCCTATCACCTTCCCACACTGAAACTCGGTCCTCATTAAACACATTCCCCATTCTCTGTCCCCGAGTCCCTGACAGCTACCATCCTATTGTCTGTCTCTGTGAATTCAACTAACCTAAGTACCTCATAGGAGTTGTGACTGGCTTATTTCATGTAGCATGATGTCCTCATCCAGGTGGTAGCAAGTGTCAGAGGTTCACGCCTATTTATTTATTGTGAGACAGAGTCTCGCTCTGTCCCCCAGGCTAGAGTGCAATGGCATGATCTCAGTTCACTGCAGCCTCGCCCTGCCTGGGTTCAAACAATTCTCCTGCCTCAGCCTCCCGAGTAGCTGAGATTACAGGTGTGTGCCACTACGCCTGGCTAATTTTTGTATTTTTAGCAGAGACAGGGTTTCACCATATTGGCCAGGCTGTTCTGGAATTCCTGACTTCAAGTGATCTGCCCATCTAGGCCTTCCAAAGTGTGTTGTTATTTTTAGAGACAGGATCTCTCTGTTATTGCCCAGGCTCGAGCGCAGTAGCATGATCCTAGGTCGCTGCTACCTCAGTCTCCCAGGCTCAAGCCATCCTCCCACCTCCACCGCCCAAGTAGCTGGGACCACAGGCATGCACCTCCACACCCGGGTGATTTTTTAATTTTTCGTAGAGACGGGGTGTCCCTGTGTTGCTCAGGTTGGTCTCGAACTCCTGGGCTCGAGCAGTCCTCACCTCGGCCTCCCGAAGTGCTGGGATTACAGGTTCACTCCTTTTTAATAAAGGCAGAATACTGTTCCGTTGATAGACACACCACATTATATTTACCCATTTCTTATATCGTGGATACTTGTTTCACCTTTTGGCTGTTGTAAATAGTGCTACTAAGAACATGGGTGTCCAGTTATCTGGGTTCCCACTTGTTTTTATGTAGAGATGTTCTGCCTCTTTGTGTTTGTTCGGTTTCGATATGAATTTCAGAATTAGTGTATCCAGTTTCTCATGAATGAGGAGAACTGCTGCTGTATGTACTGGGATTGCATTCACTGCATAGCCCTCCGTGGGGAGCGCTGACGTTGTGCTGACATCATGTCTTTTTCTAAGAACATCTTGAGTCTTTCCAGTTTTTTATTGATTTTGTTTTTGAGAGAGTCTTGCTCTGTCGCCCAGGCTGGAGGGCAGTGGCTCGTCTCAGCTCACTGCAACTCCCATCTCCCAGGTTCCAGTGATTCTCCAGCCTCAGCCTCCCAAGTAGCTGGGACTACACGTGTACACCACCATTCCCTGCTTAAGTGTTGTTTTATTGTAGAAACAGTGTTTCACCATGTTGGCAAGGCTGATCTCTGTCTCCCAGGCTGGAGGGCAGTGGCGCAATCTCAGCTCACTGCAAGCTCCGCCTCACCAGTGCACGCCATTCTCCTGCCTCAGCCTCCTGAGTGGCTGGGACTACAGGCGCCTGCCACCATGCCCAGCTAATGTTTTTGTATTTTTAGTAGAGATGGGGTTTCACTGTGTTAGCCAGGATGGTCTCGATCTCCTGACCTTGTGATCCACCTGCCTCAGCCTCCCAAGTCTGTTTTTAAGGCCTCCTTTTGCCGGGGCCTCAGGAATATTGTAAAGGTTTCTTTGTATAAGGTGCACATCTCTGAGGTTTATGCCTACATGTTCATTGTTGTGTACTGTAAAGCGGCTTTCCTCCCTCTGTGTCTCGTTTGTTGGTGTTAGATGCGATTTTGGTATATGAGCTTTAGATGTATCAATGCCATACCTCACACCCGTCCTGACTCTTACTGTTCGTAGCAGTTTTACAGCTGATTCTCATCGGTTCTCCTGGTGAGGACTCACACTGTCTGCCCCGCTCTGGGGCTCCAGCATTGCGCTGAATGCCTGCCTTCAGCCTGGTCCTGTCTCCTTTCCCCCATTTCCAGGTGGTGACCACCCCACCTCTCGGTCACTCTGGTCACAGAACATGGATGGGGAGTTCCGCCTCAGTCTCACCAATATGAAGTGCTTATTACATGCCTGGCATCTTTCTAAACTTACATCTTTCTAAAATTTCATCTTTTAACTCCTTTAATATTTTTAACCACCCCATGAGACCAGTGCCTCACATTAGCCCTGTTTTATAGAGAAGATACCAGAGCCTTGCTGAGGGGACCAGTACACTGCAGCTTCCTGAGATCCACCCATCCTGGGAAAGAAAAAAATTTTGCTAATAGGTGGGACTTTGGGGAGGGAGAAAGGAAGTGGTAGAAACTGTCTATATGCAGGTAGCTCAGACAGCTCCATTCTGTGGCTTTTGAAAGCCCAATGTTTTTTTCTACTGAGTCACTTGAGTGTTGATTAAAAAGCAGCAGCAGCCTTCAAATCTCTTTGGCAGGCTTGTAAATAATTTGGAAATGGTTTTTTTCTTTTTTTTAAATTTTTTTGAGATGGAGTCTTGCTCTGTCGCCCGGACTGGAGTGCAGTGGTGCAATCTTGGCCTCTGGGGTTCAAGTGATTCTCCTGCCTCAGCCTCCCGAGTAGCTGGAACTACAGGCGTGTGCCACCACACCTGGCTAGTTTTTGTATTTTTAAGAGAGGTGGTTTCACCACATTGACCAGCCTGGTCTGGAAGTGTAGTTTTTGCACTATCTGCCTGCTTACCTTTATAGAGCATATTTTGCCCCCTTCTATCAGAGGTACCCATTTAATGGTCAGGAAAAGCTGGTGGGAATACGACTCATAGCTGGGACATTCTCTGCACTGTGCATCGTTCCTCTCTGCCGCCACCATGGAGGAGATTGATGGGTTTGAAACCCAGGGGAAGGTCCTTGCCTTGCGAGGGTGTCCCTCATTAAGAATCTGGATCTGCTGATGTGCACATGGTGAAGTCAGAGGCTCTTCCTCACAGTGTCCCCTCCACCCTCCCACGAACTGTTCTTTCCTTCCAGGAGGCCAGCAAGCGCATCTCCAGCCACATCCCTTTGATCATCCAGTTCTTCATGCTCCAGACATATGGCCAGCAGCTTCAGAAGGCCATGCTGCAGCTCCTGCAGGACAAAGACACCTATAGCTGGCTCCTGAAGGAGCGGAGCGACACCAGCGACAAGCGGAAGTTCCTGAAGGAGCGGCTTGCACGGCTGACGCAAGCTCGGCGCCGGCTCGCCCAGTTCCCTGGCTAACCATGCTCTGTCCAGCCCTGTAGACGTGCGCTCACACCGTCTGCCCCTGTTCCTAGGTAACTACTGGACAGACGACTTGAGTGCTCAGTAGTCAGACTTGATATTCACAGTCGCTGCTTCTCCATTAGCCCACGGCAATTTAGCAAGAGGCTGTGAGAGCAGTTTGGTTTCCAGCATGAAGACACAGCCCCACCCTCAGGTGCACATGAGCTGGTGGGGATGAAGGATGATGTCTTTGTACTGGGAAAGGGATTTTCAGCCCTCAGAATTGCTCCGCCTGGCAGCTCTTCCCCTTCTCTGTATTCTTAGGAGCTGACCTGGGCTGAGCATCACAGAAGCTTATTTCCTGGTTTTTGTAATGTCCCTACGCAAACCCGGTGTTTCAGGAGCATGAGTGCCGTGTGTGTGAGTCCTGTCAGAGTCCTGTCCCCGCTTTAATAAACTTATTTCTAGGGGGCACCGCTCTGCCATGTTTTGTATTTTGGGGAGAAGCCTGAAACTATCAGGCAGGACGTAACGGAGCAGTCGGCGCTAAAGCTGCCCTCCATGGCGGGCCCTGATGATTTCCTACAGACTGGAGGGAAATGGGGGCACACACTTGAAAAAAATGAAACAGAATATGAAGCCAGCGGTGCTGTTAATAATGTGCATTGATCAAGTGTCCAATGTGTTGAGTCACTGGGTACCTAGCATGGAGTTGAAAAGCACAAGGCCCAGTCAAGAGGAGGTTGTCAGGCCAGGTGTGGTGGCTCACGCTGTAATCCCAGCACTTTGGGAGGCCAAGGCAGGTGGATCACCTGAGGCCAGGAGTTCAGGACTAGCCTGACCAATATGGTGAAACCCCGTTTCTACTAAAAATCCAAAAATTAGCTGGGTGTGGTGGCATGTGCCTATAGTCCCAGCTACTCAGGAGGCTGAGACAGGAGAATTGCTTGAACCCAGGAGGTGGAGGTTGCAGTGAGCCCAGATTGTGCCACTGTACTCCAGTCTGGGCTACAGAGTAAGACTCCATATCAGAAAAAAAGAGGTTTCCCAGTGGGCCTTTACCTGCAGAGGCTGTGGCCAGGGGAGTGGTCTGGGAAGCAGAGAAGGCAGAACCCGACTGAAGTTCTCTTTGGTCTAGCCTGGTGGGGGGAAACTCTAAGCCACACTCTTACGCCCTGAGCCTGAGAACCATGACTGCCAATCGGTGCTGCTGTTGGGCCTCCTCACCATGAGGCCAAGGCAGGCTCAAGGGCAGGAAATTGAACAGTGGACTGGATAGATGGGGCAGGAGAGGACCAAACACTGTGTCCCTTAAGGGGAGAGTTGAAGGATCAGGATTGCCCGAGCTTAGGAAAGGGAAAGAGAAAGACCGGCCTTGCCTCACCTTGGTCCTCTGACCAGCAGCCTCAACATCACCCCCTTACAAGGAAATGGAGGCTGGTCCTACTCACCAGGCAGAACTTCAAAGATGCAGTAATTACTCTGAAAAAAAATTGCATAATTTATTTGCATGATGCTCATTTTCACAATTGAACTTTACAGTTTAAAAAATACAAAAAAGACAAACGGTTGCTCACATAAATAAAAAGGGGCAATAAAGAAGGAAGACGTTTTCACCATTACAACACCTTTTAGGATGTGCCTTGGGGAGCAGGCACCTTATAGTGCCACCTGTTTCCAAGGTCCCTGGGAATGCTGCTCTCTACAGAGGCGCGTGCACAGACGGATCCTGCAAATGGGATTGCGTGACCTTCCATTTCAAGGTTAAGTCCTAGCAGTAGAATCATTCATTTCATTCCTGCAAACTTGGCCAAGAGGCAGAACCATGTTAGAGTAGCGCTCATGGTTATGGCACTTGGTAATACCAGAGGGCCCCTTCCCCTGGTTGGAAACCCACAGCATTGGAAGGAACCACAGAGAGTCCAAAACGAAATACATCTTTCTCTTCTTCACCGCCACCATGGGCACTTTCCTTCAGCACATTCATTTATAGAACGTTAAGTCAGAAGCCAATCATTTTGTCAAAGTATCTCAAATAGGCCACCACTCAAACTTGGCAAAAAGATGATAATTTCAAAGAGTTAAATGTAGGTGGACTACTTGGAGACATCAAATGCTAAGATTCCAGGAGCATTGAGGTAGCAATGTGTAGAAACATAACATGGAAACAGTGTACCTAAAACTGAGCATCCTTGATTTCTCCCATGGACCTCAATTTCCAGTGACTAGTAGGCCTGAAGAGGCCAACGTGGTGCCAGACTTGGTCCCCTGCCAGGACCAAGGGGCATGTGCAATATCCAGGGTGCTGGCAGCAGGGTCGGGGAGGATGAGGAGGAAGGCTGAGTCTCCCTCCCAGGAGCCCCACCCAATGTGCAGGTGGAGACCTGCACCAGGAGTGCTCAGGGCAAGTTCCTCTGCAACTGCTTCCCTTGCACCAAGGGCACTGTCTACATTCTCACCCTGTAAAAACGAAAATGTTTCTGTTGCCCTTACAAGTGACTACCATGTCACCACCCATGAAGGGCTGGTTCCTTTATTTCCAGCCACCATCCGGGGCTGCTAAGGCACTAAGAACCAATCATCAAAAACGCCCTATGGAGAGCTAGGCTGGGGACACTACCCAAGTGGCCCCAGAGGGCAGCCACTGCAGGTGCCACCTGGCTGTCTCCCTTTCCATGTCTCTCCCTTTTCCATCTCAAGCCATCCAGCAGCTGAGAGGCAACAGCTCCATGCTCATCCAAAAGTGACCCCTGGAAAGGACTCAAAAGGAAGATCTCAATGGGGCAGCCTCCACCCCTCTCATTCACACTTGACCGCCAGTGTCCACAACCAGCCGGCCATCACCCCTTGTGGGCAAGGGGTTAGGGAGAGCAGGCTGGGCAGTGGGCCACTGCAGACTACACAGAATGGCAGAGAGTGCCAAAGCCAGACAAGTTCACTGTTTAATAAAAGTGAAGTGACCTCTGAATCATCTGTAAGAGTAAATCATGCACGGGGAAGCAAAACCAGCCACTTTGTTTTCTCGTAGAACGACGTCAAGGACAAAGATCGTGAGGATTAGTCGTCTGCCTGTTCAAAAAGGAAAAAAAAAAAGTATTATTTTCTTAAGACAAAGGCAGAAAATAGTTTTTTTCCTCTAGGTTCACATGAAGCACTTAGAAACCAAATAAGCAAGCTTAATAGCACAAAGGATCATTTTTCTCTCCAGCATGGAGGTCAGAGTTAGGCTGAGCATGGCGGGGCAGGAGCTCCTGGAGGAGCAGGCAGCATATGTGCAGGCCAGCCTGAGGGGCATCTCTTCAGCAGAGTCTGGGCTTCCCCCAGCTGTTCTCCTGCCACACAGTCCCTCCCCGCACAGCCACACGGACCCACCTGCAGCCGCCAAACATACCCGGCTCATTTGCTAGCTCCATCCTGGCGTGAGTCCGCCCCTCAGCCTGGCTGACCGTCCCAGCCCTGCCAGCTTCCCTCCTGCCCCGCCTCCCCTGGGATCATCTGTTTCCAGCACTGGGCCCTGTGCCAGGCGAGGCCAAGCTGGGCCCCATGGTCATGGGAAGGCCCTGAGTCCTGCGTGTCATCTGAAGGAGACACAGGTCGGGCCTTAGCGGGAAATGCCCCCTGGTTCTGCTGCTCCTTTAACAGACTGGGCATCTGGGAGACTTGAGAGGACACAGAATAGAGCATTTTCTTCCACTAGTAGCCCAGCCCTGGAAAACAGCAATCTGAGAAAACTACAGGCCTGAGGGCCTGGAGATAAGAAGATCTGGTTCTCAACCTCTATCCGGGCAATGCCCAAGGCCAGGGCTCTGCTAAACAGAGACGTCCGTGAGGTTCACGGGGAACCCCTGGGACCTTCCCTCGTGCTTGAGTCTGGGGCATCAGAGAACCCTGGCTGCTCCTGCACTTCCTAACCTTGGGGGCTGCCCAGGGGCCACTCGATAGCCCCAGAAAAGGATGAGCACAGTCGGTTCTTCCCTCTGCTCTCTATAAATCAAAAGCTTTATGTGAGGCCAGGCACAGTGGTTCACGCCTGTAATCCCATCACTTTGGGAGGCAGAGGTGGGTGGATCACCTGAGGTCAGGGCTTCGAGACCAGCCTGGCCAACATGGAGAAACCCCATCTCTACTAAAAATACAAAAAGTAGCTGGCCGTGGTGCCGGGTGCCTGTAATCCCAGCTACTCGGGAGGCTGAGGCAGGAGAATCACTTGAACCCAGGAGCCAAAGGTTGCAGTGAGTTGAAATCGTGCCACTGCACTCCAGTCTGGGCGACAGAGTGAGACTCCATCTCAAAAAAAAAAAAAAAAAAAGTTTGATGCGAGGTGGCCTGGGTGGAATAACTGAGTCAGCTGAGCCAGAACTAAGTGTGATCGACAGAGCAGGAAGGAGTTTCACACAAGCCGAGCCCCAGCGCTTTTCATCCAAGCACCAGGGGAAATATGCAAGTGAAGTCAGTGAGAGGCAATGAGCAATGGGTGGACACCAGGGGGGCGGGGCTGTGGCTGGAGTAAGTGGGGTTTGTTTCATGCTGACCAGTGGTCAGTAGTCAGCTTCCAGCAGCAGAACCATACATAACAGATGTCTAGCTTTGGCTTGAGGAATCAGAGAACACAGTCAGAAGGAGGACAGGATAGTTACCCTCATTTGTCGATAAATCCAGTCCGTGAACACGGTCACATTCCCGTACACTCCTGGTCTGTAAGCTTTGGCACAGCCAGATCCCCAGCTTGTATCCCCGATCAGCCACCAGACATCGTTCTTCAAAGTGACCAGAGGCCCTCCACTGTCACCCTGGGGGACACGGCAAGGTACAGAGAGCAGAAAATCAAATCACAATCCACTGCACACCACTGACCAGGCCTAGAGGAGGTGGGGGTGTGTGTTGCGGTGTGAGTTACGAGTGACTGTGTGGGCTTCAAGTCTCCACCATCAAAGGGTGATGGTAACAGAGATGTAACCCCCAAAGAGACAGCCCCCACCCTGAATTTTAATCGGTACAAGCGAATAGTTACCAAATAAATTGCTGTTCATAATTTAAAATAGTCTAAATACTTGTTTCTGTTCCACTGGCACTTTTACCAAATAACAGTTTTTCAGAGGGCGCGTGTGATTTGCTGTTTGTACTGGCTTCTGCCACCAGAAGTGTTCACACTGTTGGTGGCCATCACTTCCCATGACTGCCCCGAGCTGGCTCCATGTCACTGCGGAGGCTCTGCTGACCCCAAGAATGCCCTCTCTCTCATGGGGGGTTCAGTAGGATCTGGTAAGGGTCAAAGGTAGAATAAAAATGTTGAATTACCTGGCAAGAATCCACGGTCCCCTGCAGGAAGCCGGCACAGATCATGGCTGGTGTGATCAGGCTGTCATAGACATATTTGCTGTTGCATCTCCACGGCTCAATGAGAGGCACCATGGCAGCGTTCAGCACGTCTGAGGTCTTCCCTAAGGACAGGGAGACTTGTGGAGCTCCCAGTGTTGCCAGCAGCTCTCGCAGGGAGAGCACACTTCCCTCCCTGAGACCTGCACACACGCTGCACAGATGGTCACAGCTGTCTCTCCAGCCCTGCCCCCGTCAGCTCATCCTAGCACCAAGCCCTCTCTCCTGGGAAACCTGGATTCTCCTTACAACCGGCAGTGCCTGTGCTGAATGCAGCTCTGGAGTTCAGCTTTAGGGAAAGAACTTCCCAGTTCTGAAACCACAGGGCTCTATCAGTGCCGTGGAATCCACCTCTTATTCACCAAAGGCTTGGTTCTGCGGAACCAATTTCCCTCTCCTCACTGAACACTACCCAGGCCACACAGGCTCCTGTTTCCCCTCTGGCACGTACACACCCTTCTGGAGCACACACAACCCTCCCTAGGCCGCCTGCTTCTTGGCTCCCCTGCACATTAGAGCTTCTCAAGACACGGCCTGCACTTGCTACCTCTGCATTTCCCACTCTCGCTTCGCCTCCCCTTGGGTATCTTCTGGGCACCGTGGGCTTAATGTGCAAAACCAGAACCCTCCATCACAGCTTCTCCCACCCCAAATTCTCACCAACCAATATTCCCTGGCTTGGAAGGTGGCACCACCCGCCACCCTGGGACTTCAGTCACAGAGCGGAAAGCCGTCGTTCCTGACTTCTCACTGTCTCTCCCACAGACGTGCAACCCATCGGCAAGTCTGGTGGCTCTAGCCCAAATGTACCCTCATGTCTCCACAACCATGCCCACACTCTGCTATGAGCTGCCTTCCCGTCTCAGGGAACCACAGCAATGGACTCGTCACCATGATCCTCATCTCCATCCATTCATCCCCACTCCCCACACAGCTGCCAGATCATGGCACTCCCTGGCTCACGATCTCGCTACCTCAAGCAGACGAGAAGCTGGTGTCTTCACCATAATCCACAAGGACCTATGCAATCTGGCCCCAGCCCACCTTCTTGGCCCCTTGACCACACCTTAAGATACACGCACTAGCCTTTTTGATGTGTACACATTTCTGCCATTTGAGTCTCAGCTCAAATGCCACCTCTTCCAAGAAGCCTTCCCTGACCACCCCTTCAAAGTAGCCGGGACCTTGCTCCCCACCCTCAGATATCTGGAAGTACCTCGCTCAGTTGTTTGTCTTCTGTCTGACCACACCTGCCCCCCGCCCCCGGCCCCCACATCCACAAGAGGTAAAGCTCCTGACAGCAGAGACGTTTGTCTTAACTCTGTTCACTTCTGCATTCCCAGCACCTGAGGAGCACTCATCTCGTACTAGGTGCAGGTGTGCATGCATATTTGTCGCTATTCCCTTCATCTTGGATTCCATGAGGCCTTTTGCCCAGCTTGTGGCTCCACTGCAGTAAGTTTCTGCTGATGAGGAGCCAGGATGCCCCCCACTACCTTCCCTGATGCTTCCCCCAAATCACCCAACCTTTGTACTTTTCTCCTTGTTTGAACGGATTTGCCGTCTGTATGGCCTAGATGCTTTTGAGAAGGATGTAAACAATATGTAAAATGAACCTTGGTGCCTGCCACTAAGCTCTTCCAACCCTCCATAAAAATGAAGCAGCCAGGCTCCCTTCATTTGAAAGACTGTCAGAGAGAAATGCAGATTGCAACTGAAGGGGGCCGAGAGAGCCTCTCTCTGTGGTTATCAGGGCAGAGGACAGGCTTAGATGTGGCCACCACAGGTCCAGGATGCCCGTCCTCACCAAGCCCCCTGTCACTCAGCCATGGAGGCCTTGGTGGGATCTCCAGGGCAGCTCTAAGCTCACAGTGGGTGCAGCACAGGAGATCCTGCACCTCTAAACACGTATGACCCAGATACTTCAAAAGCCATTCCACATGCTGCTCCGTGTGATCATAATAAGAACACAGTGTATTAGGTAGACTGGGCAGGATTTCTCTCATTTAGCAGATGGAGAAACTGAGGCACAAGGACTGCGGGAATCACCCAAAGTCATCCAATCCTTGAGTAGTAGAACTGGGATTAAAACCTGGACCTCCCACTTTCGAACCCAATGCTCCATCTGTGGGCCCTGCAGTCCTCCATGCCCAGGAGCCTCACCTTTCTCCTGGGTGGCCCCCCACCCAGAAATCCAGCAGTGCTGTTTTGGCTCCAGCATCATGCCTGGGTTGGGCAGACATACTGGTTTCACCATCTCTGTTTTAAGAAGAGAAAACACAGTGAGCCAGGCTGGTATCACCCAAGGCCTCGGGCTGTGTCTCTACCTGGCCTTCCCACATGCAGGCTGCTGGGCCTGGCACCCCGGCCACCCTGCCCAGAGGACCCTGCATCCCAACAAGTCCCTCATCTCACTTTCTCCCCTGCCGGACCCCTCCTTCTGGCAGGCAAGAAGTTATGCTACTTATAAGTAGAATTATTTGCTAACTCTGCTTCTAAGAGGAATTATTTGCTAGCTCTGCTTCTAAAATTACACATCTCCAGGTGACCAAGATGGGAAAGACACACAGGAGGCAACAGCCAAAAAGCCGATGGAGTCAGCTTTCGCCCCAGAGGCACCACGCCGTTGCTCGCGTATTCGCTCTTCTATATGTGAACCCTTCCCAGTGTGAATACAGACACGTTGTGGGGAGGGCTGAGGTTTTGCTTCTTCTCTATCCACATGGGGCTAGAACATTCCAGACCGTTGGATGGACCACAGTGGGACCGAATAAGAGGCTAAGAGAAAGCAGGTTTGTCCTGAATTAAGCAACTTGGTTTTAGAATGTACCTTTAAAAATCAAGGATCTTGACACATCTCAATAGTAGTTCTCAACTAGAAGTGACTTTGACTCAAAGGGGATGTTTGGCACTGTCAGCAGACAACACTGGTTATCACAATTTGGGAGCTACTGGCCTCCAGTGGGTAGAGGCTGGGGACACTGCTAAACATCCTACAAGGCACAAGAGAGCCCCAGAACAGATGTCAAGAGTGCTGCAGTGGGAAAGCCCTGTTCTAGCCTTTTCCACCCCTGGCTTGAATCGTCACCACTCAGTATAGTACAGAACAGATGTGGTGGCTGCTGCCTCCCCCCAAATGCGGCAGGTGCTCTTAGCCTCTGTGAGCCTCTCCCACTGGCCACCCACTGCACACCACCCTCGCTCAACGCAAATGCCTCCCTTCCATTTGGCACAGCACAAGTGTCATTTCCAATCAACATCTCCTTAAGATTCTGCCAACTTGCTTGCCAAGCCTGAGCCACGTGTACCGTTGAAAGTCAGAGGCGTATGCAGCTTCATCAGCGCAATGTCATTGTTCTTGGTCTTGGAGTCATAATTTGGATGAGAAATCACTTTTTCTACTCGGTGTCCTTTTTCATAGAGCATGAAAGATTGTCTCAAAATCCCCGCAAATGCCGTCCATTGCCACGGATTGTTAAGAGGTCTGGGAGAGAAGAAGGACTCAGTATCTCAGAGCCATAAACACGGAGCTCTTGGTGGATGAACTTCCAACATCAGAAGCTGGAGGCAAGACACCCAGGGGCGGGATGATTCACCAAAAACCACACAGGGAGACAGTGGAGGAGGGGCTTGGCCTCCCCTTCTCCCCCACACTCCCTCCACTCCGACTCCCCACCTCAGCCCCCGACATCATCCCTCTTTCTGGCTCTTGTGTCACCTTCGAGGAATCTGCAGCACCCACCATGGGGCCGACATCCCTCCCTGGGGTTTTAAGGCCATTTCTAAAAGGACTGGCCCTTATTTTCCTTTGTATGCCAAAGCATTTCCTTGCACATAGTAGGTGCTTAATAAATGGGTACTGATGAACAGACTTGAAGTCCAATATCAATCAAACCATTTCCTTTACCCAGGTGTTTCCCTCTTAAGATAATCCCAGCTCCTAGTGGACCCAGAGCATTCGGGAGTAGGAAGAGGGGGAGAGAAGGGCGCACCCTTGGGTAATAGCCCTTGAGAGAAACCCAGCTCCTAGAGGGCCCAGAGCACGCAGGGTGTGAAGATGGGCAGAGAAGGGAGCACCCTTGGGTAACAGCCCTTGCTTCCTTGACCTTCATAACAGCCCAAGAGGGGAAGGGCATGCGCATCTCATAGCTGCATGCACCATGGGTCAGATGTTAAGTGAATCATCTAAGGCCACGCAGCCAGAGAGGGCTGGGCCAAGAGTCAAACCCAGTTCAGAAAATACAAAACCCTGTATTTTCTAAGGCAGAAAAATACATCCACTGAGCGAGGCCTCCTCCAAAGCAGCATGTGACCAAAAGCACTATGTGTTTAAGAAAAAGGAGAGGGGTTAGTAGCTTCCATAAATGCTAACACTGTCACAGCTAGCCTCACCCCTACCTAGCCCTTTGCATGAGCAATGCTGTGGCCAAGCACACTTAACCCCAGGGACCTTCCAGCAGGGCAGCCTGAGGCCCCGAGCCTGTCTGAGCGTGTCCTCTCCTGGGACTAGTGTCCGGGAGAAAGGAGACCTCAGGGGGCGGGGGCTTCACTCAAGGGCAGGACAGAGCTCAGAGGACAGTGGCTGAAAGGAACGCTGGTCATGGTGACATCGTAGAGAATGTTCCACCTGCACCCTGTGTCCCGCGTGCAGGGGACACTCAGTGCATACGTGCTGAAGGATGACACAGCCATATGCTGCCCGGCATGAGTGCACCTGGTGCCCCACGAGCCTAGGAAGCAGGCGCAACACTCTCCCCATTTAAACACAAGGACGCCCGGGCTGCAAGGGTTGAGATCCTGCTCAAGGTCACAGGATGACTGGAGGCCAGCCCGGAGACCCCACCCAGCCCGCGCTGCCCCGGCATACTTTTCCACGCAGTGGGCAGCTGTCACGATCCACTCGGGGGTGATGATGGAGCCTCCGCACACATGGATGTTCTGGACGTGCAGGCTGACCTGCCAGGGCCAGGCCCCCGGGTACGCGTTCTGGCCGCCCACGATCCTGCTCTGGCGGCTTGAGTTTGAGCGGACCCCGCAAGCTGAGGAAGACAAACGGGAGGCCAGTGGGGTGAGATTAGCAGAAGCCGCCCAGCCACCCAGAGCCCTCCCCTCCCGAGGGTCTCCCAGGATGCAAGGACAGGGCAGATGGCACCGGCACCACTGCTGGGGGCAGACTCAGGGGGCTCCTGGGGGCATTCTCTTGCTTAGAGAAGGGAGGACGCCCCTTCAGCCCACCCAGACGCAGGAAGCACCATATCCCTGAACACTCCTGTGATCCCATGGGGTCTCCTGGGACCCAGGTCGGGGTGTTCTGGATAACAAGGCCCTGGGGACTCCTTGAGTCTTGGAGGGACTGACACTACTCAAGGGCCCCAGATTCTCACACAAAGAAAAGTAAGATGGGAGAGGCAGGCTGGGACTGAGGGGGTGAGGAGACGAGGGGGTGAGTGAGATGGTGAGGGGGTGAGTGAGACGGTGAGGGGGTGAGTGAGACCGTGAAGGGGTGAGTGAGGAGGTGAGGGGGTGAATGAGAAGGTGAAGGGGTGAGTGAAGAGGTGAGTGAGGAGGTGAGGGGTGAATGAAGAGGTGAGTGAGGAGGTGAAGAGGTGAGTGAGGAGGTGAGGAGGTGAGTGAGGAGGTGA
>NW_012117154.1:5080748-5084241 GCF_000951035.1 Colobus angolensis palliatus
TGAAGAACAGGCATCACTGCAAAAAGAACAAGGGAAATTCTGGTCACGATATTGAGGAGTCACCTGCCTCTCGCACGCTCAGAAATCAGTCATTTCTTCTGATGTTCCCTCTCCTGTCTTCTGAGACGTAGAAGGGTCTGCCATTTACAACCCCAATAAGGTAAGTACATCCATATAGGGACAGTGGCAAAGACCGACACTGAGCCAAAGTACGCAGCTCATATCCCCACTGTGTGACCTTGGGCAAGTTACTCAACCTCTCTTAAAATTGTACCAACTCCTAAGGTCGTTGTGAGGGTAAGCGTACGATAACGCTAGTTTTTCTTTTTCCTCTTGGAGTTTAAAATCATCTTCTAATTTTGTAAGGAAGCCATTTGGAAACCTCTGGGCTGCTATGACCGCTTTACATTTGTAGTGTTGAAGGCAATATAACCAATAATTTCCCTAGAATTAGAAGAAACATAGGAGTTACTCATTTGGGAGTCAAACATCCCAGGTTATGGATGAAGAGAAAGTCACTGATGCCTTCTGTCCTTCAGTGAATTCCCCAGGCTATGCTGAGAAGGGAAGTCACAGCCCGTGGCGTGCAGAGCTGGCCCGCCCCGACAACTGGGCCGTGTGCTCTGCGGAACATAAACAATTTCACTGAGCATCAATATCGGACCAGGCTTCCCATGCCCGAGATGGGGCAAGACACAAGGAGCCTCCTCTGAAATGATGTCTGAACAGGAACCTGGTGGTCAGAACCACAAAATCACGACCTGAACCCTCCTCCTGTCCTGGCTACCTTGAACGATGGACGTTTCTTTACCAATCATAGCTTTGGCCTAGCCTCATTCCAACCTCCTCCTAGAAAAAAAATAATAAAGCAGCCATCACAGAATTACCCCTGCTTCCTGATAGCATCCAATCCAGAGCAAAGCCCTGCTTCCTCCAGCCGCCCCTAAACCACCTTGCAGGAGCCCAGGCCCTACAATAATAATAGGTCCTTCCTAACACCCTCTTACTGAGGCACACCCCCCGGGTTCCCAGTGACGACAGGTGCATTCCAGGTGGACTCTGGCTCTGGGGCACTGACATGGCCAAGCAAAGACATGTTCTCTTCAAGAGAAGACATTTCCTAAGAAGCCTAAGGTTGGTAGAGATAGCCCTGTGTGGTCACAGCGTCAGGGCACATGTGGCTATTCACAGAAGCCCGACAGAAAACAAGCCAAGAACTCAGGCATCCAAGGGCAACTCCTGCACAAAAAGAGGCAAAGAAATGCCTCCTCCGCCCACCAGCACCACGGAGACAGAACAGAGCCTACCAGACAATGGCCTTCTCTTCTTTCTTCCAAGCCCTCCAGCCTCCTTGTGAGTTCCCAAGGCTCTTGCCAAGGGACGGCAGCACCTCCTCCCCTCCCCCAGCCCTGCCCAGCTGGACTTGGCTCCCTGATTCTGTGTGTAACCCAGGAAGACAAAGAACCACTCAGCATTTACAAAGTGCCCAGGCAGCTGTGTTTAGCTTCTCCACAGGGACAAACCGCAGCCCTGCTGTTTTGATGGGTGCACCTGGCCGCGCACAGCCCTCCCCACTGGGCTTGCCCTGCCACATTCCCCCACGACAGCAGGCTGTGGTGGAAGTCAGGCCCCCAGACACCTCTGCCAGCGGCCACCAGGAATGCAAACCTGCCCCAGGCTCCCACTCAGAGGAAAGGTGGCACAGGGTGATTAGTTCATCCTCCCCCGAAACACAGCACCTGGCACCTGGCGGGCAGGGAGGTGATGCCTAGACACCAGGCATAAGCCCTGGGGACCTGGGAGGCAAGGAGAGCGCATGGGCACAGGACACTGTGTATCTTTCACATCAGAAAACACTCACATAACAGCAACAATCGTAGCAAATATCTTAAATGTGTGCAAAGCAAAAGGAATAGCTAAGTCCATCCCCTCTTCCGCCCTCCCAGTCAGGTCAGCCGCTCGTCACGTGACCTGTGGCTTGTGCCTACTTCTACCCCCTGGACACACGCGACTCATTCCCAGGCCGCCAGAATGCTGCCCACCCCTCACAGAGCACCGTCTGGCACTGCCGTCCCAGGGTTGGGGCTAAGGGGACCAGCCAGCCCAGCTGCCTGGAACAGAGGAGGACTTTCCTTGCACAGGAAAGTCCCTGGCAAACTGGGATGAGCCAGTCACCCTGGCTGGGACACCAAGATATTATCTTGGATTCCTAGAACCACGCCCTGACACAATAGTACATCTCTAAATGTCTGAAGAGCAAAGGAAAATAATAGAGTTGAATGTCAGTGTTGCAGTGTTATCCGGTACCATCGAGGGCAGACGGTAGAGGCTGAAAACGAAATAGCAGAGAAACCTCGGCCACTTCCTATGAATAAACCAAGGGCTGCTTAGAGTAACCAGGCCTGGTCAGACTCTAATCTCCTCCCAATGCAAAACCCATCTAGACCGAGTATTGCAGCTTAGAGAAATGAGACTCAGGACAGCGATTCCCCATGGTGTCTCCTAGTTGATTTCATTCCAAAATGTTTCAAAGAAGAAATCACTGCATACCTGTGGTACAGTTTTTTATAGATATCGACATTGCCGGCACTTGTGTTCAGTTTCATAAAGCTGGTGGCTCCACTGTTATCCGCTATTCCTTGGCTAGAGTAAAAACTATTCCTAAAAAAGACAGAAAACCTTACTTATGTAATGGTTAAGGCATAAGCAAATACAAATCCTATGCTATGTCATAATACCTCTCATATGACATTCAAAATAAGAGGGAAAAACCTTAGCATTTAGGAAAAAAAAAATCACACATTCTAACCAAGTGTAACGAGTTTTCGGTTCAATAACCCTAAAGTGTCAGGTAAAATTTTTTCATTGGTCGTGTTTCCTATCCAGGTTAGGATCAAGAAACTATGAGAAGGACATAGGAGTGTATAATCATACATACATTTAATCTAATGAAAGGTACAGATGTTAAAATGTCCCCAGTTGTCAATTCCACCAGGTTCCTGGACTATGACTGGGCGCTTTGCTGCGTAATTCACCCTTGCTGTTTAGGGATGGCAGAGTGACTAGCTAAGATGCCAACTTTCTCATCAAGTTGTAATTCATTCTGAAAACTGGCATATTGAATACCCTAAAGTTGCATAGAAATCACCTGGGGACCCTCCCATGGAAAATAAAGTGGCAGTAGAATCCTACCACCCTTTCCCCTGGTGCCTGAGGGCTGCTGCCTCTCCCCAAGCAGTGCTGGTAAGTGGTAACCGCCACCCCGCCCCCGCCAGGAACCACCGGCAAGGGACACAACCCCCTTAAGCCTTCCCACCTTCCCCTAGAGCTACAAGCAGGAATGACATTTTTTAAGTATAAATCTGATTGATTGATTCTCTCCCCAGTTCAAAAGCCTTCCATGGCTCCCAAATACAGTGAAACGGGCACAGGATTTGTCTCTGCCGCTCTCCCCAGCCCAACCATCCTCGCCGGCTGTTCTGGCCCAACCTCT
>NW_012117154.1:5090326-5093960 GCF_000951035.1 Colobus angolensis palliatus
CCAGCTACTTGGGAGGCTGAGGCAGGAGAATCACTTGAACCTGGGAGGCAGAGGTTGCAGTGAGCTGAGATCATGCCATTGCACTCCAGCCTGGGTGACAGAGCAAAAACTCCGTCTCAAAAAAAAAAAAAGTATGGTATGCTAAAAGAGGATCTTAAAATAGGCAGATGATTAATGTAAAAAGAAAGAACTAAGACCTCATCCTAGTAATTACAAGCATAAGCAAAATAATAATACCGTCCTCAAAACTACCATCACTCTGTCAGCGGTACTCAAAGCAGAATAAATTGTCTTACCCAAGGTTGTTTAGCAAATGGATGCTACTGTCCCATTCTGACATCCACCAGCCACATGTGGCTATTTAATTAATGTTCCATGGAATTAAGTAAAATGAGGTAAATTGAGGTGCTCAGTCATCACATGTGGCCAGTGGCTACCATGTCAGGCAGTGCAGCGGTAGAACCTTCCCATGGCGTCCCTAAGTCCTGCTGGACAGCACCAGCATAGGCCCTTTGGTCCAAGGGCAGAAATACCAAACTCAGAGGAAAGGCACATTTCAGATAAAAATTAAGGAATTTGGAAGAGGTCACTGATTTTCTCTAGTAAGACATGGCATTGTTGGTCAGAGGGTAAGCCAAAAGTCCCACAGAGTTCAGAGGATAGTTACAGGCACCAGAGAGGCATGGCAGAGTCAGACGCTGGGCTCAGCCAGCTCATGGGCCAGGAGGGAGGGCGTCCATCCCCATCACCCCACTGATGCCCGGCAGCCCCAGGTCCAGGAGCTCCCGGGAGCTTTCCCTGAAGAAAGGTGCAGAGGTGGAGGAGAGAGGAGGACTAGGGCATTTGAACAGACCCTCCTGGGCTGGAGAGGTGGCATGGCAGCCTGGAACTCCTGCACCTGGCCACACCTGTGCCTCCGGAGGTCTGCCAGGGAGACAAGCTCAGAGCTGACTCAACTGCTGAGGGCTCAATGCCACGCCTCTCACTTTGTGACACCATTCTGATAATCCTACAATCACTCTCAAACGGTTACAGGCTTAAGAATTACCTGGGGAATGTGGCGGTTCCCATCACCAGAGATTCTATTTCAGTTGGGGATAGGGCATGAATGTGCACTGCTTTTTTTTTTTTTTTTTTTTTTTTTTTGAGATGGAGTCTCGCTCTGTCACCTAGGCTGAAGTGCAGTGGTGTGATATCCACTCACTGCAGCCTCCACACTCCCAGGTTCAAGCGATTCTCCTGCCTCAGCCTCCTGAGTAGCTGGGATTACAGGCGTTCACTACCCCATCCAGCTCATTTTTGTATTTTATTACAGATGGGGTTTCATGTTGGCCAGGCTGGTCTCAAACTCTTGACCTCAGGTGATCTCCCTGCTTCAGCCTCCCAAAGTGTGGGAATTACAGGTGTGAGCCATTGCACCACGCTTTGTCCCAGCTTGTATTGTCCTAGCTGCTACCCAAGCCCCGCGATCCTTGCGACTCCGGAGGTGGCCGCGTAGAGTTTACTCTTTGCGACGCACTGACCTCACACAAAGGGAGGCCACAAACTATTCTTTTTCTGCAAAAAGTGCTCTCTACACAAAATAACTGAAACAGGCATTGGGTCAAAAACTTGTACGAACGTTCACTGCAGTCCTCTTAAAACAGCCAAAAGGCAAAAACACTCCAAACGCCCACCAACGGCTGGGTGAGCAGAATAGGATATGTCCACGATATACAATGGAATATGATTCAGCCAGAAGAGGGAATGAAATTCAGACCCAGGCTGCAACCTGCATGAGCCTTGAAGACCTTATGCTCAGTGAAAGGAGCCAGATGTACTGCATGAGCCCACGTACTGCATGATCCCACTCACATGGAATGCCTACAGTAGGAAATCTATAGACACTAAGAAGATTAGTGATTGCTTAGGAGTAGGAGCGATGGGCTGGGAGGAGGGATACAGGGTGATAGTTCAAGGGCTTGGGGTTTCTTTATGAGCTGATGAAAATATCCTAAAATTGACTGTGGTGATAGCTGCACATATTCGTGAATACATAAAAGTCAGTGAATTACATATTTAAATTTGATGGTACATAAATAACATTTCAATAAGCTGTTTTATATAAAAAATTATTTTATATATAGAATTTTTTAATATATAAAAGCATGGAATTATATACTTGAATGTTATGGTACATAAATTAGATCTCAATAAGCTATTTTTAAAAACAAATAAGATAGGCCAGTCATGGTGGCTCACGCCTGTAATCCCAGCACTTTGGGAGGCCGAGGTGGGTGGATCACCTGAGGTCAGGAGTTCGAGACCAGCCTGACCAACACGGAGAAACCCCATCTCTACTAAAAATAGAAAATTAGCCGGTGTGGTGGTGCATGCCTGTAATCCCAGCTACTCGGGAGGCTGAGGCAGGAGAATCTCTTGAACCCAGGAGGCGGAGGTTGCGGTGAGCTGAGATGCTGCCATTGTACTCCAACCTGGGCAACAAGAAAAAAAAAAAAAGGAAGAAGAAGAAGTGTATCTCATTTCAGTTACTTTTAAGAAAGTGAACAGATGCACATGTGTGTGTGTGTGTGGGGTGTAAGGTGGGGGATGGGGTAGGTAAGTCAGCAGAGCAAGGAAAAGGAGGTTTCTCACAGCATACCCTTTTGTACTGCCTTGATTGTGACCTACCCGGGCGTACAACTCTTAAAGTATTTAAATAAATACGACTTAAATACTAAGAAGAGAGCAACTCTTCAGGTAACATAAGGACTTTGTTGGTGTTTTTTCACCCACATGTACACAAAGGAGAACATCAAAAGCCTTTCCAGGCCAGGTGCTATGGTTCATGCCTATAATTCCAGCAGTTTGGGAGGCTGAGTTGTGAGGATTGCTTGAGGTCAGGAGTTCGAGACCAGCCTGGACAACATCAACGAAACTCCATTTCTACAAAAAATACAAAAATTAGCCAGGCATGGTGGCGAGCCCCTGCAGTCCCAGCTACGTGGGGGGCTGAGGCTGGGGGAATCGCTTAACCCCACGAGGCTGAAGTTGCAGTGAGCCGTGATCATGCCACCGCACTCCAGCCTGGGCAACAGAGTGAAACCCTGCCGCCAGGAAAAAAAAACAAAAACAAAAACCACGTGTTATCTTAACTACAAGCTACTCAATCTTAAAAACTCCCCACTTTATTTAAGAAATTAAATAAAGCAAAAGAACTATGTTTAATCAGCAAATGCATCATTTTCAAGTGCAAACCCTTTTCTGGGAAGCAAGGCTGTGATGGAGGAAAAGTATCAAGAACACAGAACACTTGGGCCGCTCAAGACCGGCACAAGGGCGCAGCTCCACGGGCCAGTGCTCCTCACCAGGAAATTCCACAGCCAGGACTTACAGTCAGGGCGTAACAGGAAGCCAGTCCCCACCAAGGATGGCCCTTAGGAGAAGGGGAATTACTTTAACACAAAAAACTCTGTCTAGAATTCTCGGCCAGCTCTAAGGCTCATGGTTTCTACAGAAAACGCCAGGAGGTTAGGACTGCACTTGAGGGAGGGGAGGAGAACTACCTAAGAGATTTCTTGTAAGTCCTCTGACTCTACAGTTCTGAAATTTCTATTTCTAGAAAAAAAAAAAAATGGTTCTAGTGTAAACATGT
>NW_012117154.1:5099780-5101427 GCF_000951035.1 Colobus angolensis palliatus
ACAGAATGGGACTCCGTCTCAAAAAACAAACAAACAAACATGCACACAAAACCCACTACGCATTTCCCTCAATCATGACCAACTTAAGGTTGTCAATGCAGCCCTATGGTTTCTTGCGTTTAACTGCTTGTTTCACACACACATTTGGAGGACTATTGACCTTCGATTCCCCAAAGCCTAAGCTTTAAGCTGTGTGTCTGCTCCTATTCAATCATCAACCTTCTATGGCTGCTGCTAAAGCAAATAAATACATTAAGTCTAGAAAAATTCCTTATACTCCTGATGCATGCTTCTGAATGTGTGCTACTCAGTAACTGGGAGAAGAGTTTCAAAGCCAAACATTACACTTTCAAAATGTATACATTTCTACATATTAAATGCCAACAGTGTTTTCTTAAAAATAATACCAGCGTAAGTTCAATTAAATTACTAAATTATTTTTGAGTTTATGAATTTTATAATGCGAAATCACACATACAGGTTCATATTCTTCCCTTATAAAAGCAACCGATAAGGGATTGATATAACCCGTCCAACTCTGTCATAACCTCGTCTTTCCTGGGAAAAGTGGAAATGTGTCCATCAGGTGGGCCAGGGGTTCATTTGCCCTCCTGGGTTTGGCCATCCCTGGTGGGAACACCACCGTCTGGAGGTGCTGACTTCAGGAGAGGACCTTCATGCTGTTTCTTTGGGAGGTAGCTCATACAGACAGTTCCTTAACCCTTTCACCCTGGCTTCCTTCCATCCCCATAATAGACAAAGACCAGGAGTTCCCAACCTCCACACTAAACGATATTTTGCCTGGAGCATTCTTTGCTGTCGGGGGGGCTGTTTGTGCCTTGCAGGAGGTTGAGCAGCATCCCTGGTGCCTACCTAGGAGCAGCACCCCCTCCCCACTTGTAACCTCCCACACTGTCTCCAGACACTGCCAGTTGTCTCTGGGGGTCCAAATTGTTCTGACTGAGAGCCACTGGCTTTGACCTACCCAACCACCCCCAGAAGCAGATTAGTGCAAACACAAGTATTCGCTTGGTGGGGGGCATTGAAAGGAGGGAAAGAGAGAAACAGAGAAGGGAGAGGAAGGAAGGCTCATGAAAGGGTAGAAAACTCAGAGACAGGAGGTGGCCAGAGAGGAACAGGGTGGAAGAGCCATTTGTGAAGGGTGAGGGGTTGAGAGGAGAGGCAGAAACACAGGAGTGACAGCACTTGTCCTGAGTGGGGGAGAGGTGGGGACAGACAGAGCTTCACAGAGCACTGACATTAATCACGTCGATGACTGATTATGTAATGGTGGACCTATGGAAATTCACATTCTGACGAATCTCTAACTGTAGAAGTTGTAGAGACAAGATGCACATTTCACAAAATAAAATAAAAACACTATCAATTAAAAGATCAGTGTAGGCCGGATGCGGTGGCTCAAGCCTGTAATCCCAGCACTTTGGGAGGCCGAGACGGGCGGATCACGAGGTCGGGAGATCGAGACCATCCTGGCTAACACGGTGAAACCCCGTCTCTACTAAAAAATACAAAAACCTAGCCGGGCGCGGTGGCGGGCGTCTGTAGTCCCAGCTACTTGGGAGGCTGAGGCAGGAGAATGGTGTAAACCCGGGAGGTGGAGCTTGCAGTGAGCTGAGATCCAGCCAC
>NW_012117154.1:5102707-5105690 GCF_000951035.1 Colobus angolensis palliatus
TCATGAGGTCAGGAGATCGAGACCATCCTAGCCAACATGGTGAAACTCTGTCTCTACTAAAAATACAAAAATTAGCTGGGTGTGGTGACACGCGCCTATAATCCCAGCTACTCTGGAGGCTAAGGCAGGAGAATGGCTTGAACCCGGAAGGCAGAGATTGCAGTAAGCCGAGATCACGTCACTGCATTCCAGCCTGGGGGGCAGAGCAAGACTCTGTCTCAAAAAGAAAAAAAAAAAAGTTAAAGAAAAGGTACTACAGATTCTCCCTAGGTGTCTACAACTATGTCAAATATTGAACTTATTTATAATAAAAACTAACCAGAACTTTCAATTACCAAAGTTTTTTGTTTCGGTTTGGTTTTACTATTCATTCCTTTTTTCTTACATGTCCATTTATTAAACAGGAGTTCCTTCATGACAGTTTAATACAATATTATTCATGATTACAGTTGAGAAGATTATTTCCCTCTACATACAAAAATACAGATTTGGCTGGGCGCAGTGACTCATGCCTGTAATCCCAGCACTTTGGGTGGCTGAGGCAGGTGGATCACCTGAGGTCAGGAGTTCGAGACCAGCCTGGCCAACATGGTGAAACCCCATCTCTACTAAAAATACAAAAAATAGCTGGGCATAGTGGCTCACGCCTGTAATCCCAGCACTTCGGGAGGCCAAGGCAGACAGCACCTGAGGTCAGGAGTTCGAGACCAGCCTGGCCAACATGGTGAAACCCCATCTCTACTAAAAATACAAAAAATTAGCCGGATATGGTGGTGTGCGCCTTTAGTCCCAGCTACTTGTGAGGCTGAGGCAGGAGAATTGCTTGAACTCGGGAGGTGGAAGTTGCGGTGAATGGAGATTGCGCCACCGCATTCCAGCCTGGGTGACAAGAGCGAAACTCCATCTCAAAAAAAAAAAAAAAAAAAAGCACTATGAAAACAATCAAGACAAGCACCATGAAAAGTCGGTCCTTCAAAAGAAAGAGGGAAAACTGAGGTCATTGTGAGGCTTTGTCTGCTGTTGGGGAGAAATCAACGGCAGCAAAGCTCTGGGGCCCCTGACCCACTCCAGATGTACGGACTCAAACTCAAGAACCACACAAGGCAGGGCATACCCACCCCAGGGCTTCCGCACCTGCTGAAAAGCCAAGCACACAAACCCAAGTTTGCCCAACGGGCTATGTATTCTTTGAAATTTAAAAAAAAGTGGCAGACAATGGGATTTGGTAAAATATAGTTATAATTTTTAAAAGTTGTGTAGCGGTCTGGGTTAGAATCCATTAAGCCAAAATCCTATACTTTTAATTCCTCCAGTCTTTTCCTTGAGTATTGATATACAAAATTATAAACTAGCAATACCATAATTATAATGAGAAGAATAATAGCTACCATTGGAGAACTCAGCTGCTGCCAGGCCCTTGTACTCATAATCTCCTTGAACACTCACCATAACCCTTCCCGCTACCAGCAAGACTGGCACAGGTACGAATTAATACAACCATTTTGCAGGAAAAAAAAAAAAAAACTGAGTGAAGAAATTTGCCTAAAGAAGCATACTCTCTGTGTTATCCTGAAAATACCTCTTCCACATCCTCTTCTCTCATATAAGGAATGTATCATCATTCACTCACCATCTCTTATTAATGGACATTTGAGTGGTTCACAAGGTGGGCTGTTAGCAGCTGTGCTGCAAGAAACGTTCTGACAAAGTCCATGCATTTTTGTGCAGAGGGCAGAAATGTGTAGCTACATCCCTTTAAATGAAATTTCTGGGCTAGCGTGTGGCCATACATAAATGTGAAAGGAACTGCCTAGAAGTAGCATTTTATTCTCAGCTCCGTCCTTCAGTTGGTGCCTATCTTCTTAGAATGCCCATCTCCCCTTCCTCAGCCTACTTAAAAATTGCCTTCCCAAGGCCTACCCTGTCAAGACTCACCCCGAACAGGCCACTCTGAGCCCCACCAGCCCACATCTTCCCCTTCTTTCAGTTCTCCCCAGTTACCTGTTGGCTGGGCCACTCTGGGAGGCCACATTTTTCCTCTTATCTGTATCTAAGGGCCCCCATGCAAAACTTTTACCCATTCATTAATTTCTGCCCCTTGTCTCTCTCACTCGCTCCTTTTTTTTTTTTTTTTGACAGTATTTCCCTCTTGTTGCCCAGGTTGGAGTGCAGTGGCACAATCTTGGTTCACCACAACCTCTGCCTCCCAGGTTCAAGCGATTCTCCTGCCTCAGCCACCCGAGTAGCTGGGATTACAGACATGTGCCACCACACTCGGCTAATTTTTGTATTTTTAGTAGAGACGGGGTTTCTCCATTTTGGTCAGGCTGATCTTGAACTCCCAACCTCAGGTGACCTGCCTGCCTCGGCCTCCCAAAGTGCTGGAATACAGGTGCGAGCCACCGCGCCCAGCCTGCCCCTTGTCTCTTATTGACCTCAGAGAATGACAGCAAGTTTGTACTCAATGGACAGGTGTTCTGAGCAGAGGCAGCATAGCTCTTAGAACTTTAAATGAGGCCTCCAGGGAAGTTGATTATCATGGAATGAGCCAAACAAGGCTTGCAGAGTTCACCTGCACTTCATAACTCACTAATGCTATCCTTCAAAAGTCCGAAGATTACAACTCTGAACCCGAGCGGCACACAGAGGGAAAATACAAGGTAATCTCTCATCTAAATGAGGGAGCCAGAGGCTGCAATCTCAGCCATCTAAGAATTCGCCGTCCACTAGCAAGGAGGTTCGTCCCTGAAAATTCCTGAGCAGCGGACTTGAAATTAAACACAGACCAGTCAAACATGAATATCAGTAACAAATAAAGGAGAAAACAAGGTCTGTTTTCCAGATATAGAATCTATGAAGTGTTTAAAACTCTTTACTAAGTGCACTTATTTTAGGTAGAAGGCAAATGGGTCAGTTACAATGGGGAGCAGAGATTAACCACATTTGTCTCTAAAGGCAGTGGGCTCCAGGGAGAGGGAGGGAG
>NW_012117154.1:5105795-5116708 GCF_000951035.1 Colobus angolensis palliatus
TGCAGTTATGACTTTTCCTAGTCTTTCAGTTGGGCATCAGTAGGATCCCACGTGGGTCTCTTCCCTGGGACATACCCCCGTTATCGCCGTCCTGCCTCATCTGTCCCCACTCCTTGTCCCTGCCCTCTGCCTCGCAAAGCAGGAAGGGATGAGGTTAAGGTGAGAATGCATATCACTCACGTCTACCCAACAGCCATGGCTTTTGCAACTCACCTGGGCAGCTGTGTGGCTGCGCCCCAAATCACTCTTTCTAGAGGGTGCCTTGAACAGCATCTGCATGGGCCAGCATGCCCTACAAATAGCCCTTGCAATTGCTGACCCATAAACACAGTTGGGAATAACAGAAGGGACAAGGGAACAAAGAAAAGGCCAGGAAGGTAATAATTAACCACTTACTGAGTTCAAAGCCATCTTGCTTTTATCAACAGCATCGAGTAATGATAGGTATCTGGAATGTTCAGTATGACCTAGAACAAAGAATTACAGCACTGTAATATTTCCATATCAGTTCGTTTTTAGAAGATAAATCCAGAAAGAACGAGAAGAATCTCTAGATGAAGGTTACCTAGAACAAAGACCAGTGTTGCCTGCTGACCTTTGGCCTGCATCTTCACCACTGCTTCCCCACATCGCTCCATATTTAAGGACTTTGGGACCCACTTGTACCTTAGAGGTAACAGCAGAAGCACTCTCCTCAGGAATCAGAGTGGGGAGGAGGACGGGTGCAATGATAAGTGCTGCAGCCAGGACAGCCTGACTGTGAAGAAGAAGGAACATACTCAATGACTTAGACATCCATTGGGAAGGACTCTCAGGGGACTGCCTGGGACTCAAGGCCACCCACAACTCCACTGCCACTAAGCCCAGGCATCCTGCTAGATTTAACCCAGTTCTCACCAGGCAGCTCTGATCTCCCCTATACAGAACACCTACTCAAGGGAGACTGCATGGGATAAAAATGCTGAAGAAACACGACAAGGTGACTAAACCCATCAAGGTTGACAGAGGTTAAGGACAAGATGGGCTCAGGAGGGAAAGGCCTGGGCCACTTCCTGGCAACACAGCTCCCTGGAAGTGTCATGGGTGAGCTACTGAACCTTGTTGAAATCTCAGGGTTCTCAGGGGAAAACGGACAGAGCAATCGCCACTGTTGTGTTAAGCTGAGGGTTCCAGGAGAGTGGGGAAGGAGTGCCTCACAGTACCAGGAACTAAGGAAGAGCAGGTGCAATCAGACCGTCTTTCCCAGAGAACATCCACAGGCACTGCCAGTAGCCACCCACTGCCCAGCGGGTGGTCCAGGGCTCAGCACCAGACGCAGCTCAAGGTTGACGTTTTAAAGCTGGCCATGTGGGCCCTCTCAATTTTTAATAGATACATACATTTAAAAGAATCCATAAAACATGTCCACAGTGACTCCATTTACTACCCCAAACCCAAAAAAGAAAATTCAGAGCCAACCATTTTGACTTTTTTTTTTTTTTTTTTTTTGAGACGGAGTCTAGCTCTGTCGCCCAAACTGGAGTGCAGTGGCCAGATCTCAGCTCACTGCAAGCTCCGCCTTTCGGGTTCACGCCATTCTCCTGCCTCAGCCTCCCGAGTAGCTGGGACTACAGGTGCCGGCCACCTCGCCCAGCTAGTTTTTTGTATTTTTTAGTAGAGACGAGGTTTCACCGTGTTAGCCAGGATGGTCTCGATCTCCTGACCTCGTGATCCGCCCATCTCGGCCTCCCAAAGTGCTGGGATTACAGGCTTGAGCCACCGCGCCTGGCCCATTTTGACCATTTCTAAGATTAGCAGTAATGAAAAGAAAGCTGTGGGCCATTTCGTTTGCTGTCCTTTGTGAACAGTTAACAATAATAGCTAGAGATGCCTTCAACACGAAATGCTTTATAGTAAAGCCGCATTCTGACATCACTCTCCACGGACAAAGATTCTTTGCTTGATCAAACTTACATCAGGCTCCTGAACCTTCTAGCCGTCTGTGCATTTCCTTGTAAAATCAGGCTTTAGCAAAAACACCTTGCTCAGTCAGTTAAGCCAGAACCTCCCACCCTCGGTATGTGATCACTCTTGATATCTGATCGGGTTCCTCAGCTGCCGCCATGCCACAGGTGATGTCTGATCACCCAGCGTGTCTTCAGCAAGAATCCTGTTTGGTTGGTTTAGCCAGAATCCCCCTTACCCTTGATGCTTTCTCTTAGTGATTTTTCCACCAACCCCACCCTGATCTTTGGTTATAAATTAACTCCCACTTGCCCATACTGTGCTCAAGTGGATCCCAGTCTCTTTCCCAAGGCAAAATCTGCTGGCTGTGATCCCTGTACCTGTCTCCGTGATCCTGAATAAAGTTCGCCTCGCCATCTTTAACAAGTGTCATTGAATGATTTTTTTTTCTTTAACAAGCACTTCGTGAGCAAATAAAGGGCTTTTTTCCACCCCTACCCACTTGACTTTAAATGACCAAAGAATATTTTAAGAAACGGGGTTCGAGATTATCCATCCAGAAGACCATGTTCCCAATGAAAGAACAAGAGCCTGGAGGAGGCTCTGGGCTTTGGAGCTGGCCAGAACAGGGCCCACTCCCTGTGACATGCCCGCAGAAGAGTATTTCCCACCTGCTGGCACACAACCGGTGCTCAAACAGCAGCGGGCAGCACTGGGCAGTGGTTCAGCCCCTGACTTCTAAGACCAGACTCTAGATCCAAACTCAGGCTCAGCCACTCACTATTCATGACCTGGAGGAAGCTATCGAAGGTTCGGTCCCTCAGTTTCCCCATCTGCAAATGCGGATAATAGTAACACCTACCTCCAGGGCATTAAATGAGTTAATACTAATGAAGTGCTTCATGCTTAGCATAAAATGAGTGCTATATAACTTTCCATTAAATAAGAGGAATTATAAAGCTGATAAACATTTAACCACCTGCTGAAGGAAAAGAGGGCTGTCTTGATTTGCAGGTTTGCATTCGGTAAGTATTCCCAGGCTACCAACATGAAGCTCACCACGGAGCCAGGTACGGGGGGGCTGGCTTCAGCAAACCATTGCTTTCCTATGTCCTAAGCAGAACTAGCTCCTGAATCATTAAACTACAAAACCCCAACAACCCACCGTGAATGAAAATGAGTATGACTTTTTAGTCTCCAGAAACCTCACCAAACAGGTTACGACAAACATACACTGATCATTTATTTACTCTTCACGTACAGATAAAAATATAAGAACCAGGTCACGTCATAGCTTTGGGATTTTTTCTAGGATTAAAACTAAAGTTCACATCTTTCTGGGTATGAGGAAAGGAAAGTGACTAATGTACAGGTGGGAAGGATCACCACTTAAAATATATCAAAAACGTTTAAGCCTTTTAGTCACATCTTAATAGACCTTACCTATGTCTGCTTTGTGAAGAGAGAGGATCCTCAGGCCTGACATCAGCACAATAAATCCCGCATTCTCGTCTCATAAGCAGGAAAGAACTCAGTACCGTCCTAAGATTGCTTTCAGAGTCCTGCCTAACCAAACACATTCTCACGCCTCTGGTTTCTCAGCTCTCCTATCTCCCCAGTTATAGGTTTGGTTGAAGTTTCAGGAAGTGAAAATTCGATCCCATTGGCGGCTCTCCCAGCTCAGAAGCCCTCTGAAAGCAATGAAGAATCAATGCTCAAAACCCACACTTGCTATTCATTCACGATCCCTAACAAGGAAGCCAGGGAAGGAAGGAACACCGGGAGCCACCACCATTAATTGTCAAATAAAAGCCATCGGACCCAGAGGCAGTGGCAGGATAATCCTATCTCTTCCAGCAATCAGAACATGATAAACAAAAATATTCAGTGTGCCCAAATCAGCTACCATGGACTTTGGAATGGAAGACCAGAGTGATGCTGCCAATAACATTCTCCAGCTGGGTTGGGCGTGATGACTCACACCTGTAATCTCAGCACTTTGGGAGGCCAAGGCAGGCAAATCACCTGAGGTCAGGAGTTCAAGACCAGCCTGGCCAACATGGTGAAACCCCATCTCTACTAAAAATACAAAAATTAGTTGAGTGTGGTGGCAGGTACCTGTAGTCCCAGTTATTCGGGAGGCTGAGGCAGGAGAATCGCTTGAACCCGGGAGGCAGAGGTTGCAGTCAGCCAAGATCAGGCCACTGCACTCCAGCCTGGGCGACAGAGAGAGACTCTGTCTCAAAAACAAACAAACAAACAAAAAACAGAAACAAAAACAACAGACAACAATAACAAACATTCTCCAGCTGAAGAGAAAAGAAGGGGGGAATGTCCTGTTCTGACATTTGATCTGAGAGGAGAAGCACTGCTGTCCTGAAAAGACCAGGAACTCACACTCAGTCCTGTTCATCTTTAAAACAGGCATTTCCTCGTTCACACAAGCTTGTACATCTCATTAACTAGTTTCTGAAAGGAGCAAGATGTAACGTAGATGAGGAGAGACAATGCTGTTTAGCGAGTGCTTACTCCTGTCATTTAAAGGACTGTGATGAGGGCTCTCAATTCTGGAAAGCCAGCCATCATGAGCACTTGGGGAAATTTTCCTTTAAGTGCAAAAGAGCAACAGCGGGTGGCCCTCAGGCCCCATTCCTGGATGGCAGGGAGCTCCTTCTTCAAAACAGACAGTGTCAGCCACTTGAATCTCACAATGGCACGCAGCTGTCCTCACACTGTTTTGGTCCATCCTGGGCTGAGAGTTGAGTCAGCCCATGAGTCACCTGCCTGGCCACCATGCAGCAGGACGATGCTGTGGTATCATATCTGCATCCCATGACATGATGAAGTTACTGCCAAAACAAGAATCATTTCTCCTAGTTTCTCTCCTCTGGAGATCTCAGGACACGTTTGCTGGAGACTTACTTTCCAAATAACCAAGTCAACGCGGATGAAGTCAGGCTCATAGACATTGACTCCCACCCAAGATCCAGGGGTATTCTCTGCAGTGAAGTCTCCACTGACCTCACCATGCACCACTGTGCACACACTTGCTCCTTCTCGAAGCCCCCACGTGTGACTGGTACTGTTCGAGTTGCTGGAGGTGTGAGAGGGAACAGACAGGCCAGCCTCAGACTCAGTGACCCTTCTTCAAACTCCAGACAGCACTATCACCATCCACGGACACGTCCCAGCCAATGACCAAATGATCAAAAAGAGCCCCTTCTGCCAAAATAACTGCACTAACATCACATTATACAATGAGATGTTCTATCTTCTTAAGGATAGAATGCACAACCAAATGAAAGTTAGCCAACAGTGGATTTCAGTGGCTGTTGAGCAGACACTTGTTTACGTGTAATCAGGTAAATTGCATACACAATGATTGGCACAAGAGTTCTACTGAGAGAGAAAGGCTGAGCGAGAAACAGAAAGATCACTTCAGGAGAGGTACTGCCTGCATCATCCAAGTTTCTTTTCTTGTGAATGACTCATTGTCCCAAAGAGATTATAAACTTTTTAGGGCAGAAATCAGGTCTGGTTCTCTCTCTCTCTCTCTTTGTTTTTTAAATCTAGCTTTGTAGCTTACAAAGACAGTATTTAAATGTTTTTATGGAGCTCCTACCACCTGTACCTCAAAAACTATTGGGGAAAAAATTAATAAGCATGTTCGACAAAGTTGAGGGATACAAGATCAATATAAAAATCTATGTGTTTTTATACACCAACGACAGATGATTGGAAATGTAAATTTGAAATAGAATACAATTTGCAGGAAAAAAAAATATTTTCTCAGTTCCAAAGGCAAAATGAGTAAGATGAAATTTAGCAGAGGGAGATGAGATGCCCACTCCCAGACAACACCAGCACCCCAAGTCAGGACAGTGGGTGACCTCCCAGGAGTCCAGGTGCCCCAAACTGAGTGCAGCCTGGCATGACAGGCAGGCAGGTGGCAGAGGCTCCCAGGTCACTCCAGGAAGAGACTTCAACACCACACACAAGCCACTGGCTAAGGTTTAAAGAACTTGTCCAAGTCAGTCTGTAAAATGGGGATGATACAGAAATAGGCTTGTTGCGGGATTAAGGGAGAAAGCAAGGCCGCAGCTCAGTGCCCGACACATGACGAGCACTCAGTAATAACATAATGATGGCAGATAAGATTTATCTTCCAACACCTAAGACCCGGCTATGTGGAGAAGGAATTCAATTTATTCTGCGTACATCCAAAGGACAATACCGGAATCATGATCAGAATTTCCAGAAGAGCAGACTTGGATTCCGTCTGGGGAAATCAAGTTTCCAACAATTAGAAAGTTCAAACACAACCTGAGGCTGGGCGCGGTGGCTCACGCCTGTAATCCCAGAACTTTGGGAGACCTAGGCGGGTGGATCACGAGGTCAGGAGATCAAGACCATTCTGGCTAATGCAGTGAAACCCCATCTCTACTAAAAATACAAAAAATTAGCCAGACGTGGTGGCAGGCGTCTGTAGTCCCAGCTACTCGGGAGACTAAGGCAGGAGAATGGCGTGAACCCAGGGGGTAGAGCTTGTAGTGAGCTGAGATCACACCACTGCACTCTAACCTGGGTGACAGAGCAAGACTCGGCCTCAAAAAAAAAAAAAAAAAGGAAGTTCAAATACAGCCCAAAGCTACCTTAGAAAGTACCAAATTCCTCAAACCTAAAAACATACATTTCAAGATTCCTCAATCCTAAAAACGTACGTTTCAAGACTGGAAGATCATTTCTCTAACATATTCCACAACAGAATTAGGCTTGAGCGTCAAGACCAGACATGGTGATCTCTCAACATTGCTCCCAACTCCTTATAAATGCATCACCAGTGAACTTGAAAATGTCAGCGAATTCTCTGTCAGCAGAAGCTTGCAGAAAGAACTCCAAGCCCATTGTCCCTAGAAAGCGTGCTCTCCCATGACCCCTGGGCTGTACCGCAGTGGGGTCAGGCTAAGTGCCCTGCCAGGACAGCCCCTTGGAAAGCAATGGCCTTAAAGGGAATTTGCCACTGCATTGTGCACCTCGCACAAACAAACAGTAATAAAAAGCCTCAGCTTAGTTCCGTCTGCCAAGTCAGACCTCACTTGAACATATTTTTCTAACAAATCCAATGGTCACAGCCTCTCTTCTGAGTTCCACTTGACAGGCTCAATTTTTCCACCTAGTCTGCCCTTGAGTGAACTTCCAGACTTCTGCTGCCGCAACCGCAAGCCAAGGTGCCCTTCAAACACTTCCTGCTTTCTTATCACAGTTCTGTGCCCTAAACCCCTCCTGCTCTCCTGCCATCGATGCCCAATGGCTCAGCGCTATCCACACACAGATGTTGGAGCCCTCGCTTCCCTCTTGTGGACTCACCTCCAGGAGGATGAAAAGCCTGTCTTTGAGTTTCTTGCCCTCTCAAACTTCACTCTGTTTACAACAAAAGTAACTACCCACACCCCTGCCAGAAAACCAGCCTTGACACCCAACCAGTGCATTTCCGCTCACTCAGTTCCTCTCTCCTGACCATTGCCCAGCGACCAGGAATAACCAAGTCCCAGGTCAGGCTCTGCCTCCTCCTGGAGCCCAGCCTCTGTTCTAGGTCATCCTGAAGAGCTGCCTGTGTGCTCAACCAAGCTGCTACCCTGTCGCAGATCCCCTTTTGCTCCTCCCTGCGTGTCCATAGGCTAGGTGGGGCCAGGGTGGTCAATGGCCATGGCGACATCGTAAGCCCCCTCCTTCACACGCAGGCCCATATCTAACTTGGTGCTTGCAAGTCAGGGCCTTCCAAATCACCCTTAGGGCCAGCAGGGGCCCCACAAAGGCTGACCCCATTCAGGCCTCAGCTCTCAGGTACATAATGCTCCTGCACCCCAGTACTGAGGCCATGCAATGCATCCAGTATTGGAAGACCCCCTGACAGGTGTCCTGGAAAGCAAGGCGGGGCCGGGAAGAGTAGCAAAGGCCTGGTGACTGCGGGATGAGGGACACTCAGGGAGTGCAGAGCAGGAGGGACCAGAGAGCAGAAATGCACCTGGGCCTTCAACGCCCCTGAGCTCTCTGGATCCCCATAGGGAGTCTCCCTGGCCTCACTCTCCTTACCAGGAAGGCCACTTTCCAAGTCTTCAGCAACCAAAACTGAACAACCACTCCACTGACCATTCACCTTTCCTTTCTATCTCCATGCCCAAGGCTTAGATCTGCTCAGTGCTCCCCAAACCCAGAATTTTCCAGAGGGCTTAGAAAAAATAAATAAATAAATAAATAAATAAATAAATAAATAAATAAATAAGCTGCCTGGGCCGCATTCTCAGAGTCTGATGCAGTAATGGGGACCAAGGCAATGATCCCACATTATTATGAAAATCCTCTAGGGAATCCTGTCACAGATTCAGGTGGGAAAGAGTAGGCGTCATCAGCCAGACTTCTGCTGTACATTTCCTGGTAGGGCCCTCACCCTTAGGTTGGACCCAGAGTAGGGGGACAACACACTCTGATGATGGTGGTGGTGGTGGTGGTGGTGGTGGTTACTGGCATAATGTACTGCATGCATCTACCTTTTCACCTACAGGACATGTGCACCAGCGTCTTGTCATTCAATGCCCCCATGGCCCAGGAGGTCAGCCCTCCGCAGGCCCCCTTTCAGAGTTCTAGGCACTCTGACCATGTTATACTGCTAGAGGGGGCAGCACCCAGCCCAGGTGGGGCTTTGGGCAGGGACTAGGCTTTCAGGTCAGGGAGAACCAGAGCCTGGCCCAGGAACAAGCCCTGTTCAACCAGGATTCCAGGTGCGTTGTTTTCAGCTTCCTTCCCTCCTTTTCTCCACTTGCTGGTAACATTCCAACATCCCAGAGGGGGGACCCAGGGAAGGAGCAAAAGGAATCGATCCTGTGCGGATTGTCACTAAAGCCCCTTCTAGGCATCCTGTGTCTCCCACTCAGAGCCCGACACTGGAAGCCCTGACCTGTGGAGCCAGATAGGCTGTGTTTACCCCCAGTTCTGCCCCTTACAGGTTAAAGACCTTGGACAAGCTACCCAACCTCTCTTCCCCAGTTTCCTTACAATTGAGTTAAGTATATTATAAAGGGTTTGCAATGATGCCTGGCTGAAAAAAGAAAGTGCCACATCAATGTCTGTGGTTATTATTATAATGCCAGTGCAGCCAAATGTACTCCTACGATTAAGGTGACTTGAGTTCGAGATAGAGTGGCCAAGGGTGCGGGGCAGGCCAGCACCTAGCAACCTGGGAGGCCTTGCCTGAGGCTCCAGCAACAGCACAAGCTTGTTGTTAGAAGGTTGTCCTTCCCAGGTGGGAATAAGGGAAGCTGCTGGGGACCAAACAAATGTCCAGGCAGGGAACAAAGGCCCAGCCAGTTCACCAGCTGATCATCAAAAATAACCAGAGGCTGAGGTGCAGATGGCCACCTCCAGGCAGAGATCTCAGCCCATAGGATGCACCCCGAGCTCTCCAGCCTAATGTGTCCTTACCCAAGGGTGTTGCTAGGTTTCATTCTAACCTCATCTGTCCAGTAGTTCTGCAGCGAGCGGGGCAGGTCCCACTTCTTCAAAAGCACTCAGCAAAGGTGGGGAAGTCCCGAGCAACCTCCAGTGACTTTCTGGGGGAACTCGTGGTTACCTGGCCCACCAGGCCCTCCCTTCACACCAGCAGCTAAGGAGCCAGGACTGACTTAGCTCCCTCCCTCCCCAAGTCTCTTTGCACTGGTAAACTCTCCCTGCCACACTCCCAGGCCCCGTCCTTCCTGCAGGGGAGCTGGCTCCATCCCCACTTCCTGGAGTACCTTCCCAGACTCCTGGGACAGGTCAACAGCCGTAGTCTCACTTTAGGTTTTTCAAACGCCTTGTAACTGGGCTGCGTAGCCTTTGTAATTTTCCATGATTCGGGAGGTTCTCGCAGCTGGGAGCTCGGTGAAGTCAGGCATTGCCTTGGGCGCGATGCGCTCATCTTTCCTATGGGACCACCGCACAGGTTCGCACGGAGGGGAGGGCTGCGCAGCCTCGAAGCCGAGCCCTTGGTGTCCCCTGCCCAACAGGCTCACCTTGGGCCTCCGTGTTATCCTTTCCTTCCCAAACAAGCCACCAGGATTCCTCGTGACTAGGCCTGCCACCAGGGCGTTCTGAGCAGGATTTAGGGCCACCGCGCTGTGCCCTGTGGTGGAGCAGGCGAAGGCCCTCCTCTACCACAAGCGCTCGGGGCTCTCGGCGCACAAACTTTCTGGACATGGCGCAGTTTTTCATCTGGACCCGTGCTCGAGCAGAGCGCCCACTGCTAGGCTGGCGCACTTGACCACTCAGGGTGCCACTGTGCCGAGCCCGGCAGGACAGGTTGAGGTGGACCGAAGCGACCAGGTCCCCCGCCTTCCCCCCAGCGCGGCACGCAGCGCAAGCCAAGGAGCCTGACGGGTTCCTCCCGGGCGGGTAACTGCGGGTCCCAAGTGTCCAGGCGGCCCCGGCCCGGATCGCCGCCAGCGGGTCACCGCAAAGGGGCCTGGGTCGCCGCGAGCAGTCCCTCCCCGGGACTGAAGGGCAGTTCGCGCCCAGCCCGGAGGCCCTCCCGGAGCCTGGCCCAACGGTCCCCGCCGCGCCGGCCGTATCGTTCCCGGCATCTCAGCGAGTTTCCAGTTTCTCCCTACCTCTGCAGGGAACCAAGAAGCAGAAGGAGTTCAGGTAACACTGCGGGACTGCAGAGATTTCTCCCAAACAAAGAAGCCAACGGACAGCACTCCCGGTCCTCGTCCCCAAAGAGAAAAGGTTTACCGGTGCTCCCAGGCGAGGGCCTTGGAGGGCAGGCGGACGAGGAGCCAGCTTCGGGGACCCAGTAGGACCCTCTTCCACCAGCTGGCTAGGGACTCGCAGGACCACCTGCCCCAGCCTCGCGACGCCAAGCCAACAGGGGCGGCCAGGGCTCTCGGTCGCACGCAAGGAGTCCCAGGCGCCCAGCACTCTCCCAGCACCCCTGG
>NW_012117154.1:5117138-5137004 GCF_000951035.1 Colobus angolensis palliatus
CGGCGGGACCCACGAGGGACTCTGGGGCAATTCCCGGACCCTGCCCCCGCGGCCAGCCTGCCCCACTCGGGTCCGCGGCGCAGCGCTGCCCGAGGGCTCGAGTTTGGGTTAAGGAGGGGGATTCCGGGGAGCGCTCCTCGAGTCCTGGGTAAGCCCCCGGAGCTGCTACCTCACGAGCTCCTGCAGGCGGCCGGCCCCGTCCTGGCCTCCGGGGAACCCACTGTGGCCTCTGTGCAATGACCCAGGAGTCAGCCTTGGGGGACCGCTGGCCCAAGCACGAGTGGCGGGGACACAGCGTCGGGCGCCCAAGACCCTCCCCAGTCCGCCTAGGCTGGCCTTTCTTGGCCCCCACCAGCGTCCAGTGGAAAGGGCTCCCCAGGAGGGTCCCAGGTCTCTCTGCACCACTGGCCAGGGCGGGAGTGAGGAAGCGGTGGGACACACCTCAGCTAGGAAGACGTGGCTGTTCCCGGGCACTTCAGAGGTTCTTTCCAATGTTTGCAATTGCGGGGACTCAGAATTCACCAGAATTTAATAGGACTGGGGGAGACCAGAATTCACCACCCCGAGTAGGACTGGAGGAGACCAGAAGCTGCTACCCAAAATAGTCCTCTTTGGCACACTGATGATTTGGAACTGGTTATGTTGAGAAACTGCAGACACGGGAGTACCTCTGAGAAACTGCTCTTTTGTAAAGGAAATTTGCACCTGTAAAGGAAATGTTCATTAGTGAACATATCTGTACCAGGAAGAGAGCTGTTCCCGACAACCTCTGTCCCCTGGGAAACTTTTATCTGCCTCACTGGGCAACCTGTGTTCGCCAGACACCTCCTCTCCTTACGCTCCCCTCACTCCTCCACCGCTCCCCAGAAGCCTCAAACCCCCATTTCTTTGTGTCACTCAGAGTGACAAATCATCTGGCTGCTGTACCTTTTTTTTCCCCAGAAGGGGTCTCACTGTGTTGCCCAGGATGGAGTGCAGTGGCTCAATCATGGCTCGTTGCAGCTTCAACCTCCCAAGGCACAAGTAATCCTCCCACTTCAGCCTCCCAAGTAGCTGGGACTAGAGGTGAGTGCCACACCTAGCTAATTTAATTTTTTGTAGAGATGAGGTCTCCCTGTGTTGCCCAGGCTGGTCTCCAATCTGGGCTTAAGAGATCCACCTGCCTTGGCCTCCCAAAGTGCTGGGATTACAGGGGTGAGCCCTGGCACCGGACCCCGCAATCACCTGGCCTGCTCTTTAAGTCTCATATTCTTGTGGGATTCCCATCTGTGAGTACATACATTGAAACAGCTTTCCTCTTGTTCATCTATTTGATGTCAATTTAATTTGTAGACTTCCTGAAGAATCTGGAAGGGTAGAGGGGAAGCATGTTTTCTCCTCCCTTGCATAATATACAAATCAACATGATTTGCTTTAAAATGAGGTGAAAGCAGAAAAAAGCCCCATTCGGTCCCATCCCAGGCTGCCTTGGCTCACTGTTCCCTTCCTAGGAAGCTCTCCTGGAAGTCTCTTGTCTGGCAGGACTTTCCTAGTAAACCCTTCCCTCTCACTCCCTCCTTTGGCACCTTTTGTGATCTGCTGGTGGCACCCACAACAGGGATTGTCCCAAATATGCCCCAGCCCTCCCCATCCCCCACACTGCCCTGCTCTCCAGTCTGCCCCAGTGGGAGACCCTCAAAGACCCCCTCCAGCACACAGGTCAAGTCCAGTTGTCTTTCGACAGCAACTCACTTATTTCTGTCTTGACAGTGTGTTTGGTGCCTGCTAATTCCACCCACAAACCAGGGAGTAAGTGCTGCCACAGACTCAGACCTCTTGTAGTGGTTGTTCATTCACCATTTGTTTTTCCTTTTATATTAATAACCAGGGTTCTCCAGAGAAACAGAAACAACAGGAGATATACAAACATTTACACACACATATATATGCACATACATGTATATACACACATCTATATTTCTATATATTATTTATAAATATAAATATATATTATAGATAAATACATATAAATAATATACACATAAACATGCACATTTATATGCATAATACAGATATGATATATATTATACATAGCTTATATGTAATAAATATTATCTACAATATATATAAAGATTTATTATAAGTAATTGACTCATACAATTATGGAGGGTGAGAAGCTCTACATTCTGCCATCTATAGACTGGGGACCCAGGAAAGCTGCTGTCGTAGCTTTCAAAGTCCTGAGAGCCAGAGAACTAGAGAGTATATGGTACAGATTCCAGTTCAGGTCTGAAGGCCTGAGAATCAGGAGTGCTGAGGGCAGGAGAGGATCAAAGTCCAGCTCACACAGTCAGGCAGAGAGCAAATTCAACCTTCCTCCCCTTTTCTGTTCTGTTCAGACTCTCAACAGATTGCCCAAACTGAGGGCAATCAGTGTTACACAGTCTATTCAAACATTAATCTCTTCCAAAAACACCTTCACACACAGATACCCAGAAATAATGTTTAACCAGTTACCTGGGCATCCCATGACCAAGTCAGCTTGACACATAAAATTAACCATGGCTGGATGCAGTGGCTCCCACCTGTAATCCCAGCACTTAGAAGGCTAAGGTGAGAGGATCTCTTGAGCCCAGCAGTTTGAGACTAGCCTGGACACTATAGCAAGGATCTGCCTCTACAAAACATTTTTTAAAAATTAGTCAAGTATGGTGGTGTGCACCTGTAGCCCAAGCTACTTGGGAGGCTGAAGTGAGAGGATCAGTTGAGCCGAGGAGTTTGAGGCTGCAGTGAACTTTGATTGTGCCACTGCACTCCAGCTTAGATGACAGAATGAGACCTTAGTTTTACCTAAGCGTGAATATATATATATATATACCGCCATAAGTTGACCCCTTGTCAACTTCGCACCCACACATCTCCTTACACCATACTTTATCTCTAAAGAAAATAGCAAAGTAATAATTTTGCCTAATGTGATAAAACTCTTCTGCATACAACCAAAAAATGCACTAAGCCCTTCCCAAGAAGTGGATGTAAAATTCTCAAGTGTTTACACTTCTCCTTGGTATTCCATAACTTAAGCACCATAACGTAAAATTAACAATACTTAATACGATGATATAATGTCAATACACCTCAAGTTATGTAATAAGGGAATATGAGAGAAAAGAAAACGGAGATATATACTGTATATACAAATATGTGCACAAATGTATTTAGAAAAAAATGAGAAAATATTCATGACAATCTAAGGCTTTGTAACAGGTTGCATGGGCAATAGCTGGTGTTTGTAACTGTCTTCTTCCACTACCCACTCTGCGTTCCCTCTGCCTTCGGAAAGCATGGCAACTGGCCATGGTTCTTAACCTGATGGAGTGATAAAACTTTCATTCCTTAAGGGTCTGGGCCATTAATAGCCCTGCCTGGATTGTGCTGTAGTTTTCCAGTGGCCTTAATCACAAGCATGGTAAAACTAAAAGATGCCTAAGGAATCACTGTATTCCAGATACACTCTTCCTTACCTTCCTGGTGGAGTAGTAGTAGTCTAGCTTCTCCTTGGTAGTCTAGATCGGTCTCCCCAGCCAATGCCATAACTCTCTCCTTGCCTGTTGATTCAGAGGCATGTGGAGCTCAATATGGCCAGGTGGCAGTCGTAAATTCTAGTTTAATGGAATCACTGTTGTGTCTCCTGGTGGCAGCATTCCTCCCTCTGGAACTAAGACCTCTAGGTCAGCAGAGCATAAAGTCACAGAAACAGGAAGCAAAAATTTTGCTAGTGGGCCACCTGGAGTAATAGTGTGTGGTGCCACTTCCATTTCCACCCCTTGATTCCTGGACCCGTGAATCCTGGCTATGGGAGAAACAGCACCGCATATTGGATGCTGATTTGGAGCATACACAGCCTTCTGGAGAACCTTGCCCCAGCCTGCAGAGCATTATCACCTAGCCGGCACTGTAACTGCGTCTTCAAAAGGCTATTCCACCATTCTATCAAGTCAGCCGCTTCATGGGGGTGGGGAATATGGCAAGATCAGTCGATTCCATGAGGATAAGCCCATTGCCATGCTTGTTTGAGAAGTCAGTTCCTTGGTCAAAAGCAAGGCTGTGTGGAATACCATGATGGTGGATGAGGCATTCTGTGAGTTCCACCAGAAGCACTGTGTGCAGGGAAGACAAATCTGTATCCAGACTGTCTATTCCAGTAAGGACAAATGCTGCCCCTTTCATAGTGAAAGCGGTCCAATGTAATCTGCCTGCCACCCGCTGCTGCCTGATCATCCTGGGGAACCATGCCATATCAGAGCCCTGGTGCTGGTCTCTGCTGCTGGCAGATGGGCACTCAGTTGTGGCTGTAGCCAGTTCGGCCTTGGTCAGTGGGAGTCCATGTTGCTGAGTCCATGCATAATATCCTTCCCTGCCACCGAGGCCACTTTGTCCATGAGCCCATTGGGTGATGACAGGAGTGGCTGGGGAAAGGCTGACTGGCATCTACAGAATCGGTCATCCCATCCACTTGATTTTTTTTTTTTTTTTTTTTTTTTGAGACGGAGTCTCACTCTGTTACCCAGGCTGGAGTGCAGTGGCACAATCTTGGCTCACTGCAACCTCCGCCTCCCAGGTTCAAGCGATCTCCTGTCTCAGCCTCCTGAGTAGCTGGGATTACAGGCACCACCCCCACCAAGCTCAGCTAATTTTTTGAATTATAGTAGAGATGGGGTTTCACTGTGTTGCCAAGGCTGGTCTCAAACTCCTGAGCTCAGGCAATCCACCCACCTTGGCCTCCCAAAGTGCTAGGATTATAGACGTGAGCCTCCGCGCCCTGCCCCACTTGACGACTAAAGTCCTCTCCTGGTCGGGTACGGTGGCTCACACCTGTAATTCCAGCACCCAAGAGCGGGTTGGATCACCAGGTCAGGAGATCGAGACCAGCCTCGGCCTCTAAAATCCAAAGATGCCCTCTAAGCATTGTGCCTCTGTTTTGGATTTCAGAGGCAAAACAGTTGGATGTGTTACTCTGGCCCACTTACTGAGTGACCTGAAAAGGTGCTAGTTTTGAGCAGGCCCCAGAACAGGAGAAGGCTCTACAGCAGGCCAGGCTGCTGTGCAAGCTGCTCTGACACCTGGGCCATAGGACCCAGCAGATCCAATGGTGCTTGAAGTTTCAGTGACAGAGAGAGATGTGATATGGAACTGTTGACAGGCCCTGGGGGTGAACTGTAGCACAGGCCCTTAGGATTTGAAGCAAAGCCCTGCCATCCTCCACAGATAAATACTTGCCTTTTGAGAAACAGCTCTTTGCCCAGGTACCAGGCCTTAGTAGAGATGGAAGACTTGATCGTGGGCCAACAAGTTACCATGTGACCTGAGCTCCTGTCATGGACTGGATGTTACCTGCCCCACCAAGCCATAAAGCTGAGGATGCACAGCAGCACTCCATCATCAAATGGAATGCAGCATACTTCTCTATGGGTCACACTTTGGACTTCACCTTTAGGAGCCTGTTATAACTTGAGTTAGGTTACAGGTCTAGAGCAAAGGGTGGTAGGATGGGTCTTCAGGGGAATCAGGATTGTTTAAAATTACCTGGCAGAATTGCAGAGAAAAAAACTAAAGAGAAATTCTAGAAGTAAAAAGTTGAAAGTTTTCAATAGCTGAAGAGGGAATCAGTGATATGGAATATAGACCAGAAGAAATTATTCAAAATTCACCTAGGAAGACAGTTATTTTGTTTTAACATGAGTAAGAGCTTAAGTGGTATGAGGATAGAGTAAAAAGATCTAAAATATGTCTGATTAGTTGTTTGGAGAGTGATCATTGAGATAATAAGGCAGAATCAATATTTAAAACAATAAATGATCAGGAATTTTCCAAAATTGATAAAAGTCAGAAAGTCTTAGATTACTGAAGCACAACAAATCCCAGGCAGAAAAGAAGAGGAACCTGTAGAAACACATACTAGTGAAACTGCAGAATCCCTGAAGTGAAGAGAAGACCTAAAAAGCATTATGGGCCTGATGTGGTGGCACACACCTATAATCCCAGCTACTCAGGAGGCTGAGGCACAAGAATCACTTGAACCTGGGAGGTGGAGGCTGCAATGAGCCGAGACCATGCCACTGCACTCTATCCTGGGTAACAGGGTGAGACTCCATCTCTAAATAAATAAATAAATAGAAATAAGAAGCATTATAAAACAAAAGACTTGACAACATCCAGATAGAAGCTAGAATATAGTGGAATAAAATATTTAAAGTCTTGGGGGAAAGAGGCTGTCAACATAGAATTAATTTATTTATTTATTTATTTATTTTTATTTTTTGAGACAGTCTCACTCTGTCACCCAGGCTTGAGTGCAGTGGCTTGATCTCAGCTCACTGCAGCCTCTGCCTCCTAGGTTCAAGGGATTCTCCTGCCTAAGCCGCCTTAGCAGCTGAGATTATAGGTGCCTGCCACCACGCCTGGCTAATTTTTGTATTTTTAGTAGAGACAGCGTTTCACCATATTGACCAGACTGGTCTCAAACTCCTGACCTCCAGTGATCCATCCATCTCAGCCTCCCAAAGTGCTGGGATTATAGTGTGAGCCACCACATCAGGCTACATAGAATTTTATATCCTGCAAAATATACTTTAAGAGAGGGAAAAGACATTTATAGGCAAAACAAAACAGTGTTGACCATAACAGAAAAACTTCCAAAGGATATAGCTCAGGAAGAAGGAAAATAATCCCAGGAGAAAGTCTGACATGTAAGAGAAAATGGTGAACCAATAAAATCCTGAAAATGTGGGTAAATCTAAGCTAATATTTACAGCATAGAGCAACTCCAGTAGTAATGTTCAACTTGTGAAAGAGCAACAACAATACCAACAACACAAAGATAGAACTGAAGTCTCGGAAAATCATACCATGAAAGCCAGTAGTGCGATGAACACAATTAAAGCCTTTTAACGGTTGTATTATTCTGGTGGAAAAAAGACTTACTCATTAACTTTAGGCTTTGTTGAGTATGCTTACTAAAAGCATAATTACAAAAGAACAAAAAAAGCCAGGCATGGTGACTCTCACCAGTAATGCCAGCTACTTGGGAGGCTGAGGTAGGATCACCTGAGGCCAGGAGTTTGAGTTGGATGTGTTACTCTGGCCCACTTACTGAGTGACCTGAAAATATGCTAGTTTTAAGCGGTTCCCAGAACAGAAGAAGGCTCTACAACAGGCCAGGCTGCTGTGCAAGCTGCTCTGACCCCTGGGCCATAGGACCCAGCAGATCCAATGGTGCTTGAAGTTTCAGTGACAGAGAGAGATGTGATATGGAACTGTTGACAGGCCCTGGAGGTGAACTGTAGCACAGGCCCTTAGGATTTGAAGCATATATAATAATAATAATGATAATAATAATATGATGATGATGATGAGCATCCAAACCCAAATAATTAAAAAATGGGATGAGAGGAGGGAGGAGGAGATGACTCAGTGAAACCAAGCAAAATAAAGCAAAGAAGAACGCCTAAATCTGCAACTGCTCCGCCTTCCCCTGGATGTTCCATCAGCTCGTCTGATTCCAGGGCCAGGTGTGTATGTTCAAGATGATGAGCACCTGCCCCAGGCCCAGCTTGACCCTCTGTCACTGTTACAGGCAGTGGTCTGGCCTTGTGGGCTCCAGCTCATGCTCATTGGTTCCAGCTTGTCCTTGTTCTTCCTCGTTTTATAACCTTCTTCCCTTCCCAAATGCTTGCCTTGTGGACTTCAAGTCCCAACTTCAGATGCAATGACAAGAGCCACTGAGAGACCGCTTAGTCAGATCCCACAGATGGATCCAGAAGGCCATATCCTCTAAGCAATCCCTTTTAAAGACATACACACATTCACATACATTCACATACACATACACATCCCCACACCACCTCATTACAGCAAGTGGAACACGAAACCAAATGAGTGCTCAGCATGGAGGAACCTTGAGGACACCATGCTCAGTAAAATGCGCCAGCCACAAAAAGACAAGTACTGTATGATTCCACTGTTATGAGGTCCCTAGAGAAGTCCAAAGGAGTTATAAAGACAGAAAATAGAATGGTAGGTGGCAGAGGCTAAGGGGTGAAGGTGGAGGGTTGGGAGTTAGTGTTTAACAGGTAGAGAATTTCAGTTTGGAAGATGAGAATGTTCTGAAAATAGATGGTGGTGATGATTGCATGACAGTGTGAATGTACTTAATGCCACTCACCTGTACACTGAAAAATGGTAAAAGTATAAATTGTATGTTATGTATATTTTACACAGTTTTAGAAATGAGCTACCATTTTATACACACCAGACTGGCAAAAATTGAAATTGCTCAGTAGTATGTATGGCCAAAATGGGGGATCTGCTGGGGGCAGAGGGAATGAGAGGAGCTTATAAACTGGTACAACCACTTTGAAAACCTTTTCAGCATCATGCTGTAATGTTGAAGACATGAAAATCTTTCACCCAGAAATCCCGCTGCTAAGTATGTGCCCTAAAGAAACTCTTGCAACATACCAAAAACCTTCATATGTTCAGAGACGCACTATTTCTACTGCAAAGCCTGGAGAAAAAGAAAACAAATACTGATAGGAAATTCTGTCAGTTCCTACTGATAGGAGGAAAGATAAACGTGCAGTGGTGTAGGCATGTGATCCAATGCCCTCCAACAATGAAAGATGGTGAACTAATGTTGTATCCACACGGATAACTCTCAGAAACAAAGTATTAGGCAAGAAAATCAGTTGCAGATCTTATTTAAATAAAGTTCATTAACAACCAAAGCTAAATTATGTATAGTCAGAAATATATACTAAATCTATGAAAAAGGGAAAGAAATTGATAAACACAAAATTCAGTAAGGTGATTCCCCTAGTGGAAATGCATGGAGATTCAGTGGGCCTGGGGGTACAAACTGGGGAACTGGGCAAAATAGTATTGCAATAATCTGTTTCTTAACCTACATGGGAACCTAGGTAAGTACATGGGTGTTCACTTCATTTTTTCTTCATTCCTTTTTTGTATTTTATATATATATGTTCTTATATGTATGAAATATTTCCTAATTTGAAAAGTGACATTTGGCCAGGTGTGGTGGCTCACTCCTGTAATTCCAGCACTTTGGGAGGCCAAGGCGGGTGGATTGCCCGAGGTCAGGAGTTTGAGACCAATCTGGCCAACATAGTGAAACCCCATCTCTACTAAAAATACAAAAAATTAGCTGGGCATGGTGATGGGTGCTTGTAATCCCAGCTACTTGGGAGGCTGAGGCTGGAGAATTGCTTGAACCCAGGAGGTAGGAGGTTGCAGTTAGCCAAGATCGTGCCATTGTGCTCCAACCTGGGCAACAAGAGTGAAACTCTGTATCAAAAAAGAAAGAAAAAGAAAAGTGACATTTGATTCTTCATTAATGGATTTTAAAATGTGTGTACCTGAAAAGGAATAATGCAGCTATTCATGATGTCAGCAATAAAACAATGTTTGTTCCAGTGTTTGTCCCAGTGTCTGTACTTTAGTTTTGATATGAACCAGCTCTAAGATTCCCACAAGTACTCGTAGTCAGAAGGCAAGACAGAGAATTCACGAGTTCCTTGTAAAGACAGGATGTGTAGAATGCTATAGATGGTATGATCAGCTCTTACAAGAGCCAGGTGAAGCAAATCTCTTGAGTGCTGAGGACCTTTGGCCGTGTCCTCAAGGGATGAATGAGGTCCCTCGTTTAGAAAAAAATAAAGACTGTCTTAGTCTGCTTTGTGCTGCTGTTACAGAATACTACAGACTGGGTAATTTACTAACAATAGAAGTTTATTTGGCTCATGGTTCTAGAGGCTGGGAAGTCCAAGATTCAGGGGCTATGTCTGGCGAGGGTCTTCTTGCTGCATCATAACATGGCCAAAGGTATCACATGGTGAGACAGCAAGAGCTGGAACACATAACCTCAAAACCTCAGGCCCTCTAATCATCATTAATCCATCCCTAAGAGTTAAGCCTCATGACCTAAACACCTCCCATTAGGCCACTCTCCCAATACTGTTCCATCAGGGATTAAGTTTCTAACATTCATACCATAGCAAAGACTTTCATGGATCTCTTCATACAACCACCAAGCTTTCAGCAAATTCTTCAGGTGAATTCCAGATGCCAGTTGTTCAAACAAGGAAAAGGTTGTTTAATATTTGTTGTTTTTCATGGCTGAAACGAGTTATAAAGCTCCGCTCCAAGGCTCACTGTGTATGCTATAAAAACAATTACCTTTTACTGAATATTTGCTTTGCCAGTCACAGTGCAAGATGGATATGCTGATTTCCCCATTTTACAGCTGAGAATGCTGGGGTTCAGAGAGGGCACTTGACTTGGCTGCACCACATAGCCGCTAGGAGATGGGCAGCTGAGTTGGAATCAGGAGCTGAGGTTCCTGGGGACAGGATTTGGGAAGGGAACCCTGTTGGTAGGGTTGTTCTGCTCCCTTTCTGTCCCCAGGGGCCCCAAGTCCTGCAGGCTCTCTTAGCTCCAGAACCCAGAGGGAGGCAGTTGCAGGGGGAAAGGTGTTTGGGAGAGCATGGGGAGTGCAGCAGCAGCTGAGGGTGAGAAGACACCTGGTCTGCTTCGTCTCCTGCTTCCCTCTCTGTGGGCCTCCTTTTCCTCCCACCTCACTGCTGTCACCTCCACGTGGAAACCCCTGTGTCTACGATGGGTCACCAGCTGCTGAGAAATCCTCTCACTGGGTAGGCAGGTCTTCGGGAGGTGGCTCTGGGACCTCTGTCATAATTCTAACTGGTCCCAACACAGCGCATTCACAATGATAGGGGGACACAGGATCATTGCAATAAGAACTCCTCCTGTGAAAAAGGTGGGGAGGAGGCTTATATGTCACTCAGAGTGACAGGAAGGAATGGAGGTTTGAGGCCTCTGGGGAGCCCATTCTAATCTCCTCCAGTCCTATTAAATCCTGGAGAATTCTGGTCTCCAGTCCTATTAAATCCTGGAAAATTCTGGTCTCCTCCAGTCCTGTTAAATCCTGGCAGATTCTGAGACCCCGTGATTGCAAACATTGAAAAGAGCCTCTGAAGTGCCCGGGAAAAACCACGTCTTCTGGGCTGAGGTGTGGCCCACCACTCCCTCACTCCTGCCCTAGTCAGTGGTGCAGAGAGACCTGGGCCCCACAATGGAGTGCACTATCCTCTGCCTTTCTGTGTGAAAGACTTTTTTCATCACCCAGGACCAACATTTTCATTACATTGTTGAATGCCAACATTTTTAGACAACAAATGGCCACCTGGTGAAGTGCAGATGCTAATCAGATATGAGTACCTGCCGTACCCTTTAAAGTTTTTAATAGATGCAGCACTAGCTCCAGCAATAAGAGTTTATGATTAAACAAACTTCATTAAAGGTCAGCATCCAGAATTACCTTTCAAGTTCACATCCTGGGCTTTTTGAAAAAGCACCATTTGAATGAAAGGCTATATAGGTCAAAGATGGGTAAAGTATCACAAGGCTTCTTTTAAAAGGGCCTACAAGGTAATATCACTGCCCCAAATCCTTCCCAGAAAGGCAGCACCAGCTTTCCATGGTTTAAAAAGTTATTCGAAGACCCTTGTTAAAGATAGAAAGGCAGATTATTCAGGACCATTGCAATAGGTTTAGGCTCCACGGCAATGGGACTTTGCGGGGTAGGAGAGACTGGGCTCCACTCTGATTATAGCACAGGCAAGTGGGAACTGATAGCCCAGGAGAAGAGGGGGATCCGTGGATAGAAAAATCACTAAGAGGAAACATCAGGGGTAAGGGGGATTCTGGCTAAACTGCCCTTGCTGAGGACAGGCTGGGGTGATCAAACATCACCCGGGGGACAGTGGAGGGTGAGGTAACCCATCAGATATCGAGGGTGGAGTTCTCACCAAACTGACTTAACAGGGTTATTTGCTGGAGCTGGATTTTAGAAGGAAGTTCACATATGGACCCTAAAACAACCTCAGGAGGTTGACTGAAGTTCCATCAAGCAGAGAATCTTTTAATTTTAAGTCCTGGTGAAACTTTGCAGGATATGCAGCTTTGTTATATAGGTAAACACGTGTCATGGTGGTTTGCTGCACCTATCAACCCATCACCTAGGTATTAAGCCCAGCATGCATCAGATATTTTTCCTAATGCTCTTCCTCCCCCCACCCCACTCCTGACAGGCCCCAGTGTGTGATGTTCCCCTCCTGTGTCCATGTGTTCTCATTGTTCAGCTCTCACTTACGAGTGAGAACATGCAATATTTGGTTTTCTGTTCCTGTGTTAGTTTGCTGAGGATAATGGCTTCCAGCTCCATCCACATCCCTGCAAAGGACATGATCTTTTTCCTTTTTATGACTGCATAGTATTCCACGGTGTATATGTGTCACATTTTCTTTATCCAGTCTGTCATTGATGGGCATTTGGGTTGATTCCATGTCTTTGCTATTGCGAATAGTGCTGCAATGAACATACACTTGCCTGTATCTTTGTAACAGAATGATTGATATTCCTTTGGATGTATAACCAGTAATGAAATTGCTGGGTCAAATCAAGCAGAGCATCTTTGTCATCATCTTGTCCCTTGGGAGTTCTCCATGGCCTGGGAGTTCCCTGCACTAGGAATGGATGAGGAAAGGCAGCCAGGGACTCCAGTGTGGGGCAGAGGGAGTGTGGAGGAGGCACTTCCCCCTCCCCAGGACAGGAGCCCTGGTACCCAGCTCTGTCTGTGGTGTGGGGCAAGGAAGTCCCACAGCGGTGGGGAGGGGATGGCCAGGGTGGAGGCCAAGGGAGGGCAGGTGCCAGCAGTCTGAACACCCTCTGTTATCCACCTCAGCTGGGGCCCATTTTGAAGAGGGTGTGCAAGATTTCGTCTGCAAAATGGAGGCTGCTGCTTTCAAAGGTTTGAAAGTCCCTGCTGTTTGAGGAGGAGGCAAGGATCGATGAGACCCTGGAGGCACCGCAAACTCATCCAAAGAGCTTAGTTTGACCTCAGGGCAAGGGCATCCTGGAAGGGTTGAAGAGGGAAGTGACTTCCTTTCTCAATGTATGGAGATAGAACGTGCACCTCTGATTTCTCCTGCCCCCTCCCACCTTCTGCCCACCCCAGCCAGGTCCAGAGTAGGAAGGGGCACATGCCTGTGTGCTGGGGGCTGAGATGCCAGTGTGGTTGGAAGCCCAGGAAACTAGTTTTAGAGCTTCATTTGCATAGACAAAAATCTACCTCTCCTATATTTTTAACATCTTACTAAAATGTGTTTCTAAATGAGTAGTACAGCTTTTATTGTCTGTTTCAGAAGCTGTTACCTATGGTCTGTCAAGAGAAAATAAAGTATGTCTGTTGCCAAATGCAATTTTATATCCAGAAAGGTGGCTCTGATAGAATGGACCTCACTGAAGCCCTCCCCTAAGGCTGGGCCTTTGCCCTCCTCCACTCCCACCCAACAAAGAGGAGTCTCTTCATGGGCGAAGATAATCTGGGTCATATTTTTTTTCATTGCTTAGAAAAATGAGAAACATTATTCCACTTAGAATAAGTTTTTAAAGATCTAAAATTCAAGGTTTGTTCACAAGTTTTTGTTTGTTTTTGGTTTTGTTTTGTTTTGTTTTGAGATGGCACCTCGCTCTGTTGCCCAGGCTGGAGTGCATGCGGTGGCACAGTCTTGGCTCACTGCAAGCTCTGCCTCCTGGGTTCACGCCATTCTCCTCCTCAGCCTCCTGAATAGCTGGGACTACAGGCACCCACCACGACACCCGGCTAATTTTTTGTATTTTTAGTAGAGATGGGGTTTCACAGTGTTAGCCGGGACGGTCTCGATCTCCTGACCTCGTTCGTGATCCACGACCTTGGCCTCCCAAAGTGCTGGGATTACAGGCATGAGCCACTGTGCCTGGTCGTTCACAAGTCTTTATAATCATAAAATATGCTTTTTGATCCTTGTACATTTCTTCTTTCTAGCTAAAATACATGCAAGTAACTTTATAAAAATAGGTTAAGCCGGCCGGGCATGATGGCTCACGCCTGTAATCCCAGCACTTTGGGAGGCCGAGGCGGGAGGATCACGAGGTCAGGAGATCGAGACCATCCTGGTTAACACGGTGAAACCCCATCTCTACTAAAAATACAAAAAAATTAGCCCGGCGTGGGGGCGGGCGCCTGTGGTCCCAGTTACTCGAGAGGCTGAGGCAGGAGAATGGTGTGAACCCGGGAGGCGCAGCTTTCAGTGAGCCGAGATCGCGCCACTGCACTCCAGCCTGGGGGACAGAGAGAGACTCCGTCTCAAAAAAAAAAAAAAAAAAAAAAAAAAAAAAAATCCCACGGATGCTCCCGCGGTGCTCACGCTTAAACGCCTTTGAGGCTCTGGGTTACTTTGGGGCTCCCAAAGCCTTGACGGCCAGGCACTGCTTCTGCTGCTGCACTTACCCCACTTCAACTCCTCCCAGTCCCAAAATCCCGCGGCGCAGAGTCCATTTAGGGAACTGCACCAGTTTTCCGTTTGTTTTGTTTTTTCCTGAAAATGGCTGACCCAAAGGAAGATTCATAAAACCCTCGAATCGCTGCGTTTGCAGAGAAACAAACACGAAATGTAGCTAAAGAGGGACTGAGCAAAGGGTCCGTGAAACATGCAGATCCACAGGGATGGGGGCGATGGGCTTCCGCGCTGAAAAGGAGCGACCCTGGGGTGGCTGCAGGTCGCAGATGGCTAGGTCACTCCTCTCTCATTTCTTCAGGGACAAAGAAGCACCACACTGTGAGTCTGCTGTTATCACTCCCAGCATTCAGTCAGGAGCAAGCCAAATGACCAACGAGCAACAGAGTTCATCCTACTTGAGCACCTCTGCTTCCAGATTCTGGGATATATCACATGCTGAGAACAACTTAATTATCTATGCACATGTATGTGTATGTGTGTATGCACGTGTATACACATATGTGTACAAACAGGCATATATACAGTATGTATACATATAGTTAAATATGTATTTATATTTATAAATGTGTATAGTTAAAGATTCAAATACACAACTGCCTATTTTTCCCACTGATTTTTGGAAACCATAACAGCTTTAGTAAATCTGTCCTTTAAGAAACAAGAACTTTGGCCAGGTGCAGTGGCTCACGCCTGTAATCCCAGCACTTAGGGGGGCCAAAGTGGGTGGATCACTTGAGGTCAGGAACTTGAGACCAGCCTGGCCAACATGATGAAACCCTGTCTCTACTAAAAATACAAAAATTAGACAAGCGTGGTGGTGTACACCTGTACTCCCAGCTACTTGGGAGGCTAAGGGAGGAGAATCCTTAAACCTTGCAGGCAGAGGCTGCAGTGAGCAGAGATCGTGCCACTGCACTCCAGCCTAGGTGACAGAGTGAGACTCTGTCAAAAAAAAAAAAAACCAACCAGAAATGAGAACTTAAACCACCTGTGCCCCACACCCCAAACAGTTCCCTGTGTAATTAAGGAGAGACTTTGCTCTTCCACTGTTTCCATTCACGTGACTGGCAAAGTCATTCCAGGAGACTCCAGCCCCGGTAAATGAAATGGGGCAGATTTCTCGTGGAAACCTCCAGAAACACCCATCAGCTCTTCAATGGAAAGCAGCAACTCTGTGCCCTAAGATTCTTTGAATCTCTCACCTTATACCCCTTGTCTAGCTGTTCCCACCAAGCCTGGGCTGGTGTCACATGGTCCACACCCACTCCTCACCAACTCCTCAACCCTTTGACCTCTCGACAGGGAATGTTCCACCTTATCCCAACTCCAATCTTCAGGGAGTTCCAACCTTGCCCTCCTGCCTCCCAGGCACTGCGTGACTTCGTTTATCACTGTGACTAATTAGCCAAATTTGTGTTGGTGTGTTAGGGATCTGGAGAGCCTATGTCTGCCAATAACCAGTGCCAACTATACAGTGATAAACTACTCAATAAAACTAACAAAGAAAATAAAACAGTGGCTATGTTCCTGGTTGTAAAAGTCCTCCAATCATGGGAAGAAAATGTCTGCTGTAAAACAGTGAAGAATTCTACTTATAAAAAGACCAGGCATGGTGGCTCACACCTGTAATCCCAGCACTTTGGGAGGTCAAGATGGGCGGATCACCCAAGGTGAAGAGTTCGAGAACAGCCTGGCCAACATGATGAAACCCCATCTCTACTAATAGTACAAAAATTATCCAGGTGTGGTGGTGGCTGTCTGTAATCCCAGCTACTCAGGAGGCTGAGGCGGAGAATCACTTGAACCCAGGAGGCGGAGGTTGCAGTGAGCCGAGATCATGCCACTGCACTCCAGCCTGGGCAACAAGAGCAAAACTCCGTCTCAAAAAAAAAAAAAAAAAAAAAAAAGAATTTTACTATAAAAAGAAAGCGAGGGGTGGGGGGTGGTGCGGAAGCTACTTCCTTCTTTACCTACTCTGTCCTTCAAAAATCACCTGCGATCCCTTAGGCTAATGGCAGTTTGAAAATCGTTTTAATATCTGAGATGCTAAAAAAAAATGGTCAGGAATTTCAAGATTCCTGCTCAAGGTGAGTTAGACCTTTTAGGTGATGAGGTCATCACAGGCGACAAGAGATCACAGGCATGTGTGCAGTGAGGACGCTCGCCTCCTGGGAGTCACCCAGCCCGGTGTGTGAGAGGCATGTGGAAGGTGAAAGCACCTGTGCTCAGCGCCTGTGAGCCGGCTCGGCCCGGCATTTAACTGCTCACTGAAACACTGGTTCCTGGTCACCCCAGGCAGCACACTGGGAGGGACTGGACCTCACCCCCAGGGTGGACTGTGGGTGCTGGGGTGGGGGTGAGGATACCCACCTGTCCAAAGGATAAGGAAAACCAAGTCATGCAGGGTGGACCATCTCAGCTCCAGGGACGCCTTAGATCAGAGCACAGCTTTGCCCCTCACTGTACCTGTAACTAATTCTGTAATCTCAGAAAAATTGCCCACCTTCCCCGAGAATTAGTTGCTTTATCCATAAAATAGGCATAATACATATTTCTGGGGCATGAAGGATTAAATTAACCAATGAATAAAGAGAGACTTGTGACCTACAAAGAGCTAGCCAAATCCAAGGTATATTTTCCAAGAAGTAGAGAATTCAGGCAACTTGCAGAGCAGTCTAGAGCTGGACTGGGCTGGAAAGAGATATCCATACCTAGGGTTGCCATGTGTAGTTGTTCAGGTTGTATACTGCACAAATGTAGGGTTGACTTTCACATTCGTAGTAATGAAGGATATGTATATTTGACATGACACTTTCCTGCAGATGCCTTAAAATGTCTATGGAAAGGATGATGTATTCATATTCATAAGAAAATATTGAACAAACTCATGGTGAAGTTATCTGTCCATATCCTATTTTGTAAGATGAAAGAAACTAAGCCTTAAGACTGAACTCTCTTCTACATGGGTTGTAACATTGAATCACAGTTCTGTATCTTAATTGTTCTTTGACTTACATATATGGCTGGAGGCCAGAAAAAAAAATCAACTTTTAAAAATGCATCAATTAACTTTAGATTGACCCAGAACAAAACTGTCAGTTGACTGTAGTGGGCCAAATCAGGTACAATGTGTCTTACTAGAAATACAGAAATTTACAAACATTTGAACTGACATTTTAAAACTAGGAGACTTCACATAAGATTCAGCTTTCCAGCTTCTCTTTACAATATGGGAGACCTGGCTCACTGGGCCACCTTTTAGAGGAGCAGGAAGGAGCTCCGCAGCCCTGCGGGCATCTGAGTGGCAGCCCTGCAGGGAACTGAAATACCATTGTCCTAAGCTGTTCCAGGAGGCACTGGGGTCTGGTTAACCCCTGATGCCCAGCAGCGAGCTCCAGAGACCCGTCTCCCTGCAGGATGGAGGTCAGAAGCTGCCGCCAAGCACATGAACCACCTTGGCTTCCCTCTGTGCACCCTCTCCACTTCCTAACTTCCCTAGCTTGGAAACAACGAGGAAAAGGCTGGGCACGGTGGCTCATGCCTGTAATCCCAGCACTTTGGGAGGCCGAGGTGGGCGGATCACCTGAGATCAGGAGTTCGAGACCAGCCTGGCCAATATGGGGAAACTCCATTTTTACTAAAAATACAAAAATTAGCTGCGTGTGGTGGTGGGTGCCTATAATCCCAGCTACTTGGGAGGCTGAGGCAGGAGAATCACTTGAACCTGGGAGACAGAGGTTGCAGTGAGCCGAGAACACGCCATTGTACTCCAGCCTGGGTGATGGAGAAAGACTCTGTCTCAAAAAAAAAAAAAAAGTAAAGCCAGGATAAGGGGCCAACCTGACTATTGAAGGGGCTCCATCTCTGGCAGGAGTCTGGGAGGGTGCCCATGTGCAGGAAAGCAGCAGGTGCTGCTGCATGGGAGAAGAGCTTTCAGGAGGGCAGTAAGAGTGCATTATGGAAGGCCGTGAAGACTGCAGGAAGAATTCAGGATTGTATTCTGGATGGCTGGGACCAGAAAAATTACATACCCTGGTTAACACTTCAAAAGAAACAGCCTGCTCTCTGCTGTGTTACATTTTTTTTTTCAGTAGAGACAGGGTTTTGCCATGTTGGCCAGACTGGTCTCGAACTCCTGACCTTAAGTGATCCACCCACCTTGGCCTCCCAAAGTGCTGGGATTACAGGCGTTAGCCACCGTGCCCGGCCTATCTGCTGTGTTACAAGCGAAGTGCTGGGAGCAGTGCCAAGGAGGGGAGGTCCTAGCAGAAGGCTTGTTCAATAGTGCCCAAGACATCCTAGAGCGGTTGATGGGAGTGGAGGACTAGCAAATGGAATGTGGGGGCTGAGGAGAACTGGGCAGTCAGAGGTGACCCCAGGAATTTTAGTCTGAACAGCTGAAGGAATGGAGCCGCCACTGACGGAGATGGGGAAAGCGGATGTGCAAGATGACATCAAGAACTTGGCCTTGGACAGGTTCAACTTGAGGTGCTAATTAAACAGTGAAGTGCAGGTGGTGGCAGGCAGTTGGAGTTGAGGGGATGGAGATGTGAACTTGGGGGTTGTCAGCAGGGAAGTGCTACTTAGAGCCGGGGCCCAGAGGAGCTACCCAGGGAGGGAGGGTCAGCCGTGGACAGAGCTCTGGGGTGCCCACGAGAGGCAGAATGGGGGGATTCCAGGAAAGATATGAATGAGCAAGAAGCTGTGAAAACAATGTACGTCCACCTGAAAAAAGTGCACGGCACAGACATGGAAGGAAAGGAATGAGGACAATATTAAAGTATTAAAATTCCATGTACTTCAGACAGTAACGAAAAATAAAAATAAACCCAGTGTTGCCAGGGATGTGAGAAATAAAAACATTATTTTGTGGCAGGAGGGGCACTGAAAATAGATTTAATGTTGTCGAGAGCAGGCACCAACTATGCGGCAGGAGTTATAAAACTCTATCTCCAGAAATATTCTCTGAGTGGGGAAGTGGAAAGTTCAAAAAGGAACGAATGATAACGGCCTTCTCAAAGCTCTGAAAGCGGTGCTGTCACACTGGGCAAAGGCAGACCTCACCTCAATACCCTGTAGCAGGGGACCCCTAAGCAGACAGAGGCTGGGTCTCGGCAGGTGGGCGTCTCAGCCCGCAGGTGCAGGGGAGCCAGTGGCCTTCCGCCCCACAGCTCAGCGGAACTCTGGCTCCCAGCTCCCAAGCGACCTAGCTAGCCAAGGAAAAGCCAGGAAGACCCACGCGTCACTCTCTCCAGCTCCCACCTCCTTCTGCTGAGAAATCAAGTCCACAGGCAGCTCCAGTCTGCCAGAGGGAGCGAAAAGGGAAAAGCAAAAGAAAAATATACAAATTAACATCCAAAAATAACTGGGCACACACAAAACCACTCATAATGTCACAGCAGGGGACCGGACAGGGTCATAGGCCAGGAACTTGCCTGTAGCGTGAGATTAA
>NW_012117154.1:5137054-5147334 GCF_000951035.1 Colobus angolensis palliatus
AGGTTGCAGTGAGCCGAGATCGCGCCACTGCACTCCAGCCTGGGGGACAGAGAGAGACTCCGTCTCAAAAAAAAAAAAAAAAAAAAAAAAAAAAATCCCACGGATGCTCCCGCGGTGCTCACGCTTAAACGCCTTTGAGGCTCTGGGTTACTTTGGGGCTCCCAAAGCCTTGACGGCCAGGCACTGCTTCTGCTGCTGCACTTACCCCACTTCAACTCCTCCCAGTCCCAAAATCCCGCGGCGCAGAGTCCATTTAGGGAACTGCACCAGTTTTCCGTTTGTTTTGTTTTTTCCTGAAAATGGCTGACCCAAAGGAAGATTCATAAAACCCTCGAATCGCTGCGTTTGCAGAGAAACAAACACGAAATGTAGCTAAAGAGGGACTGAGCAAAGGGTCCGTGAAACATGCAGATCCACAGGGATGGGGGCGATGGGCTTCCGCGCTGAAAAGGAGCGACCCTGGGGTGGCTGCAGGTCGCAGATGGCTAGGTCACTCCTCTCTCATTTCTTCAGGGACAAAGAAGCACCACACTGTGAGTCTGCTGTTATCACTCCCAGCATTCAGTCAGGAGCAAGCCAAATGACCAACGAGCAACAGAGTTCATCCTACTTGAGCACCTCTGCTTCCAGATTCTGGGATATATCACATGCTGAGAACAACTTAATTATCTATGCACATGTATGTGTATGTGTGTATGCACGTGTATACACATATGTGTACAAACAGGCATATATACAGTATGTATACATATAGTTAAATATGTATTTATATTTATAAATGTGTATAGTTAAAGATTCAAATACACAACTGCCTATTTTTCCCACTGATTTTTGGAAACCATAACAGCTTTAGTAAATCTGTCCTTTAAGAAACAAGAACTTTGGCCAGGTGCAGTGGCTCACGCCTGTAATCCCAGCACTTAGGGGGGCCAAAGTGGGTGGATCACTTGAGGTCAGGAACTTGAGACCAGCCTGGCCAACATGATGAAACCCTGTCTCTACTAAAAATACAAAAATTAGACAAGCGTGGTGGTGTACACCTGTACTCCCAGCTACTTGGGAGGCTAAGGGAGGAGAATCCTTAAACCTTGCAGGCAGAGGCTGCAGTGAGCAGAGATCGTGCCACTGCACTCCAGCCTAGGTGACAGAGTGAGACTCTGTCAAAAAAAAAAAAAACCAACCAGAAATGAGAACTTAAACCACCTGTGCCCCACACCCCAAACAGTTCCCTGTGTAATTAAGGAGAGACTTTGCTCTTCCACTGTTTCCATTCACGTGACTGGCAAAGTCATTCCAGGAGACTCCAGCCCCGGTAAATGAAATGGGGCAGATTTCTCGTGGAAACCTCCAGAAACACCCATCAGCTCTTCAATGGAAAGCAGCAACTCTGTGCCCTAAGATTCTTTGAATCTCTCACCTTATACCCCTTGTCTAGCTGTTCCCACCAAGCCTGGGCTGGTGTCACATGGTCCACACCCACTCCTCACCAACTCCTCAACCCTTTGACCTCTCGACAGGGAATGTTCCACCTTATCCCAACTCCAATCTTCAGGGAGTTCCAACCTTGCCCTCCTGCCTCCCAGGCACTGCGTGACTTCGTTTATCACTGTGACTAATTAGCCAAATTTGTGTTGGTGTGTTAGGGATCTGGAGAGCCTATGTCTGCCAATAACCAGTGCCAACTATACAGTGATAAACTACTCAATAAAACTAACAAAGAAAATAAAACAGTGGCTATGTTCCTGGTTGTAAAAGTCCTCCAATCATGGGAAGAAAATGTCTGCTGTAAAACAGTGAAGAATTCTACTTATAAAAAGACCAGGCATGGTGGCTCACACCTGTAATCCCAGCACTTTGGGAGGTCAAGATGGGCGGATCACCCAAGGTGAAGAGTTCGAGAACAGCCTGGCCAACATGATGAAACCCCATCTCTACTAATAGTACAAAAATTATCCAGGTGTGGTGGTGGCTGTCTGTAATCCCAGCTACTCAGGAGGCTGAGGCGGAGAATCACTTGAACCCAGGAGGCGGAGGTTGCAGTGAGCCGAGATCATGCCACTGCACTCCAGCCTGGGCAACAAGAGCAAAACTCCGTCTCAAAAAAAAAAAAAAAAAAAAAAAAGAATTTTACTATAAAAAGAAAGCGAGGGGTGGGGGGTGGTGCGGAAGCTACTTCCTTCTTTACCTACTCTGTCCTTCAAAAATCACCTGCGATCCCTTAGGCTAATGGCAGTTTGAAAATCGTTTTAATATCTGAGATGCTAAAAAAAAATGGTCAGGAATTTCAAGATTCCTGCTCAAGGTGAGTTAGACCTTTTAGGTGATGAGGTCATCACAGGCGACAAGAGATCACAGGCATGTGTGCAGTGAGGACGCTCGCCTCCTGGGAGTCACCCAGCCCGGTGTGTGAGAGGCATGTGGAAGGTGAAAGCACCTGTGCTCAGCGCCTGTGAGCCGGCTCGGCCCGGCATTTAACTGCTCACTGAAACACTGGTTCCTGGTCACCCCAGGCAGCACACTGGGAGGGACTGGACCTCACCCCCAGGGTGGACTGTGGGTGCTGGGGTGGGGGTGAGGATACCCACCTGTCCAAAGGATAAGGAAAACCAAGTCATGCAGGGTGGACCATCTCAGCTCCAGGGACGCCTTAGATCAGAGCACAGCTTTGCCCCTCACTGTACCTGTAACTAATTCTGTAATCTCAGAAAAATTGCCCACCTTCCCCGAGAATTAGTTGCTTTATCCATAAAATAGGCATAATACATATTTCTGGGGCATGAAGGATTAAATTAACCAATGAATAAAGAGAGACTTGTGACCTACAAAGAGCTAGCCAAATCCAAGGTATATTTTCCAAGAAGTAGAGAATTCAGGCAACTTGCAGAGCAGTCTAGAGCTGGACTGGGCTGGAAAGAGATATCCATACCTAGGGTTGCCATGTGTAGTTGTTCAGGTTGTATACTGCACAAATGTAGGGTTGACTTTCACATTCGTAGTAATGAAGGATATGTATATTTGACATGACACTTTCCTGCAGATGCCTTAAAATGTCTATGGAAAGGATGATGTATTCATATTCATAAGAAAATATTGAACAAACTCATGGTGAAGTTATCTGTCCATATCCTATTTTGTAAGATGAAAGAAACTAAGCCTTAAGACTGAACTCTCTTCTACATGGGTTGTAACATTGAATCACAGTTCTGTATCTTAATTGTTCTTTGACTTACATATATGGCTGGAGGCCAGAAAAAAAAATCAACTTTTAAAAATGCATCAATTAACTTTAGATTGACCCAGAACAAAACTGTCAGTTGACTGTAGTGGGCCAAATCAGGTACAATGTGTCTTACTAGAAATACAGAAATTTACAAACATTTGAACTGACATTTTAAAACTAGGAGACTTCACATAAGATTCAGCTTTCCAGCTTCTCTTTACAATATGGGAGACCTGGCTCACTGGGCCACCTTTTAGAGGAGCAGGAAGGAGCTCCGCAGCCCTGCGGGCATCTGAGTGGCAGCCCTGCAGGGAACTGAAATACCATTGTCCTAAGCTGTTCCAGGAGGCACTGGGGTCTGGTTAACCCCTGATGCCCAGCAGCGAGCTCCAGAGACCCGTCTCCCTGCAGGATGGAGGTCAGAAGCTGCCGCCAAGCACATGAACCACCTTGGCTTCCCTCTGTGCACCCTCTCCACTTCCTAACTTCCCTAGCTTGGAAACAACGAGGAAAAGGCTGGGCACGGTGGCTCATGCCTGTAATCCCAGCACTTTGGGAGGCCGAGGTGGGCGGATCACCTGAGATCAGGAGTTCGAGACCAGCCTGGCCAATATGGGGAAACTCCATTTTTACTAAAAATACAAAAATTAGCTGCGTGTGGTGGTGGGTGCCTATAATCCCAGCTACTTGGGAGGCTGAGGCAGGAGAATCACTTGAACCTGGGAGACAGAGGTTGCAGTGAGCCGAGAACACGCCATTGTACTCCAGCCTGGGTGATGGAGAAAGACTCTGTCTCAAAAAAAAAAAAAAAGTAAAGCCAGGATAAGGGGCCAACCTGACTATTGAAGGGGCTCCATCTCTGGCAGGAGTCTGGGAGGGTGCCCATGTGCAGGAAAGCAGCAGGTGCTGCTGCATGGGAGAAGAGCTTTCAGGAGGGCAGTAAGAGTGCATTATGGAAGGCCGTGAAGACTGCAGGAAGAATTCAGGATTGTATTCTGGATGGCTGGGACCAGAAAAATTACATACCCTGGTTAACACTTCAAAAGAAACAGCCTGCTCTCTGCTGTGTTACATTTTTTTTTTCAGTAGAGACAGGGTTTTGCCATGTTGGCCAGACTGGTCTCGAACTCCTGACCTTAAGTGATCCACCCACCTTGGCCTCCCAAAGTGCTGGGATTACAGGCGTTAGCCACCGTGCCCGGCCTATCTGCTGTGTTACAAGCGAAGTGCTGGGAGCAGTGCCAAGGAGGGGAGGTCCTAGCAGAAGGCTTGTTCAATAGTGCCCAAGACATCCTAGAGCGGTTGATGGGAGTGGAGGACTAGCAAATGGAATGTGGGGGCTGAGGAGAACTGGGCAGTCAGAGGTGACCCCAGGAATTTTAGTCTGAACAGCTGAAGGAATGGAGCCGCCACTGACGGAGATGGGGAAAGCGGATGTGCAAGATGACATCAAGAACTTGGCCTTGGACAGGTTCAACTTGAGGTGCTAATTAAACAGTGAAGTGCAGGTGGTGGCAGGCAGTTGGAGTTGAGGGGATGGAGATGTGAACTTGGGGGTTGTCAGCAGGGAAGTGCTACTTAGAGCCGGGGCCCAGAGGAGCTACCCAGGGAGGGAGGGTCAGCCGTGGACAGAGCTCTGGGGTGCCCACGAGAGGCAGAATGGGGGGATTCCAGGAAAGATATGAATGAGCAAGAAGCTGTGAAAACAATGTACGTCCACCTGAAAAAAGTGCACGGCACAGACATGGAAGGAAAGGAATGAGGACAATATTAAAGTATTAAAATTCCATGTACTTCAGACAGTAACGAAAAATAAAAATAAACCCAGTGTTGCCAGGGATGTGAGAAATAAAAACATTATTTTGTGGCAGGAGGGGCACTGAAAATAGATTTAATGTTGTCGAGAGCAGGCACCAACTATGCGGCAGGAGTTATAAAACTCTATCTCCAGAAATATTCTCTGAGTGGGGAAGTGGAAAGTTCAAAAAGGAACGAATGATAACGGCCTTCTCAAAGCTCTGAAAGCGGTGCTGTCACACTGGGCAAAGGCAGACCTCACCTCAATACCCTGTAGCAGGGGACCCCTAAGCAGACAGAGGCTGGGTCTCGGCAGGTGGGCGTCTCAGCCCGCAGGTGCAGGGGAGCCAGTGGCCTTCCGCCCCACAGCTCAGCGGAACTCTGGCTCCCAGCTCCCAAGCGACCTAGCTAGCCAAGGAAAAGCCAGGAAGACCCACGCGTCACTCTCTCCAGCTCCCACCTCCTTCTGCTGAGAAATAAAGTCCACAGGCAGCTCCAGTCTGCCAGAGGGAGCGAAAAGGGAAAAGCAAAAGAAAAATATACAAATTAACATCCAAAAATAACTGGGCACACACAAAACCACTCATAATGTCACAGCAGGGGACCGGACAGGGTCATAGGCCAGGAACTTGCCTGTAGCGTGAGATTAAGCAAAATAACAGAATTAATAATCATCATAATGAAGTATGTGTTGTTCTAGAGGGAGTGACTGACAAGGCTGTTGCCCTAAAAGTTGGAAGTAATGACATAATTGCTTTCTCACCATAAAACTGCAAAGGCAGTTCACGCAGGATCAGAGCATAAGTATTCAAAGTCGTGTTTAAAGGATAAAAATAGCTTAATGCCAGCGAGATCTTATCTTCATGGATCGAAAGTATGCATACAACTAAACACACAAACAAAACCAGAAGACTGTGCCCCTGACAAGCAGGGTTGGCTGGCCACAGGAGTTTAGAAAATGCCATCGTGGGGGTCAGTGCTGACTGGGCCAGCTGTCAGTGAGGGAGAGGGGACCCAGATGGGAAGCAGGGGTCCCCTGACCAGGGTGGCTGTGACTGGAGACAGAAGCACCTCATATAAGGGACAGAATGCTCAAGGTTCTGGTCAGAACAATCACGTGTGTGTGTGTATGCGTGTGTGTGTGTGTTGGGGGTGTATATGTAATCTCTCCAGTGATTCACAAATGTCATTCCATACAAGAGTTATTGAGAAAGCCAGACTTTTAAACAATGCAAATTTCCAGGTCTTTTGCCTCCAGCGAGGCAGGCGTTTTGGGACTGAGGTGAAGCTAAGGTCGGTGGTCCAGACCCCACTTGCTCCCCTCCCAGTGGTCTCTGGGTTTGGGGACCGTGAGACTGTCCTCTTTTTGCCTCTGGTGGGCTGAGAAGTCAGATCTCAGCCTGGAAGAGTGAGGAGCAGCTCTGCATTGTGACTTCTGGGGGGCGTCCCCCTGTCCTCTATGAGAGCCTCACCTGGGGAGTGGGCCCAGGCCACCCCTCCCCACAAACCCAGCCCTAGGTGCCTCTGCCTGCAGGTCACCTGGTGTGAGACGGTCTGTGAGCCCCCTGCACCCTCTTCTTTTGCTTCCACTGTTGATAAATACATAAAAACACGGCCACGTGTCAACGAAAAATGTGAAACGCTATAAAATATTTGAAGAATTTTATTCTGAGCCAAATCTAAGTGACCATGGCCCGTGACACAGCCCCCAGGAAGTCCTGATGACATGCACCTAAGGTAGTCGGCACTATTTGGCTTTATACATTTTAGGGAGGCATGAGACATCAATCAAATGCATTTAAGAAATACATTGGTTTGGTCCAGAAAGGCGGGACAACCCAAAGGTAGGGGAAGGTGTGGGTAGGGGGTGCTTCCAGGCTGTAGGTGAATTTACACTTTTTTGTTTGTTTGTTTGTTTGTTTTGAGATGCAGTTTCACTCTTGTTGCCCAGGCTGGAGTGCAGTGGCACAATCTCAGCTTACTGCAACCCCCGCCTCCCAGGTTCAAGCGATTCTCCTGCCCCAGCCTCCCGTGTAGCTGGGAGACTACAGGCATGTACCACCACGCCAGGCTAATTGTGTATTTTTAGTAGAGATGGGGTTTCTCCATGTTGGTCAGGCTGGTCTCAAACTCCCGACCTCAGGTGATCCACCCGCCTTTGGCCTCCCAAAGTGTTGGGATTACAGGCGTGAGCCACTGTGCCCAGTCAAATTAAACATTTTCTGGTTGACAATTGGTTGATCTTGTCTAAAGACCTGGGATCCTTAGAAAGGAAATGCTCAGGTTAAGATAAAAGATTGTGGAGACCAAGGTTCTTGTGAAGTCTTACAGTGGCTGCCCTTAGAGGCAACTGATGACAAATGTTTCCTATTCAGACCTTTAAAAGGTGCTGGGCTCTTAGTTAATCTCTTCAGGATTGGGAGGGCCTGGAAGAAAAAAGATCTTGCTATGTCAATAGAGATTCTTTACAGATGTAAATTTTCTCCCACAAAGGACATCTTTGCAGGACACTTCAAAATATGGCAAAGAAACACGTTTCAGGGCAAAATACTTTGATTTTCTTCTTTGTCACATAATGTTATGCCAGAGTTAGATCGGAAAGTAAGTCACGATTTATAGAGTTAAATAAAACTCATCTGACGAAAATGTATGGTTTGTAGGAAATGACTTCCCAGACCACTTAGATAGGAATTTGGGCAAGATAAAAAATCAGAGTTTCGTCCTTAGTTCACCAAAGATGAAGAGTTTATAATTTCATGTTACCTTTCCTTTTTTAAGTCATCTGAGTTAGATCGGCTGTAAAAATAACCTTACACCACTGGCTATGGGCTCCTTCTCTTCTTAGACCTGGACACAGTGCCAGATGTCTACGGCTGAAATGGTTTAGAAACATGACTTTAAGGTAAGACAGGGACTCCAATGACAGCTACTGAGTCCACTGAAATGCAGGGAGGGGTCCTGGGCTTCTCAGAACCCCACCTAGATTCGGAGAGAACCTCTCTGAGGGGTGCACATCCGTGAACAAACTCCTGGGGTACCTGGGGAGCGACATCCCCCAGAGACATCTGTCTTCCTCTGCTGCTGTTGCTAGGAAGCTGTAGCTATCCTGGAGTCTAGGCCCTGCCCCTCTTAATCCAGAAAATAAAGAGGGTGTCCATGTGGTCACCAGGAAGAAAGTCTTGGTCATTTCCTCAGTTTCTTTTCCACCATCAGGGAAAGAAATATCACCTCTTTCATTTGGAAAGACCCTGGAACCCGCCCCTGCTTCTAAACATTTGCTTTACAGTTTATTTATGTATTTATTTATTTTGCATAGTACATGCACCCAGAGCTTACTGTCTTCCTGGATTTCTGTTTTGTTTTGGTGTTTTTGAGACAGAGTCTTCCTCTGTTGGCCAGGCTGCCGTGTAATGGCCCTATCTCAGCTCACTACAACCTCCATCTGCCAGGCTCAAGCAGTTCTCCCGCCTCAGCCTCCCCAGTAGCTGGAATTACAGGTGTGTGCCACCACGTCTGGCTAATTTTTATATTTTTAGTAGAGATGGGGTTTTGCCATGTTGACCAGGCTTGTCTCGAACTCCTGACCTCAGGTGATCCACCCTCCTCAGCCTCCCAAAGTGCTGGGATTACAGGCATGAGCCACTGCGCCTGGCCCTTCCTGAATTTCTTGTGTTACTTTAAACGCACACACACACACACACACACACAGGAAAAGAAATAATGTATTCAAGCCCTGTCCTCTGCTTTGTGGCTCTTACACGGATGCTGGGATAGTAAGCTTGATTTTTGGGTCGTAGTCAATTTTCTGACAAAGCTCCCCACTCCTCCCTGAGCCTGCTGCCCCTACACCGTCCTCACCATGAAGCTTAAAAGGGAGAGAATATAGATCCCACCCCAAGGGCAAAGAGTCAACGGCTCCACATCCAAAAGTCATAAGCAGTGTTGCATTTATTTCACAAGTTGGTGAAAGCCAATGAGATCTCCCTTTCCGATGGTGCATGGGAGCACTGAGAAGCAGCCAGAGAGGTGTCACCTGGCCAGGCGGCTGGATGGCATATGGGGGTGGCTGTCCACCTGGGGGGCTGCTGGGCATGGTGGGGGTGAGGGGCAGAGGACAGCACCTGAAGGATGCTTGGAGAAGGGATGGGGAACAGAATCCATCAGGGTGCTCCCAGTTCAGTAACAGGGACTGTGCTGGCTGCTGGGGTGTAAGGCAGTAAGAGAGCAGGGAGAAATGCAGTCAGCGACCAGGAGGATTTCTGGTAATCAATGCCACAGTTCTTTACTTGAAAGACAGTTTTGTTGGGGATAAAAGCTCCTGGAGTCCAGACTCTAAAACCCTCTTGACACCTCTTAATTCCAGGAATTCACTCTGTGCTTGGGACGATTATGTGCTCTGTAAAGAGGGACTGGCTGACCAGTGTGTTCTGCTCAAGTTTGTTACAATCTTGATTTTGACATCAGACAAGTGGTCTTAACCCTTGGAACTGTCATTCCTGAGATGTATAATCTAGAAAAGTTGCTTAAATTCCCTAAGCCTCGGTTACGTCATCTGTGAGATCAGACAAAGGATGTCTATGCTGTAGGCTGATTGAAAAGATGAAAGCCCACGAGGTACCTAAGGCAACAGTATGGTGCTCGCTGGATTCTGAAGAAGCACAGCCTCTCCTCGTCATACTTGGGCAGCATCTGACAGTGGTCAAAATTCTTTCACGTGTGTTTTTCAGACCCAGATCAACCCCAAGATAAAGAGACAAAGAAAAAGTGTTTCTACTTTTAGAGAATCCCCATGATGATAGCTTGATGTAAAACCAAGGGGTGGGAGAGAATGGAACCGGCTGGAGGAATTAAAATGCCGAGGGCCAAGACGGAAAAGAAGCCTGTGGCTCGATCCTCAGCATTTCTGTCTGTTTTTTCCCTAAACCTTTGTGGTTTTTTTAGAGACAGAGTCTTGCTCTGTCACCCAGGCTAGATGCAGTGAACCGATCACAGCTCACTGCAGCCTCAAACTCCTGGGCTCAAGTGATCCTCCCACCTCAGCCTCCTGAGTAGCTGGGACTATGGGCATGCACTGCCACACCCAGCTAGGTTTTTGTTTGTTTGTTTGTTTGTTTGTTTGTTTTTGAGACAGAGTCTCACTCTGTCTCCCAGGCTGGAGGGCGGTGGCGCGATTCCAGCTCACTGCAAGCTCCACCTCCCGGGTTCACGCCATTCTCCTGCCTCAGCCTCCCGAGTAGCTGGGACTACAGGCGCCCGCCACCTC
>NW_012117154.1:5147385-5180741 GCF_000951035.1 Colobus angolensis palliatus
CCTCAGCCTCCCAAAGTGCTGGGATTACAGGCGTGAGCCACCGCGCCTGGCCCCAGCTAGGTTTTTAAAAAATATTTTTTGTAGAGACAGGGTCTTGCTATGTTGCTCAGGCTGGTCTTGAATTCCTGGGCTCAAACAATCCTCCTGCCTCAGCTTCCCAAAGTGCTGGGATTACAGGTGTGAGCCACTGCACCCAGCCCTGTTTCTTAATTCTAAACTCATTGGCCAGACGCGGTGGCTCACACCTATAACTCCAGCACTTTGGGAGGCCAAGGTGGGTGGATCACTTGAGGTCAGAAGTTCAAGACAAGCCTGGCCAACATGGTAAAATCCTGTCTCTACTAAAAGTACAAAAATTAGCCAGACGGGCGTATGCCTGTAATCCCAGCTACGCGGGAGGCTGAGACAGGAGAATCACTTGAGCCCAGGATACAGAGGTTGCAGTGAGCCGAAATCATGACACTGCACTCCAGCCTGGGCGACAGAGACTCTCCCAAAAATAAAGAAATAAATAAGTTTTAAACTCATACTTTCACCCGTGGCATCGATGATGGAGACATGGAGCCGGACCCCCACCCAGTGATAGCTTAATCTTCATATGGAAAATGCCTTCCCTGTCCTGAAATTCAAAAGAGAAAATGACAGAAGAACTACACGCACTACTGATTTTACAAATCCTAGAGTAATATAATTTCCTTAAGAGAGATATTATTAGCTGAATACCATTTTATCAGGAGGAGTTGGGAGGATGAGTGGATTTCATGGCGCCACATCAACTCTGGTTTTGTGGCAGTCAATACGAGACACCCAAAGCAGGCCGGGCGCAGTGGCTCACGCTTATAATCCCAGCACTTTGGGGGGCCGAGGGGGGTGGATCACCCGAGGTCAAGAGTTCATGACCAGCCTGACCAACATGGAGAAACCCGGTCTCTACTAGAAATACAAAAAAATTAGCTGGGCATGGTGGTGCATGCCTGTAATCCCAGTTGCTCAGGAGGCTGAGGCAGGAGAATCGCTTGAACCCGGGAAGCGGAGGTTGTGGTGAGCCGAGATTGCGCCATTACACTCCAGACTGGGTGACAGAGCGAGACTCCTCAAAAAAAAAAAAAAAAAAAAAGACAGAGCAACAGGAGCAAAACCATAGAAGAGAGAGTTTATAGTCAATATTTCTGATATGTAGAACCTGCGATACCTACTATAAAAAGTCATTACAATAAATATTCCAATTTAAAATGTTCATCATTCATAATAGGACTGTAATCCAACAGGTTTGATTTTTAAGCGATGTGTCATAGGTCCAGTATTTTGATAAATGTTTCCTGAATATTCTCTCATTCCATCCTTGGAATAATGCTGGGAGGTGGCGTTAGTAGCCCTGTTTTCCAGAGGAAGCACAGGGTCTGAGCGTGTTGTTCTATGTTGCCTGGTATTCGGGGGCTGGGCTGGATTTGGAGAGGGGAGGGGGACGGGCTGTGTTTACCTTCAGTGTATTCGGGCTGGACACTGTGTAGCCAGGGACTGTGCAGTCAAGGTGGGTAGGGATGCAGAGAAGGCACCAGCCAGGCCAGTGCCACCCTGAGTGGGTGCCAGCAGACTTGTGCCTGGGCACGAACCCTGGGGGCGATCCATCTGCACCCAGACAACCCAGCATGGAGGGAGGGGGGGTTCCCAAAACTCCAGCTTTAGTTTTGGATCCAGAAAGAAGCACTGGCCAGGGGTAAGGTTGTTGGAAGCGCATTCCCTGCATTCCCTGTCCCACGTGGGAGTTGTGTTGGTAGCCAGGGGCAAGCTGAGAAGCTGGGAGAGCTGGCAGGAACAGGGGACCCAGCGAGGAAGTAAAAGGACAGAGATGGAAGTGAGTCCTGACCCGTCCTCTGCCCGTGCCTGCGTGCTGTGCATCCACTGCCCTGGGGGTCCAGGTGATGGCCCCAGGATCCGCTTCTGTCATTCTACCCGCTGGGATTACAGTGATTTGACCACTTGTGGAACGATTCAGCATTTTTCTTTCTGCTATTTTTCTCACTACCTGCATCTGAAAATACTTCTCTTCCCCGTCAGCCTGAAGTCACCCCAGGGGCTTGGCTTGCTGGTTTTTCCCGTTGGACCAGACGCACCCACAGGAGCTACATCAGCCTCTGGGCCTGGAGGAGAGAATGTTTCCTTAGGCACATCTTGGTTGCCACCGGAAATGCCAGCCTCGCCAGGCATTTATGTGGACTCGTGCACATCCAGGCAGGGACCAGAGCCCAGGATGTTTGCATTCAGGCTCCAGGCTCCCAGTTTCGAGCGAGATGGCTGTCTGTCAACCAGCAAGCCCTCAGCCTCAGCCTCTACCTCTGTAACGTGGGGATTTGGTGATCTACCGAGCCAGTGGCCATGTGAAATAATAGATCTGAAATGCTTTGAAGAGAGAAGGAAGCACCAAAGCAGTCCACAGCTAGCTGGGTGGGCCGGTTTTTCTGTGGTTTTGGCTCATTCTCTGTGTCAGCACTGGCAAGACGCACCCACTCTGTGCGAACTCTGGGCGCTCAGTGCTGCTGGAGGGAGGATGAGGCATGTTTGTAAGAAGCCTACAAGGGGTCTATGCAAGTTTTGTAGAGGATGAAGCTTATACAACGTGGGGGAACTTGCCTAAGAAATAGTATACACGATTATAAATACAAGAGCAGATCCAAAGCAGATCATATTTGTTTAAAATGAGAAAATAAAATAAAATGGATTACAAATTCTAAAAAGCTAACAGTATCATAATATCACAAATCCACAAAAATAATATAATCATTGTATTAATATTATAATTCCTGTTAAACTACAGCTTTGAGGTGCATGCACTTTGCTTACTTCTTAAGACAATAATTACAAAAATAGCATTCCTGCTGAGCACTTGGAAGGATACTTCAGCCTTCTCTTGACATGGTAGCTTCTGGCTCTGGAATTCTAACACTCTCTTCTCTACTCCATTTCCCGAAAACTTAAAGTGCTGGGCACCATGGGGCATACTGTACTTCTGTGGTGGGGAGACACCTGGCCCTGCACCTTGCCACCCAGCAGGCACTGTGTGTGTTACATGTATTCCTGGAAGCCATTCCCACGGCTCAGAGTTAACCACAAATTACCTGCACATGACTGCCGACAACGTAAGAACTACTCACTGGTCCCAACTTCTGTGCACCTCCCACTCCCTTAGCACGGCTCCGGTGTGCCTGAGGCCGTTGCACTACGGCCAGGACACCCAGAGAGGAGAGAGGGCATGAACAGAAACAGACAGCCATCCTCAGGGTTGCAATGAAAATAGCTTACTCTTGCAATGTTTGCAAAATGCCACGGCCATGCAGCTTTCTCCCAGGACTTCTAGGCTCCAGCTTTCCAGAAAATCTCCTGTTTGAGCTCACAGGAAAATTCTGGAAACATCCTAGCTTCTCTGCAGTGCTTGGGAAGTCTGAACCCATTGTTCCCAAGCCAGTGAGACCTGGGCGGGCCCTTTACCTGGACTCCTCCAACCTGGACCCCTGCAAGCCCATCTGTCTCTGCTTCTGCAGGTGAAGCAGGAGGAGGAGACCAAGACCAGTGCGGTCCACCCGCCCTGCACCAGTGCACAGTTCTAACCCTTTTTCTGCCTTTCCGTGCCTTTACTGGTCTGCCATTTCATCTGATTCGTTCAGAAGAGGCACAGGTAACTCATTGCCTTCCTCTCCTTATTAGTGAAGAGACAGCACTTGGTGTTTCTAGTCCAGGAGGGATGGAGGCACCATCCCCGAGTGGACAGGGATAAGTTGGGGGTGAAAGGATCACTGGGGTTCAAACAAGTTGGATCTGATATTAATTCTGGATCCCCAAAGGGAGACATCAAAGAAGCAACTGAGTACCCAACTCTGGAGTTGTGGAGAGGCCCGGGCCGGGAACAGGAACGTGGGAGTCTTTCCCATGTGGGTGTCAAGACAAGGTTTAATGCGGTAATGCTGGCTGGGATCTCTCAGGAAATGAAGCTGGAGACAAGAGCCCCATGTGGTGCCCTGGGGCACAGCAGAAAGTTCTAAGGGGGGACAGGAGGAAAACAAGGTCAAGGGGTGCTTGGGCTAAATTGTGTCCCCCAAAACCCATATGTTGAAGTCCTAACCCCCATACCTCAGAATGTGACCTTATTGGGAAACAGGGTTTTTGTGGAGGTGACCGAGTTCAAATGACAGCATTAGGGTGGGCCTGGTCCAATCTGACTATGTCCTGTAAGACAAGGAGATGAGGACGCAGATGCACACAGAGGGATGACCCTGTGAGGACACAGGGAGGAGATGCCGTCTGCAAGCAGAGAGAGGATTCAGAGGAAACAGCCCTGCCAATAATTTCATCTCGGATTTTCAGCCTCCAGGACTTTGAACCAATAAATGTACATTGAAGCTCCTGGCCTATGGGATTTGTTATTGCCGCCCCATACAGGTGGGGGCCTGGGAACCTGGGAAAATCGTGCGTCACAGAGTGGGGCCCAGGAGGCCACTGCTGCTGGAGGTCAAGTGAGGGCAAGGCTGGGAATGTCCCTCCTTCCCCATGAGCATTCTGAATTGTCTTCTGATAAAAATGGAACAGATATATTTGGAAATAGTTTAAAACCTGGTACCGTGATGGGTGCTTCATAAATTTGTCTCAAAACACACAGATAGATAGACTGTATAAAGAGAAAACAAGAAGACACAGGCTGGAAAACAGATCTGATTGTTACCAAGGCATTTAGCATGCAATTTCTCATTTGCTGTGGACACATCGATAAGAGAATTCCGCGCTGCGTTTTCTGTCTGCCACCTTGCTAGCAATCAGCCCACTGGGAACATTTTATTAACCCTTTATTCAACTTTTTTTCATTTTACTTCCAGTGCCTAGATAAGCACTGTCCAATAGAAATATAATGCAAGCCAGAAAAAAAACCAAACTACCAAAAATCCAGATGGACACCTTTTGTGGGGCAGAGATGGAACAGAAACGCTTAGCAGCAGGAGCGAGGCACATTGCAGCCACCAGCTGAAGAAGGGCTCCTGCCCCAGGGAGCCAGGGTTTGGGTCTAGGGGTCACGGGGCCCAGAGGGCATCCAGAGAGACAGGGAGTCAGGGTCAGAATTGGGAGTGCAGGTTGAAATAAAAGTGCTGCAGACCTCCCTCCTAAAATGTTTGTAGCAAACTGGTCCCAAGCAGACCTGGAGACAAGAGGGTGTCTCAGCAGGATGGGAAAAACAGATGCTGGGCCAGGGACACTCCACTGACTTCTAGGCAGGGGTTGCGAATGTCACGGTGAGACCTGGTCCTGGACGGAGACCAGCAGGCAGGCGGAGGCAGCCATGGAAATCCACAGAAAGAAAAGAAATTGCATAAGGAGATGGCACTCCTCAAATGGGGTGGGGCACCACAACTCCAGAATAAACGCCAATGCAGAGGAAAGATGAGAAAAGCCATCATTAGAATATGCATCTTAGCTGGGCCTGGTGGCTCACACCTGTAATCCCACCTACTCAGGTGGCTGAGGCAGGAGGATTCCTTGAGCCAAGGGGTTGGAATCCAGCCTAGGCAATATAGTGGTAACCCATCTCAAGTTTTTATTATTTATTTATTTATTGAAATGGAGTCTCGCTCTGTCACCAGGCTGGAATGCAGTGGCATGATCTCAGCTCACTGCAACCTCTGCCTCCTGGGTTTAAGTGATTCTCCTGCCTCAGCCTCCCAAGTAGCTGGGACTACAGGCACGTGCCACCACAACCAGCTAATTTTGTATTTGTAGCAGAGACGGTCAAGGATGGTCTCCATCTCTTGACCTAATGATCCACCCCCTCAGCCTCCCAAAGTGCTGGATTACAGGTGTGAGTCACTGTGCCTGGCCAATTATTTATTTTTTTGTAGAAATGAGGTCTCACTATGTTGCCCAGGCTGGTCTCAAACCCTTGGGCTCAAGCAGTCCTCCCACTTCAGCCTCCCAAAGTGCAGGGATTACAGGCATGAGTCACCATGCTTGATTTCAATTAAAAAAAAAAATAGGCATTCTTTCCAGGAAAATTAATTTTGTGAGAAATCTGACATAGACTTTAAAATAGGTATGTGAAGTCCACTCACAGAGATAACTTCTATTTCTCTGTTTGGATTTCATGGTGCCGTGGAGTATCTTTTACACTTATGAAAGATGATTTGCAATGACTTTTTAAAAAAATTTAATATTTGATTTTTCAACAGCTACAAATTTTAAAACCTGGTTTTTCCTTAGGCTTTTATGTTCAATTCCTTTTTTTCTACTTAGAAATCTGGAGAATTTTGATAATCACTCAGAAAAGGGGCTTTACAGTTTTTGCTTATTAAATGTTCTTAAATATTTTGATTTGCATTTATCGTTTTAAAATATTTTTAGTTTCATTTTAAGTACTTCAGTTGTCTAACAAAACTTTTTCAAGTACATATATAATTTTAATAGCATTCATTTATAAATATGGTTATGTTTCAAGAAACAGAAGAGATCTGTTTTGAGCTTGATAACAAAGATCTAAATTAATGCCTCAAAAACACACTTAATTGCAATCACAAGTCCAATTTGTTATATTTTCAAGTAGTCCAAACTGTCTGAAATATTACAAACATTTCAAACCCCTAATCTACACAGGTTATTCCTTAACTTAATTTTTTTCTTTTTCTTTTTTTTTTTTTTTTCGAGACTAAGTCTTGCCCTGTGACCCAGGCTGGAGTGCAATGGCGTGATCTCGGCTCACTGCAACCTCCGCCTCCTGGGTTCAGATAATTCTCCTGCCTCAGCCTCCTGAGTAGCTGGGATTACAGGCGCCCACCACCACGCCCAGCTAATTTTTGTATTTTTTGTAGAGATGGGGTTTCACCATGTTGGGCAGGATGGTCTCGATCTCCTGACCTTGTGATCTACCCGCCTTGGCCTCCCAAACTTAACTTAATTTTTTAAGTGTTGGTACTCTTGTTTTTTCATTGTCTTTGTTGGAGATTTGATAAAATTCAGCCTTTTTGGAACCTGTAGCTTGTACAATTTAGGGGCTCTCTTTAAGAGAAAGAACACACGTTCGTGACTATGATGCGAACTCCAGGGACTCAGGGACTCCTCCTATCCCCGGAACTAGGCCACAATGGCCATTAAAGACACTGTTTTATGAGAAAATCCATAGACAATTTAACAATGTGGATTAGTCCGATCTTTACTTAAAATATAAAATGTGTTAACTTCATGACACACATTAAAAAGGTCAGATGTCATATGTATATAAATTCCAATTTGCCACATTGTTTTTTTCCCCAAGCTCTCATCTGATGAAACCATTCCATCCTAACTCTCCTTGTCTCTATGACATACAGCCTTCTTGTCACAGACGTGCCTTTTGAGCTAATCTTTTCCAGAGAACATTATGAAGTCTTCAGTTTCCTCTAATTTCTTTGAGCTCTGCTGACTTCAAGATACTGTTGCTGGAAACTTTTGTGAGTACTATTTATATAACATTAGAACATTGTTTCTTTTTCATTCCTTTTGTAAGAGAATTTATACAACATAGACAACCTATTGCTCTTAATGTGTTCTTTACACAGATTTTTTTTTTTTTTTTTTTTTTGAGATTGAGTCTCACTCTGTCACCCAGGCTGCAGTGCAATGGTGCAATCTCGGCTCACCGCAACCTCCAACAAGGCTTATTTTTAACACACTACACCTCTGAATATGAGGCCACACCTCCTGGAATAATTCAATGTGTGTTAAATATCTTTTCTTCTTTATCTACTATTAGTGATTCAGCCCCCTGGCCACTCTGGATATCCCGGACAAGCACAGATTGAGGTCAATCCAGGCTACTGTGCCTCCTGGAAAAAGAAACTGGCCTTTTGCAGAAAAGCTATTGATGTTATGTTTCACAATAAAAACATGAGTTTAAAAAGCAAGTATAAGAATGCCCTATAAAAGACTGAATGACAATTTAAGTGGAAAGCAACCTACTAATCTCTTAGAAGGTTATTTTTTCGAGGAGGAAGAATATTTAGGAACATATTCAGTGATTGTGATTGCTGAAGATTTTGAATTTGTTTTTATCATTGTTGTTGTTTTGAGTTGGCTGTGGTTTTCCATTGCTGCTTCATGCTTTCTGCTTATAAATTACCCTTAATATCAGCCTTAGTATTATCAATTTGATTTTACTCTTGAGTTAACAAATTGTTAATCAATTTGTGTTATTTAATTAACTCAAGAATAATATGTTAATAGAACTGTCTAGGATTTTCCTGTAATTAAGCCTGGAGTCTTGCACCGTTCGAGGTCACGTGTGCTACCCAAACTTTCTCTGCCAGATAAACATATGTGGATGCAGCCTAATCCCTACAGGTCTTATTCAGGCATTAACAATGTGCTGCCTATAAATCTGCACAGATGAAAATATTTGCAAAATTTCCTCACAGTGAGTATATTGAAAGTATCAGATTATTTGTAATCATATAGAGTATTGTTCATAATTCAAGTAATATATATAAGTTGATATTCTGTTCTAATGAAAGCATAAATAAGTCATTCATATACATTTCTGGGGAAAGTTGAATATTTCCTTCTCTCCATTTTGTTGTTATCACCAAATTCTTTTTCTGACGCAGCGTGAGCATGGGTAAGTATTGGCAGACCTCTAAGTCTTTTGCTCTAATTAAGTTCATTGTGATCAAGGAAGATTCTGAATTAGTTGATATCTAAATTCTATCTAGTTTTGATTTCTAGGCACTCAGGAGATGTATGCAGTGGGGCGTGTGCAACTGTGCACTCCCATGCACACAAGCTCACACACTCAAGTCACATGTATACATATCAAGCAGGAAGGCACAAGTACGTACAGGTACACATAGACACACTTTCACACAGGCACCCTGTCATCCTTTTCAGCAACTCCATTCTCCAGGTCAAGATTCACCCAGGAAAAGTGAGGACACTTCAATCTCTACTGATGGTAGAAGGGAAGGAAGAGAGAAGGAAAGGTGGTGAAGAATCATTGAAAGTTTCATGTGCTCCATTAAATAATCATATTTTTGTAGTCAAATAGATTGATCTGAAATGGTTCATGTAATCTGTCATTTCTCTTCTCAGGAAATAAAAAATGACTTAATAATGAAGCCCGAAATAAACTGAGAGGCCTTACACAGTGGCTCACGCCTGTAATCCCAGCACTTTAGGAGGCTGAGGCAGGTAGATCATTTGAGGTCAGGAGTTTGAAACCAGTTTCGCCAACATGGTGAAATCCCGTCTTACTAAAAATACAAAAATTAGCTGGGTGTGGTGGCGGGCACCTATAGTCTCAGGTACTTGGGAGGTTGAGGTGGGAGAATTGTTTCAACCCAGGAGGTGGAGGTTGCAGTGAGCCAAGACTGCGCCCTTGCGCTCCAGCCTGGGTGACGGGAGTGAGATTCCATCTCAAAACAAACAAACGAACGAGCAAACAAACAAACTGCCTGAGAGCCACGTTGCACAGAAAGGTTGATCCTCAGCTGGCATCTGACCCACTCTGCGCAATCCCCCGACCCTCACAATGGTCCTCTGGAGTGTGGTCAGACTGACTCATGGATGAAGCAGGTTGGGAGAAGCTGGTCGCAGAGCTGTGCCTAAACCAGGCCAGCTGCCTCCCCACTTGGTGTGAATGACAGACGATCTCATTCAATGTTTCAAGCAGTGCTTTGTCTTTTAGTTCTGGCTCAGGTAAGGGAACTGAGAGCATTTTGGGTCTGGATAATTGTCTTGGGTCTGGAGACTGATGAAAGTTTTTAGGGGCCATTACTTTCAAATAACAAATGCCTTCTGAACTGCAAATTTCTGTAGACTTCCAAGCAACACAGCAAAGGAGAATGCACAGCAATCATCCAAATACACTCTCAGGTTCACCACTTCATCCTCTGTCCTCCCAAACTTAGCAGAAACGATAAGGTCTCCCTAGAGGATGAATCTCAGCTCTAGAGAATCTAAACCAACCACTGAAATTCCAGCTTCCTTGAGAGTAATTGGTCAGAGCCCCCAGGTGTAAGCCAATGAACACAAGGCATTTCCCTAGTAGCTAGGAATCAGCTCAGAAATGGACAGGAGACGAATTAAAGCCAATGAAACATCGGGGAGGTTGGCTGGAAGCTGCTGGAAAAATCCCTTGCTCTGTAAAGGGAAGACGTCTTTCTCTGCCACTGAATGTTACCATGTGTATCCACTACGACTGCTGCGGTCATCTGTCAACCAACCGCTTTTAGGATGAAGCTCAGAGACACAAAAATACCTTGACATTTGGTGACCTTTTAAATTAATCAAACTCCCAGTAAAGGGTACATTGTAATTGGGAAAATTTGGGGAAAGTTTAATAAAGTGACTGTTTTAAAAGGTGTAGAATGGATAAGGGAAGTACTTACTTGAAGTTAGTGACCGTGGGAGGAGGTGTCCCCATCCTGTTCTCCACCACCAAGTTCTGAAAGCGGGGTTGGGAGGTACCTTCCCAGAACCTGAAGACTGAGAGCCTCATGGATAGGCCTTCTGGGAGGAGACTGCACCAGCCTGGCCGTGGGGGTGCCTGCAGGCAGACAGCTGGGGAAATAAAGACCCAAACTCACTTGGCTTTCTACTATGATCACCTGCTGATGCTCCCGATTTGCTGAATTCAAATGGAAGTCTGTAAGTTCAGCTTGCTGGGACAGAGAGGGCTGTGGAGGCAACCTGGAAGGACCAGTGCAAGCTAGGCGCACAGCCTCTTAGAGCAACCAGACACTGCTGAATTTGCAGTTGCATGATGCCGTCAATTGCTGTATTTTAAAGACTTTGAATTGCAATTTCTGTTTCTTGCACTCAAAAGTATCTTAACATGCATACAGAAAATATTCTACCTACAAAGCCTTCCTAAAAATAAAACATGCCATGGGTTAGGAAGGGAATGGATATGCACAGAAGGGGCAGGCAGAACCCACAGATGTAGAAACGGGCAGAGCCACCAGGATCCCAGCTCCTGAATGGGAAGGGGCACCTGTGGTATGTGCTTCAGGAGCCTGGAGTCAGCCTCTTTAGGAAACAAAGAGTAGGAGTTGGACTTTGCTCCCCGGGAGTAAAAGGCCAGGTTGCTTTGATAAGGACTGCTTGCCTGACCTTGGAAGGAAATGAAGTTGGGGTGGAGTTAAACATAGGCCTACCAGCCACGACAGAGAGGTGAGAGAAGGAGAGCTAAACAAACCAAGCAATGGGAGCTTGCAAAAAAGTGTTTCAAAGTCAGGGGAAAAATACACGGCTTGAAAAAATTTACAGTAAATGCGACAAATTGGAGAACGCTTCCGAGGAAATCTAAATGATAGACCAATCATCAGAGGATTTATTTAACTGTGTTCAAAGAGTTAAATAAATGTTCAAAGAGACGAAAGAAGGGACAACCATAGGAAAAAACAAAAATAGGGTGCTGTGAACAGCTTGAGCAGCTATCAATATGAAGACATGGATAAGATAAATGAGGGATTGGAGATTCTGAAAATAAAAAACTATAAATATTGAGATAAACAATAAACAAGTCAATGCAGTTAAAGAGAAAAAGAGCAGATTGTACCAAGGAACTAACGCTAACAGGACAGAGAGACAAAGAAGTGAAAACATATGAAAGAGACCAAATCATATGGAAAGTAAAATAAGACACTCCAACATACATCTAATCGGCATTCCAGAACTAGAGAGCACAGGAAATGGTGGAGGACATATCCAGATTACAAAACCTGACAATTTTCCAAAATTGAAGAAAGACATGATTTTCCAAATAGAAAGATAACATTGAGAAACAAGGAGAATAAATAAAGATAAATTCATAGTCAGATGCAGTGCATTAAAAATGCAGGATATCGAGGAAAAAGAGAAAATCTAAAGGCTACTAGAGCAAAAAAGATTAAAAAAAAAAAAAAAAACCTACACAAAGCCAGAAAGTTTAGGCTAAGAGCTGACACCTCAACATTAAGAGTGGAAGGTGACTGCTCAGGAGGCTGAGGCAGGAGGATGGTTTGAGCCCCAGGAGTTCAAGTCCAGCCTGGGCAACATAGTGAGACTGTGTCTTTAAAAAAAAAAAAAAAAAAGAGGAAGGTGGTGAGTGAAAATATTCAAAAGTCAGAGGAAAATGACTTTCAACGTAAAATTCTGTAAGCCACCAAATTTTTATTAAGATTGAATTCAAAATAAAGACTTCAGACTGAAAAAGACTGAAGAGTTTATCAGACGGACTTTTGATGAAAACGATAAATCAGTAGTTCTCAATCTTGCATGCCCATTAAAACCACCAGGAATGTTAAAAAAAAATTCCAATGTCCAGCCCACACCTAGACGCAGGTGGTGGTACGTTTTCATCTTCCCAGGTGATTCCAATGTTCAGCCAGGGTTAACGTCACTGCTTCACCTAATTACTTCGGAAGAAGAAAACTGTATTCTGAAGAGGTTACCAAGAGCACCTAAATCAGTCAACTGCCAGTTAATGATGAACTATTATTTGGGGAGAGGATCCTCTGTGTGACAGTTTCATTGCTTGGTGTCAGAGTTTTTGAACAATTTGAATTTCATTTGTCTTATTCTCTCCCAACTGAGCTTTTCCCATTCATTTTTCAAGTACCTTATGTTTGTTTTGGGGAGAAGGGCCGGTTGGTGGCCTAATGTTATTCACATCAGTGGATTGCAATCTCACTGCATATAAGAAACTCCTGGGAAATTTTTTTTTAACTATTAATGCCTGGGGCTCAGTCCCTGTGGTTCCACTTTAATCTGTAAGCAATGAAGCTCACCGACAGGAGTTCTCAAATCTCTCCAGGGGCAGCTGAGTTTGAGAACCACCGTATTAGTTCTCTGGGTCAAGGACATCAGAAGAAATGAAGAGGAGAAGGGAGCGTTGAGTCCTCTGAGCAGTTGTGGAGACCACTTAGAAAGAACAGCACTGAATTCTTTAGAAAGTGCAGATTGGGCTCATTTTCACAACTATCTTGGGTAAAGAATCCAAGCATTAAACAAATTATTGTTTTCTGAACAAACTGGCAATATCGAGAGTGTGTTGGTAATTTAGAAAATTGCTTATTTTTATTTCTTCTTGGCCTATTTCTACTATTCACATCTGGAACAGTCAGCTCATTGGAGGGTGCTGGTGGTTCAGAAACCTGGTCTCAGCCAAGGTTTTACTGGGGAGGACTTTGGACAAGTCAGTTTATTGTTTGGTGCAGTTACTTCCTTAACTGTTGTGGGGAGACCCAACCAATCTTCTGGGTGTGTGTGTTTTACAATTTGATACCGTGCTCTGGGCAAGGCCCTGGGCGGTTTTTGGACGATAAGGTGATTGCATGGGGCTTCCTTGAAAGCCTGGCGACCTTCATTCAAGCATTTCATTTTAGTTCATTTCAACAAGCATTACCTGGAGCATCTGTTAGACATATGCCCTGAAGCCCAGGATGAGTAAGACACCATCCCTGCCCTGAAACTTGAAATCTGTCTTAAATAATTGTTCTTGGAATGGGAGTTGCCAATGTGAATGCCTAGGGAACAAGGTGATGCTATAAGTCCAGAAGGCAGTGAACAGGAAAAGGGTTATTTATGTAAGCACAAAAAGCAAGGCGCTCATTAACCCAGCTGTCTAAACAAGGGCACCTCCAAGTCCACTTTCAAGAGACCTTATCTCTAAAATAAAAGCTAGCCAACTTTGGAGGAATTAAAGCATTCCCTTCTAGAATCAAACTGCTGCCCAGCCTCTCAGGGTTTTCCACACTTTCATATGCATAAAAAACACTGGCACACTTGGTATAAAATGCAGATTCCCTGGTCCTACCTGCACAGACGCTGCATCAGTGGGTCTGAGGCAGGGCCCAGGGAATCTGCATTTTAAATCAGCTCCCAGGAAAATTGTTGCAGGGGTGGGTCACAGTTCGTTAAACCTTGTGGGTGTGGGCACTTCTCCCTGCAGCTCCTTCCTCTAACAGCCGGGTGTGTCTACTGGGTCCCTGCTGGCCGACCTCCTCTGGGCAAAAGTCACTTCTCTACTGACCTGAAATCTACCACACAGCTCAGTAATGGCTCTGATAAACAGGGACATCTCATTTATTGTTTCTTTCCTGGAACACCTTATGGTCATCAATGAGCTATCACCATGAGGACTCATCCAGTCTCGAGGCAGGGAGCCTTCCCGGCCATCAGCAGTGGCCCAGGGACCCAGGTAGCAGTATCCTGCTGGCAGGGCCAGGTGACTAGTCACCTGCAGAGTCTCTAGGTGGGTGGGCTTTAGAGATCCTCTGGTTTGATTCTCTCATTTTACATATGGGGAAACTGAGAAACTGAGGCTTTAGAAAGGCCATGTGCTTCCCTGGGTCCCAGCACTGAGGTGGAACCAGGCTCCGCTCGGGCTTCCTGCTCCCTGCCTCTCTGCTCCAACCTGCTCCAGCCCCTTTATCCTCGCTTTACCAGATTCTGCCATGTTTGGGGGTGTTTGAGGAGTGCCACATTTCGCAGGATTCTCCATCAGCACAGTGTGCCTGTCATGTGTCAACGCTCAAGGCCAGCACACCTGCACCATTGGACATGTGCCTGAAGCCTGGCTCTATGGGCCTTAGTGTGGAGGGGACCCCAGTTTTCTCTCCACCTGGGGCAGGATCACTTGCCTGACTTGCAGGGGGATGGATGGCTGGTTCATGTTCTCTCTCACACACACACACACGCACAGACACACACATACACACGCACACACACACACACAGCCCTCATAGATGAAGAGCACCATTGGATTGGTCTGCTCAGGCCAAGATCACAGAGGAGAGAAAGAAACATGACCCGAGATAGCATCACCATCGACCATGAGGCATCATCACTACCTCCAAAATAACACTGACAAGGGAGGGCTGGGGACTCAGCTTTGGGGTCACCACCAAGGGGGCCAGAATGAGCCTTTGTCACCCAGGTTTGCAAGGTGTGGGGTGGAGGAGCACCGGTGAGCAAAGGCTGCAGTAGGACCACCGAGGAGGCAGTGGCTTGAGCTGCCCAGACACAGAGACACACGGCAGGCAGTATGTTGAATTTTAACCAGATTTTAATGTAGGCAGTTTTAATTTTTGCCTTAGAAGTAAGAAAATAAACTTAAAAAAAAAAAAAAAACAAAACAAAGCAAACTACCACTCAACAGAATAGGAGAAATGCCATACGGGGCTTCAGGCTCCACAAATGTGGCCTGGCCCGGCTCCTCCAGCCTCCCGGAGGCAGGCAGCTGGCAGGCGGATCCTGGCCTGGAAGGTTCTGGAGGCAGCTCTCATGAAGGAGTCACCTTCTGCCATTGAGTGGCCATGTGATGCTCTCCAGTGTTTCCCAGTCCTGCGGTCACCCAGTGAAATCCCCAGGTAGGGAGCTGTGGGTGCTGGTCCCCTTTGGCCTGAGTTTGTCCAGGTTGGGGCAGCACTGGGTGAATGGCCTGGAACCTGAATGTCCAAGGGCCTTGCCCAGCTGTACTTCCTCCTCTCACATGGCCTCTCTAAGGAGTGAATTATAAAGTCACCCTCACTCTGGCCCCTCCACCACTCCAGCTCCTAAAGCGCTGGCTTGGTCAAGCTGCCTCGGAGGGTCACCAGCCATGGGATACGACACCTGCAGGCGGCGGGCACTGCCCTGGAACCACGCCATTCCATCTGCTCTGACTCTGTCTCACGCTGTCTCCTTCCTCTCCTTACTGGCCAAACTTCTCAAAATAGCATCTGCTGCTGAAAGCTTCTCACCGCCTCCTCATCTCTAGTGCCCTGTAGCCTGGAGTCCACCTAGAAATCTACAACCACTGCTCTAAGAAGGCCCACGCCCTCACATTTTCACCCGCTGGCCCTGGTGTTCTCACCCTCAGATTTTGGCAGTGCATGCCCCTTCTTCAGATGGGCGCCTTCTTTTGCCTTCTCTTCCGCTGGGACACTCACTCCCCCTCCATGCCCCCAAGGGCACGCACCTGAGAAGTTTCCAGTTCTTTGCTCCGCATCTCTTCCCCCTTGGCACTCTGTGTGCTGGTATCTGCCCCTTCTGAGGTGTCTGGATGAGCGATGCTCCATCTACCCTCTCTCCTAAGCTCCATCCAACAGCCTTGGGACCAGGAAGTTGGTCCTGCTGGGTCATTTGCAGAGTTGCTGCGGCACCCTGGAGAGAAACAAGATGGTGCAGGGGGCCATCAGCAGCAGCACAGCCAAGTCTTCAGGTGACAGTGCTGAACGGGGGTCTCAGGGGAGCTGGAAGAAAACTCTATCCTTTAGGCCACTTGGCACAGCTCCAACCAGAGGTAGCCTGCCTTCCACCGCCTCTTCTTCATCTTCCCTTTGCTTCTTGACCTGCCTGAAGAAGACCCCTGGGTCTGGATAGCTGGGCCTCTGGCTGCCCCAGCAGGAAGCTCATGGCCCTGGAGTCCTGGGGGTCCAGGCTAGAAGATGTTTACCCTCCAGGTGTCAAGCACCCTGGGCGTGTCCAGGTGGTGGAGGAGGAACTGGCTCTTGAAGGAAGATGTCCTTCCTGTCTCTTCCCTCCCCAGCAATTTCCACTGAGTTCTAGGTGGATGCCAGAAGGCAAGAGGCAGAGTGCAGGGGAACAGTAAGAAGCTGAAGGTAGCGGATGTGATTTCGAGAAGTTTGACAGGGAAAGATAGGAAGGAGACCCTGTGAGGACTGGAGGGAGCTGTGAGTATGAGAAGGGGGCATGGAGAGATTGAAGGGAACCGGTCCTGGAAGAGCCCGGAGGACAGAGAGTCTGGGAAGTCCTGGGTGCGTCCCCCACAATCCGTGAGAGGGCCATGGAGGGACTGCGGCAGCAGCTCAGGGTTGTATTTAAAATTAGCTGGCACGGTTCACCACTGGGCACTGGGATGTCCTGCAAATGGTTCAACATGCCGGATGCAGAGGCTTTTTCACAGAATTGTTTGGAGCCATGTGCCTCTCTCTCTCCTGAAATGAAAGATTAGGGAACGGTGACAATGCTGAATTTCCTTCTTCTCTAGATATTCTTTCTGCTACATGTGATGGAGCTTCCAGGAAAAAGTAGATAGTAACTAATATTCTCTTTGATTTCGGACTCGATTCATATTTTCAGCTTGAGGATCCTGATTTCTCTGTTTAGTAAAAGGTGGCTGGGCACAGTGGCTCATGCCTATAATCCCAGCACTTTGGGAGGCGGAGGAGGGCACATTGCCTGAGCTCAGGAGTTTGAGACCAGTCTGGCCAATGTCGTGAAACCTAATCTCTACTAAAAATATAAAAGTTAGCTGGGCATCGTGCCAGGTGCCTGTAATCCCAGCTACTTGGGAGGCTGAGGCAGGAGAATCGCTTGAACCCAGGAGGTGGAGGTTTTGGTGAACTGAGATGGTACCACTGCACCCCAGCCTGGGCAACAGAGTGAGACTCTGTCTCAAAAAAATAAAATAAAATAAAATGATAGTAATAAAGAAAACATGTAAAAATGCACGCTTAGGCGTAGCTGGGAATGGTTCACGGTTGCCCGTTAGAAAGCAGCAAGGCAGAGAGAAAGGCACGTGGAGTTTGCAGTCAGATGGACCAGACTGGGTTTGAACTAGGGGTCTGGTCATTATCCACAGGTGACCCCATTGCCTTCATTTCTCTGAGTCTCAGTTTCTTCCTGAAAACTGTTAACCATTCCAGGCCAGGCAAGGTGACTCATGCCTATATTCTCAGCACTTTGGGAGGCTGTGGCAGAAAGATCACTTGAGCTGAGGAGTTCAAGACCAGCCTGGGCAATATGGTGAAACCCCATCTCTACAAAAAATATACAAAAAAATTAGCTGGGCATGGTGGTGCACCAGTAGTCCCAGCTGTTCAGAAGGCTGAGATGGGAGAATCGCCTGAGCCAGGGGAGGTCGAGGCTGCAGTGAGCCTTGATCCCACCACTGCACTCCAGCCTGGGCAACAGAGTGAGACCCTCTCTTAAAATAATAATAATAATTGTTCCGATAGTGCAGGAAATGCCTAGAATCACACTCGCCCCACGTGTAACACCTTCCTGTATTCCCGCTGTGTTTAGCAGACGGTTCAGTTTCTGGTGGTGACCAGCGAGGCTTGTGAGTCACTTGTTCCTGAAAACTAGAGCAAAGCGTTACTCCCATATGCCTGGTTGTTTCCTTGTTGCTGAATCTTTTTCTTTGTTTTTGTTTTTCGTTTTTTTTACAGCTTTCTTCTCAGCCGACATCTGGAGGCTATTCAGTGCTGCATACACTTCCTGCAGGCTGCCCCTCTGTTCTCTCGCCCTCCTCATCTCACGTGATCGATCACCGGACAAGCTACCTGGATTTCCTAGTGCCCGAGAGTTGCCCTCAGTCAACACACAACACGTTCCCATGTAGAATCTTCACCAAGTGTTCATTTTTTCCATTATAGGAAATCTTCTCTTCCTGGCCCCAAAACCTTGCGGTAAAGCCCCCTGACAATCTAGGTCAAATGTCAGCCATGAGACGGCTGGCTTTCTTTTTACAAGACTGGGTGAGTCCCCCGACAAAAAAGTCAAACTGAATTTTATCACATGATATCTACTATAGTCCATCAAGCAATTGTCACTGCATCTTTTTCAGTTATGGTTACCAAAGGTTGTGTTTAAAATTAGCTCGCAGAATTCACTGCTGGGCATGGGGATGGCCCGCAAATGACGCAAATGACCAAGATTCAGTGTTGTTTAAATTGTGTATGTTCTGGAAAGGGAGTCACTTTGTCTACTTGAACTTGGAATTTATTTACTAATGTTGCAGTGTGATAAAAGTGATCACAATCTAGGCTGGGCACTGTGGCTCATGCCTGTAATCCCAGCACTTTGTGAGACCAATGTGGGAGGACTGCCTGAGCTCAGGAGTTTGAGACCACCCTGGGCAACATGATGAAACACCATCTCTACTAAAATGCAAGAAGAAGAAAAAAAGGCCAGGCATGGTGGCTCACGCCTGTAATCCCAGCACTTTGCGAGGCCGAGGCGGGCGGATCACGAGGTCAGGAGATCGAGACCATCCTGACTAATGCAGTGAAACCTCGTCTCTACTAAAAATGAAAAAAATTAGCCAGGCATGGTGGTGGGTGCCTGTAGTCCCAGCTACTCAGGAGGCTGAGGCAGAAGAATGGCATGAACCAAGGAGGCGGAGCTTGCAGTGAGCTCAGATCGTGCCACTGCACTCCAGCCTGGGCGACAGAGTAAGACTCCGTCTCAAAAAAAAAAAAAAAAAAAATAGCTGGGCGTGGCGTTGCTTGCCTGTAGTCCCAGCTACTCAGGAGGCTGAGGCATGAGAATCACTTGAGCCCAGGAGCTGAGATCATGCCACTGCACTTCAACTTGGGCTACAGGGTCTCACACTCCGTCTCAAAAAAAAAAAAAAAAGTACTCTGGGAGGTTGAGGCAGGTGGATTACCTGAGGTCGTGAGTTCGAGACCAGTCTGAACAATATGGAGAAACTCGGTTCTACTAAAAAAAAAAAAAAAAAAAATTAGCTGGGCATGGTGGTGCATACCTGTAATTCCAGCTACTCAGGAAGCTGAGGCAGGAGAATCGCTTGAACCCGGGTGGCGGAGGCTGCAGTAAGCCAAGATCGCACCATTGCACTCCAGCCTGGCCGACAAGAGCAAAACTCTGTCTCAAAAAAAAAGCAAAAGTGATCACAATCTAATGGGAAAATATCAATTTCAGATTGATTTTTAGATTTAAAGAGGGAAGATAGCATGATTGGGGGGGGGGCGGGAAATGGATGAACTCTGACATCTGAACAAGTCTCCTTGTTAAAACCCAACTGTGGTCTGGAATGCGATAAACCCTCTGCCTTGAGCACATGCCTGGCCTCTCCCAGCTCCCCCTTCGCAGTGCCTCCTGCCTGGGGAACCTGGCACACCTGTCCCTTTTCGCTGCATGCTCTTTCCCCCTCCTTGCCTGGTTAATGCTGCCAAATCCCCCTCCACTCTGGCCTCAAAGCTCTCCTTCCTTGATGAGGTTTTTCCCTGACCTCTCTGGTGAGCTCACATCCCAGAGTTCATGCTTTTACAGCACCGCACATCCCTGCAGTTGCTCTGGGGGATGAGCTGATGACTGCCTGGTACCTCCAGGAGACTTGTCTACCTGCTCCATCCCAGGTGAGCCAGGCGTGGGTTGTAAGTGAAGGCCTTGCCATCCTTAGCGTTTTGCAACTCATCTCAGTGAGTTTACATAACTAGCCTGCAGAGGAGGTGCCCCCACCATCTCATTTTATGGGACGAGGAAATTGAGGTTTACAGAGATTAAATATATTGTCCAAAGGCCAACGGCTGATAAAGCATAGGTTTACCATCAAGCTAAATCTTTTTCGATACTTCCTTAAATCAGATCTGGCTTTGACTGAGTTATCCAGACAATTGTCCCAGACTTGGCTTCCCTAAGGGCACCTTGAGCCCTAATTTGTAATCCAGAGGACAAAGAGGCCACAGAGTCTTTCTTTCAGGGCGGCTCCTGGAGATGAGGAGCTCAAGAGCTGACTTTCCATTTCCTCCTCAGTCACCTGAGTGGGATTGGTTGGGGGAGCTGGAGAACAGCAATCAGGTCCCCCCACCACTAGGAAGCCTTGCAGAAGGTAGGGCAATGGGGGACCACATCCCACTCAGAGGGAAAGCATGGTCTGTGTCCTGCCATAGGAAAGCAGCAGCTGATGACTGGGAAAGGGGAGGGAGTTTCCTTTGCTTCTCCAGCAAAACAGAATGAATGAATGAATGAATGAATGAATGAATGGTTGGATGGATGGATGGATGGATGGATGGTTGGTTGGATGGATGGTTGGATGGATGGATGGATGGATGGTTGGTTGGATGGATGGTTGGATGGATGGATAGATGGATGGATGGATGGATGGATGGATGGATGGATGGATAGTTGGATGGATGGATGGATGGATTCTATCAGCCTTGCCAGTCATGGCTTGGGTGCCACTTTTAGAGACTAGCTTCCATGTTCACTGGGGCTGTCTCATGAGTAACTACAATCCTTGTCAGTCTTTCATGCTGGAGTGACAGTGAGTGTCAGCTCACCCCTGTCCTGACAGCTAAGACAGTCACATAGAAAGAAGAGTCGCTAGCGACTAAGGGTTTAAAGTGCCAGGAGGAAGCGCAAGGGCCCTGCAGACAACCTGTGTTCAGCGTGCAAACTTTTCTCTGTCAGCCCTGCCCCAGTTGCAAGTCTCAGAGCAGCAATTTGGAAGAGCAGAGCCATAAAGAGCGGTGCTCCTAGAAGGGACCGAGCCCGGCTTCAGGATCAACTCCTCTGCTGGGGCAGACGGCGGCATGCAGCCGAGGTCCTAGTGCATGGATGTGAGCATGTATGAGAGGTCCTCCTGGGGACCTGGAGGGGCTTCGTGAATGCCTGGGATCTGCCCTTCTCTGAGGTCTCTTCCTGGAGGGAGAAGAACACACCTGCAATTTGTCACCCAAGACCAGTCCGCTTCCGTCGGCCTTGCCCTCAAGTCCCACTTCCTCATGACAGAGTACCAAAGGCATGGGCCACTCATGCCTTCAGCAATTGTTTGCATGCCAGGCACTGTCTGGGCAGCAGGACGTTGCTGTGAGCCCACAGGTAGTGCCCTGCCCTCTCCCAACACCTGCCACGGATGTACTGTGCCCTTGACTTCTCCACGGCTCAGTGGGTGAGTCCAGTCCTTCTAGCCCTCTGCATCGTCCCCACCACAGATTCCGCCTCCTGGCAGAATCTTTGCCTTGCCTGGCAGGCTGTGAGGCTTCGCATAGACGCTGCCACCCACCCACATCCTCCTAATGTGGCTGTAAATTGCCTCAAGCAAAGCTTTAAGAGCACACACCCACATTCATTCTTGGACCTAATCTTTGCTTAGTTGGTCTGGATTTGAGATATGAACTCTTTGACTTCGAACATTCTGGGACCACAAACCAGTTGTAAACGCTGATGACAGCCAGAAAAGCCTGGAACAGGAGGAACATAAAAAACAAGAAGGAGAGCAGAGGGTGGGCTCTCCCAGAGGGAGAGAAATGACAGGAGGCTGGCACCTCCTCCAGGCAAGGACTGGACAGGGTGCTGCATGGATTGTCCAGGTACGGAGCAGAGCCAAAACCTGGGAAAGGACAGGAGGGACCGGAGCCGTTTGGGAGAAGTGGAAGCAGTTTGGCATCACTGGCATTTTCTGGGTGTCTCGAGGTGCTATGCAAGCTGACATTCTATTAGACAGCATTTGAATTGTAGCTTAGAGTGTCAGACTATTTTACAATGCTTTAAAATCCTACCTTTGTTTTACGATGTTCCTATAAAGCAGACAGGGAGCACTGTTTTCATTTTATGGACTGAGCCAAGCACACAGCCGACTCGCTCCTGGTTGGGCAGAGTTAGAGAATGAGCAGAGATGCAAACTCCACAACTGCTGCTTCCCCGTGTCGGCAAAGTCCACAGGATGGGTCCTTGCAGCCTGGGGCCTTGGGCTTGTCACCGATTCCTTTCCAGACCCCACCCTCAGGCCCCCTCGTGAGCCGAGATCACGGCATTACACTACAGCCTGGGCAGCCAGAGCTAAACTCCATCTCAAAAAAAAAAAGTAATAATAATAATAATAATAAATAACCACACTGTTCACCTCACAGTTCTTTTAATTGTGGTAATAAACACATGACATAAAATGTACCATTGGAATAATTTTTAGGTGCACAGTTTAATAGTGTCAACTCTATTCACACTGTTGTGCTCTCTAGAATTTCTTCATCTTGCAAAACTGAAACTACATCATACACGGACTCCTCATTCCCCCTCTTCCCAGCGCTGACACCCACCTTTCTACTTTCTGTTTCTGTGCATTTGGCTACTTTAGATTCCTCATGGAAGTAGAATCGTAACAGTATTTGTTCTCTTGTGACTGGGTGATGTCACTTAGCATCATGCATTCAAGGTTTGCCCGTGCTGCCACATAGGACAGGATTTCCTTCTTTTTCTAAGACTGATTAACATTCTCTTGCAGGTGTATGTCACATTTTGTCTATCCATGACACTATGTAATGGATTATTTACATTACACTACTTATTTAGTTTCACATTAGGTTTTGGGTGTTCCTTGTGGATTGGCTAATTTGAACAGTTCTGCAGACTCTAAGGCACAGGGATTCTCCCTAGTCAGTACCCGGCTCTGGGGTGATTAGGGCAGGTATATAGCAGCCCCTGAGTGTGAGAGCCTAATCAGCTGCTTACAAAGGAGAACTGACTGGCCTCTGGCCAGGGCCTCAAAAACTGGGGCAAGACAGCACTTTAAAAATACACGCATATATGTTATATGAAATACGTATCAATGTATTCATGTGTAAAACTCTCACTATAGTCAAGATAATGAACATATCCACCACCCCCAGAAGTTTCTTGTGCCCCTTTGCAATGCCCCCCTGTCTTCTCACACCTTCTCATCCCTCATCCACTTCCTGTCTCTGCAGGTGAGTTTGCATTCCCTATCATCTTGTACAAATGAAGCCAGACAGTAGGTGCTCTCTTTCTGCCTGGCTCCTTTCACTCACCATAATTACTTTGAGATTTGTCCATGTCATCTCCTGCATCAGGGATTCCTTTCTTTTCATTGCTGAGTAGAATTCACTGAATGGAGATACCACATTTTTTTTTATTCACTTGTTTAAGAACATTGTACTTTGCCTATAAGAGTTTGCATGAGGCTGGGCGTGGTGGCTCACACCTGTAATCCCAGCACTGTGGGAGGCCCAGGTGGGTGGATCACGAGGTCAGGAGCTCGAGACCAGCCTGGCCAATATGATGAAACCCTGTCTCTACTAAAAACACAAAAATTAGCTGGGCGTGGTGGCACATGCCTGTAATCCCAGCTATTCAGAAGGCTGACACAGGAGAATCACTTGAACGCGGGAGGCAGAGGTTTTAGTGAGCTGAGATCACACCATTGCACTCCAGCCTGGGCGACAAGAGCAAAATTCTGTCTCCAAAAAAAAAAAGAAAAAGAAAAAGAAAAAAAGAAAGAAAGAAAAGACTTTGCACAGACACGTGCTTTCATTTCTCTTGGATAGATACCCGGGAGTGGCATGGCTGGATCATATGGCTGGTATATGTTTATTTTTATATGGTACAGTCTCTAGATATGAAGTATGTTTTCATTTTTAAGTTATTATACAGCAACATTGAATTTGGGGGCTGGTGTACACCCCTATGAATATTAACAGCTATATAGATTCATGTAACTACCACCCCATGCAGGATATAAAACATTCCCATCACTCTAAAACTCCCTCATTCTACCCCCTAATAGTCATATCTTTCCCTATCCCCAAGCTCTGGCAGTCACTGATTTGTTCTCCATCACTATCTTTTTGTCTTTTTGAGAATTTCTTTTTAAATGTTTTTCACCACTGATCAGAAGGCAGAGAATTTTATTTAAAGGTGTGTGCCAGTAATCCCAGCTACTCCGGAGGGTGAGGCAGGAGAATCACTTGAACGCGGGAGGCAGAGGTTGCAGTGATCCAAAATCGCGCCACTGCACACCAGCCCTGGTGACAAAGCAACACTCCATCTCAAAAATAAAAATAAAAATAAAAGGAACTGGGCAGCACGTAGCATTTAACAGGCTTCTTTCACTAATCCTTTGATATTCAATCTGGTTGTTGAGTGCACCAACAGTTTGTTCTTTTTTATTGCTGGGTAGTATTTCACGCTATGGATGGACCACAGATTGTTCATCTATCACCTGTTGGAGGACATTTGGGTTGGTTTCAGCTTTTAGCAATTGTGAATAGAGCTGGTATAATAAATGTTCATGTTCAGGCTTTTGTGTGAACAGAAGTTTTTATTTTTATGAAATAAATTTCAGGAGTGAGGTTGCTGGATCATATAGATGTGTATTTAACTTTTTTTAAAAAGACTTTATTTTTTGGAACAGATTTAGATTCACAGCAAAATTGAGCAGAAAGTACAGAGATTTCCTATATGATCCCTCCCCCTCTCCTCCCCAACCTGGCACAGGCTTCCCACTATCAATGTTCTGTGGCAGAGCACGCATTGTTACCATCTATGGCCTACATTTATACGTCATAATCATCCAAAGTCCATAGTTTAGGGTTCACACTTGCTATTTGTATTTTATGAATTTTGACAAATGGATCATGATATGTCCACCCTGATACCATTATACAGAATTATTTCACTGCCCTAAAAATCCTCTGTGCTTCACTGATTCATCACTCCCTCCCCACTAACTCTTGGCAACCACTGAGCTTTTTACTGACTCTGTAGCTTTGCCTTTGCCAGAACATCATATAGTTGGAATCATACAGTATACAGCCTTTCAGTCTGCCTTCTTTCACTGAGTAATATGCATTTAAGTTTCTTCCATGTCTTTTTATGGCTTGATAGCTCATTTCTTTTCAGTGGTGAATAATATTTCATTGTACGGATGTACCACATTTTATTTATTCATTTACCACTGAAGGGCATCTTAGTTGCTTTTAAGTTTTAGCAATTAGGAATAAAGCTGCTATAAACATGTGCATGCACAGTTTTGTGTGATCATAATTTTTTTATTATTATTGTTTTTGAGATGGAGTCTCACTCTGTTGCCCAGGCTGGAGTGCAATGGCATGATCTTGGCTAACTGCAACCGCCTAGGTTCCAGTGATTCTCCTGCCTCCAGAGTAGCAGGGATTACGAGCACCCGCCACCACACCCAGCTAATTTTTGTATTTTTAGAAGGGATGAGATTTCACCATATTGGTCAGACTGGCCTTGAACTCCCGACCTCAAGTAATCCACCCACCTCAGCCTCCCAAAGTGCTGGGATTACAGGTGTGAGCTACCATGCCCAGCTGATCATAAATTTTTAACTCATTTGAGTAAATACCAAGGTAAATACCATGATTGTTGGATTGTATGGTAAGAGAATGTTTAGTTTTACAAGAAATTGCCAATTTTTCTTTTTCCAAATTTGTTGTAGCGTTTTGCATCCCACCAGCAATTGATAAGAATCCTCACCAGTGCTTGGTGGTGTTGACTTTTCAAATTTTGGGTATTTGAATACATTTGTAATAATATCTCATTTTGTTGTAATGTTTGACTTTTTAAGGAATTGTGAAACTGTCTTCTAGAGTGGCTGTACCATGAGCAATGCCTGAGAGCTGCAGTGGCTCCACATCCTTGCCAATATTTTGTGTGGCTACTCCTTTTAAATTTTAGTAACAAAGTTTCTGTCTATTTGACCCAGCAATCTCATTACTGGGTATATACTCAAAAGAATATAAATCATTCTACTATAAACGTACATGCACAGGTATGGCTATGGCAACACTACTCACAATAGCAAAGACAGGGAATCAACCTAAATGTCCATCAATGATAGAGTGGATAAAGAAACTGTGGTACATATACACCAGGGAATACTATGCAGCCATAAAAAAGAACAAGATTGTATCCTTTGCAGGAACGTGGATGGAGGCCATTATCCTTAACAAATTAACGGAGGAACAGAAAACCAAATGCTGCACATTCTCCCTTATAAGTGGGAGATAAATGATGAGAACATGGGGACACATAGAGGGGAGTAACAGACATTGGGACCTACCTGAGGGTGGAGTGTGGGAGAAGGTAGAGGATTAGCTAGAATAGCTATTGAGTACTAGGCTTTTGTACCTGGATGACTAAATAATCTGTACAATAAACCCTGTGACATGAGTTTACTTATATAAGAAACCTGCACATGTACCCCTGAACCTAAAATTAAAGTTAAAAAAAAAAGAAACACAGTTTCTTATCAACTTTTTAATGCTTCAATAATAAACACAGCACAGGCATGTTTCACTGAGTCCTCTGCCTGGGTCTCAGCCAAGCTCTAATCCAGGTGTCTGGCTGGCTAAGTTTGCATCGTGCTTTAACCAGAGAAAAGATCCACTTCCAAGCTCGCTCATCTTGTTGGCAAGCTTCAGTTCTTTGCAGTTGTTGGACTGAAGGCTTCAATTTCCTGTTGCCCAGAAGCCACCTCAACTCCTAGAGGTGCCCTTAGTTCCTGCCACGTGGGTTATCCAACATGACCACTTGCCTCCTCAAAACCAGCAAAGCAGAGAGAGACAGTCCAACAAAACTGATGTTAAATTTTACATTATTGTAATCATGGACATCTGGCCACTTCTGTGGTAGTCAGTTGGTTAGATGCATGTCACAGATCCTTCCCACACTCATGGGGAAGGAATTGAACAAGGTCATGAACTCTAGGATGGGGGCAGGTTACTGAGACCATTTGAAGGGTCTGTCCACCACAAACATAAAACCGGGAAAGGCTATAATATGCCAGTGAAACCAAAACAAATAAAAAGAATTTTAACATGTAAAGGACAAAGAAATTATTTTGGGAATAGAAGAAATCGTCAAAAAATTATCACGAATTTGTACATTCTTAAAACCAGAACAGCATGATATAAAAAATGTCATTAAAAATAAGAAAGCACATATGAAAATATTAATCTAATAGTTGAAGTATTTCAATAATCAATCATAAATAAAGACAGGAAAACTTCCAAGGAAGTAGAGACTCATCATGTTTCTAATTTTTTATCAACATATTCAAAAAAAATTTTTTTTTTTGAGGTGGAGTCTGGCTTTGTCGCCCAGGCTAGAGTGCGGTGGCTGGATCTCAGCTCACTGCAAGCTCCGCCTCCTGGGCTTACGCCATTCTCCTGCCTCAGCCTCCCGAGTAGCTGGAACTACAGGCGCCTGCTACCTCGCCTGGCTAGTTTTTTGTATTTTTTTTAGTAGAGACGGGGTTTCAACGTGTTAGCCAGGATAGTCTCGATCTCCTGACCTCGTGATCCACCCATCTCAGCCTCCCAAAGTGCTGGGATTACAGGCTTGAGCCACCGCGCCCGGCCTCAACATATTCAAAATTAATTGAAAAATAAATAGAATGTATGCAGGACTTAAAAGTTATGATGGTAAATTCCAGAAGAAATGAGGAGTGATCAATTGTCTTTCGGTATTGGAATTGTCAGCGGGCAGGGGTGGGGAGTAAAAGAAGGATAAGCTGTTTTAGGATATGTTTTAATAGTAGATACAGTTCTTAAATATATGATTATGTTGCTTTAACTTTTAAAAGAAATAAATAGCCAATGATGGTGCCAGGGCTTTAACTTAAATAGTGAAAAACAAATCTAAGGGAATCACAGAATGGCATTACTTTGACAAATATAACCTGTTCTATATTTTGGCTCCCAGCTCTATGGAATCAGACCCCTGGCTTTTGAGTGAATGCATCTGTAGCAGTAGACTCACATTAATCAATGTATCAGAGACCAATGTATAAACCATAACACTAACTTACAATTTATAGTGAAGCACACTATCACCAAAGACCATTTTTCTTTATGGAGACAGCCTAGGAAGCCAAACCATAATCAGAGAATTACAATGGTGGATCTGGGATCACAGCAAGGGAGTAGTTGGATAAATTAGATGTATGGAATCTTTTGATGTAAGAGTCTTGTTTGGAGTATGGTAATATTCATTGTCCTTGCCCCTAGACTAAGCTTTTATAGGCCGAGCCAATGTTTGTCTCTGTGACCCTCCTTCTACTCTGCTTGCTTTGCTGATAAAATTGCCCCTTCATTTACACACCTAATTGACTAAGACATGACATAATTCAGGTCGTTTTCAAGTGAAGCTTTCCTGGGCACTACTCTGTGTAATTAAGAAAGGTTTGCATATCTTTGCCCTGATCAGCTAGTTCTGTATTGTAAGGTTTAATGGTCAGGGGACAATCTTAGTTTCCCTATTTTCAAGTGGTTAAGAAACCATTCCACCATATTCTCAAAGTACCAAAATAGATATTAATAGAATATTTGCTAAGATAAACCTATTTCCAGTATTAATTGATTAGTCAAATTAAAAAGTGATATTTTAATATAACTCTGTTTAGAACTACTTGAAGTTTAGAACTACTTTAAGTCCTATTTTCTTATATCTAAAACAGAGGCTTTTATTCTCTAGTTATTTGATAGTGATTAATGAGCACTTTAACAGTGCTTCATCTTCCTAAAAATTAAGCTCAGAAAAAACTCTGAATTCCCCATAAAATAAAGAAATAAATTATTTTCTCAGCTGCTATCTTCTCAAATATTGCTTCTGCTCATTTTCTTTCTTCTCTCCTTTTGAAACTCTAGTCCTTTCACCATGTCTTCCAAGTCTGATATTCTTTCTTGTCTTTCTCATTTTTAGACTCTTCTTGCTTCAATCTGGCTATCTTCTTGTGGCCTATCTTCCAGTTTAATCATTCTCTCTTCAGCTATTTCCATTCTGTTATAAAACATGCTCCTTGTGTTTTTAATTTGTTACTGTATTTTTCAGTTCTAGAATTTCTTTTTTTCCCCCAAAGCTGCTGTAATTTTCACAAATGAATACGTTTGGTATTCTGTCGATATCTTAAATCTTGTTTTTCATATCCTTGAACACATAAACACAATTATTTTAGAGATTGTGTCTGATAATTCTTTTATTTAGGGTGCTTGTGTACCAGTTCCTTCTGCTAATTCTAAGTTAGATTGTCACACCTCCTGTGCTTCTGGCTATCTTTGACAAAATGCCAAACAAGTATTTAAGAGATTGCTTAGAAATAATTTGAGGCCTGGTAGGATGTTGCTTTCTCCAGAGATGAATTTCTTTTATTTCAGCCAGGTGCCTGGAGATACCATTAATCTGGGATTACCTTTATACAATTTCAGTGGTGATATTTTTTAGGGCCTCTCAGGTGACTTGAAGCTGAGACAAGTATATGTAAGAACAGGTTTACCTTTTGTTCCTCCTTACTGCTCAGTAAAAAGAGTTGGGCTCCCAACTCAGTTTAAGGGCGTTATGAAGGCCTTAATCTTGGCAGGACTTGGACTCCTGCACTTGACCTCCTGCCTCATGAGGCAGTCAAAAGTGTTGTTCAGTTTCCCAGACTCCTCTTCCTGAAAGAGCAGAAACCTCCCGGACTCAGGCAGCACCCGATGCCAGCTGCATTTCTCTGTATTTCTTTCTTTTCCTAAATATTCATCCAGACAGTTTTACAACCTTGTTATGGCTCCAAGTCCTTTAAACACTTTTAAAAGACATTTTATCCAGCTTTAGAGTTGTTTTCATTGGGATTACTGATCAAAATTACCTATTCAGTCCAAACAACTAGAGGTGGAAATCACTTAAAACTCTGGTGAATAAAGATGAGTTATCATATGTCCTTTTTCCGTGAATATATTTCTCCAAGTCTCAGTTAAAAAATGTTCTATACTTTAAATATCTACAACTCAGTTTACAATCTATAACCATCCACTTTAATAAGCTCAAAGTGCAAAGTGTTAATTAGGACTCACACCACAACAATTTTGTTTTTTGTTTTATTCCTTGCCATTCGTTCAACGTTATTGCCCATAACTTGCACTTCCTCAAACAAGAAATGGGGCTTATTCATAACAAGAAAAACACTTAGATGGATAAACAGTTGTGTCTATTCAGGTGAGACACAGCTCAGAGTTTTAAGAGAGGGTTCATAACGTGTGAACACACCCATGCACAACTCCGCTGTTAGATGTGGGTTGTGTAGGATCATGAGGAGATATTTGGCTTTTAGCATGGCACAGCTAGCCTTTACCAGATGTGGGGAGTGGGAAAGAGAGGGCTTGAAGTGGATGTATCTGATGGTAAGAGACGGCCTCAGGCCATGCCTCTCCCTAATCTCTCTCCTCTCTGCTCACAGAAAACCCATGCCTGCTCCTTGAACCCAGCTTTTCTCCCCTAGCCATTGGCAGCACTAATTCATGATGTACAAAGCTTAAGGGGGTCAAAAGTTGGAAGTGAGATCTGGGGTGGGGTACAATGAAAGGGCTTGGCTGCCAGAGTAAATGCTCTTCTGAAGTGGTGAACAGACATATTAGGAGGCGGTCTCTTTCTGTGATGTCAGGAGAATAGCTTTAGCAGCTGTGATTGTGCGGTCAGACAAAGCTAGGAAATATTCCTGTTTTCAATAGCATTTCATTTTACAATCTATAAGGTGTGGGGCCCTAAAAGGGAAAATATAAAAATACGGGATTCTCATTCAATTAAAGAGTCTTTAGAACTAGTACTAAAGCAAAGCCCAATCTAGTCAAAGAAGCATAGTGCAGGTGGAGAGCTCAGACTTCTACAAGAAGACAGAGGAATTAATAACATGTCTCTTTCCTGAGGACTTTGGCTGACGACTTGCCCTTTGCTTAACTTTTGGGGTCCATGACATGGTGCCTCTATGAAGAGATTTAGAGAGAGGCCAGCACAGCCAGCAGCTGGGGGAAGCACAGGGGAGATTTTGGGGAGTCTTCGAGCCAGTACTGAGAGGGAGGAAGAGAATTTGGATTTTAAGTATTTTTCTGTGTGCTATGGAATAGCTTGTTCTGTTTTATGAGAATGTATAAAGACATACAGAGCTTCTTCCTTTCTTCCTATGTACTTTTGGTCATCTGCCAGTGTTTTCTGAATATCAAATCTTGTGAAGATGAGCATTAGGAAAGGAGTAGGAAGGTCCCAATTTTGAATTTTGACATTATCCTAAAAGCCCTGGATGCCAGAGTAAGTAAGCTGGAGGGTGTTGTGTAAAGACCTCAGAGACTGCAGCAGAGAAACCAATTAAAAAAATCAAGACTGGTGAGAGGAAAGTGATTGAAAGGCCATCATAATAGTCTAGAAAGAGGGACAAGCTTGGATTTGGCAGGGCAGGAGGGATGCAGAGAGGGGACTGATGTGAGAGTCCGCAGGAAGAAGCCTTCTGATGGAAAGGGTGCTTGGCTGTGGACATGAGGGACAGAAAGGGGTCGAGGCTGTCACTGAGAGCCTCAGCTTCAGCAAGGGGATGCATGGTGCCTTAATTTACTGTGAGAACATGGAAGAGGCACAGATTTGGGGGGGCGATAAGGAGCCCCATTATGGAAACGCAGGGTCTGAGGAGTGCCTGGCCTTCTGGCGCTGCCCAGGAAAGCACTGGAGGAACAGACACGGCCTCCGAGAGATACTGGGCCAGGGCTGAGGACAAGGACATCTGAGCAGACATAGATATTTCCAGTCGTAGGGCAAAGCTCTGCTACACTCGGGGTTTTTTAGTGACTACACATGACATTGGGGCCCATCATCCCAACCTTTAACTCACATCGTGTCAGCTAAGTTTGCTTGTAGATGAGTGAGAGAAAGTCAGAGCAGGATAGGCTCCAGCGATCAGGTGCGCATGTGCCATGAGCTCCCCTTGGCAGGCAAGGCCCTGCAATCCACAGTCTGCTGTTTCCCCACAACCTCTCAAACACACTTGTGACACTGTTCAAAGTACTATTTGCAATTGCCTTTCCTTACAGAAAAGGTTTATGGTACATATGTTTTTACAGCTTATGTCACTGTAGTGTTCAAAACTTTAAAAAATTGGTTCACTCTTTCATGTAGTCACTTGTGCTTCAAAAAAGTGCCCAGGCTGACTTCCTCCTCTGTGCTGAGATGAATTCTCTGGTTGAACCGCACCAGCTGGGGAGCCCAAGTCCCTCTGGAGTGGGCGCCCCACGTGGCAGGGAGGTACCTGGTTTTTCCAAGTTACTATCACCATCTCAGGGCCAAGAACAAGGTTCAGCACTGGCAGCCTTTGCAGAATCCCGGACAGAGGTCAGTCGCAGGCCAGGTCGGTTCACAGATGGCTTCTCTGGGGCAGGGGCGGTGGAAGCCAGAGGCACTTGGGCTGTGGGGTCTCTGGGGATCTAGGAGCAGCTGCCCCCCAGTTGCTGCCTTTCCCCCAGGACGTGACTCAGGAGAAGAGGCTGGATCATTCCTCCTGCGGTTGTGGTAGATGGGCTCAGCAAACCCCACCATGAAATCTCGGCCTGAGGCCAGATGATATGGTTTGGACATGTGTTGCCTCCAAATCTAATGTTGAAACGCGCCCTCCAGTGTTGGAGGTGGGCCTGCTTGGAGGTGTCCTGGCCATGGTGGCGAATCCCTCATGAATGCTTGGTGTGTCTTGTGGTAATGAGTGAATTCTTGCTCCGAGATCACACGAGATCTGGTTGTTTAAAGTCTGGGCTGGGCGTCGTGGCTCACACCTGTAATCCTGACACCGGGAGGCTGAGGCAGGCAGATCACTTGAGGTCAGTTGTTCAAGACCAGCCTGGCCAACATGGTGAAACTCTGTCTCTACCAAAAATACAAAGATTAACCGGGCATGGTGGCGTACTCCTGTAGTCCCAGCTACTCAGGAGGCTGAGGCAGGAGAATCACTTGAACCTAGGAGGCAGAGGTTTCAGTGAACCAAGATCGTGCCACTGGACTCCAGCCTCGGCGATAGAGCAAGACCCTGCCACACACACACACACACACACACACACACACACACA
>NW_012117154.1:5180791-5190278 GCF_000951035.1 Colobus angolensis palliatus
AGAGACAGAGAGAGAGAGAGAAAAGGAAGAAAATGTCGGGGACCTCCTCCCTCTCTTGCTCCTACTCTCACTGTGTGCCGTGCCTGCTCCCCCTTCACCTTCTGCCATAATTGTTGGCTCCCTGAGGCCTCCCCAGAAGCAAAGCAGATGCTGGCACCTGCTTCCTGTGCAGCCCACAACACCATGAGTCAATTAAACCTCTTTTTCTTATAAATTACCCAGCCTCGGGTATTTTATTATAGCGATGAAAGAACAGACTAACACACCAGGTTGGTGACTTTTGAGGCTTCCCTTCCTGCTGTTTGCAGGGACCAGTCCATGCTTTGACCACCTGCAGAAATTCATCCCAACTACTGCTCCCAGCACCAGTGGGGTTGCCACCACAGGTGCGGGGGTTCTTTTATTTTCCTGAGAGCACACTAGCAGGCTCTGTGGGCCGTGGGACGCCAGAGGACCCCTCTTTTAGGAAGGAGGTATGCGGGTGGAGAAGAAGATGGGCCACCGCCAGTCAGGACGTCCACCTGAGGGGCTGGGCCGAGCATGGCAGGTTTGAGATGCGCAGGGAAGGCAGACCCCCCCACAAAGTCAGAGCAGAGGTAGCGAGGCCGGCCCTGCCAAAGCCAGGCCTCCGTTTATTTGTAGAGTGAGAGCTTGAACTTCAGGATCACAAAAGGTTTTTTCCAAGAGCCAAAAGGACTTAGTTTCTAACAGTTCTCCTCCCTCCCTTTTGTGGCAGACAATGAATGACCTAATCCACTTCCTTTCTGAATAATTCTCCCTGCCCAGTGACTCACCCAGGTGCAGATAAGACACACAGCTCCTGGCTGCCACCTGCGAAGTGCAGAAAGGATGGAGCAGACAGGCCCAAAAGCACTCGGCCTCCCGAATGAATCAGGAGGGACACGCAGGCTGGGTGACGTCTGCCCCGGAACCAGGAAAGCAAGGCTGCTTCCTCCACACCCTGCCCGCTGCCCCGGACCCAGGGCCCTTTTGAAAAGTGAGCATTGCGTTGTTCTTTAGACTTGTTTTATATGTAAGCACATCACGCTCTAAGAAGAGTCAGCCAGGCTTTCTGTTCTCAAGTGGAGCCTCCCCACACCCCACACACGCGGCGGCTGCTCCCCAAGACACAGCGGGGGGCAAATGACCACCAGGAGCCAGGGAGTCACAGGGAAAGGACGCAGATGGTTCTTGTCCTGGAATTCCGTGGGAGCCATTTGAAATCATCAGGAAATGACGCCCAAGAGTTTATAAGGGACCCCGGAGCAGGGGCTGGATGAGACAGGGTGGGCAGTCACAAAACAGGGTGGTGAAGGCCCGGGCCAGGGGGCTGGGGTAGCACTCGGCCACCAGAAAGAAGCAAGCAAGCTCCCTCCCTCTCTGTCCCTCTCTCTCTTTCTCTCTGTGTGTCTTTCTCTCTCCGTGTCTTTCTCTCTCCCTCTCTGTCTTTCTCCATCTGTCTCTCCACCCACATCTCCTGAGGGTGGATGGGTTTTCCCATGGACAGGGTTAGACAGCCAGTGAGACTGAACTGAAAGCGCCAGGCATGGCAGGGGTGAAGCGAGGGGGGACCTAGAACAGCCAGCGAGCCTGAACTGAAAGCACCAGGCATGGCAGGGGTGAAGCGAGGTGGGACCTAGAACACACAGGCAAGGGCCTCTGGGAGGACTGCACAGGCTCGGCACACTGAGCTGAGTGACCGCAGACCCTCCTCCCACACCAGGGGTCCCACCTCTCTGCGCAAAGATGTCCTCACTTGATATTCTCAATTCTTTGAGGTCAAGATTTTATTAACATTCCCTGAAAACTGGGAGAGCTTAGCTGTAAGACTTTATCATTTTTGCAAGACACAAAGCAAGCACAGCTGGATGGCATGTGCCAGCTCCCTCGCCATGCCGGGCACTTTTACTCACATCTCACCCCTGCAGAGAGATGCCAGTGTCCTCACTCACCCACTGGGGCAGACATTATTAGTTGCCAATGCAATACCCATTTCCTCACGTCCTAATAGAACCCCAATTGTGTACAGGCAGGTGATGTGCCCAGCTAAAAATACTCACCTTTTCAGACTCCCTTGAAGTTAGTAGTGGCCACACAATACTTCCAAGAAGTAAGACATACACAGAGATCTGCTGGGGCTTCTGTGAAAACTTTTACTTCCCTGAAACAGGTACCACCTCCCTTCTCCCATTCTTTCTTCCTCCTTGAAGCACAGAAGCAATGCCTGGAGCTGCAGCAGCCATTTTGCGATTGTGAAGCAATGACCTGGGGAATGAAGGCCAACATCAAGGATAGCAAGACAGAGAGAGGGAAAGAACGATTGTTCCCTGATGGCATAGCTGGGCCACTGCCTCAACCCTGTGAGAGACCACGTGACTCTTTATGACATGAACACAGGCCAGTCGGGGTTTGTGTTATCTTCAGGTGAATGCTCGGAGATTGTACAAAAGTTGTACTGGACACTGTGGAATGCAGTGGAAATAGACCTGGGTTAAAGTCAGGAGGATTTTTTGGCTGTCACTGGTATTGTTATTGCTGATAAGGACCCACGAGGCCACCACTAATGGGGCCCCCAAACCAGAGCCGCTTTGGGAGTTTTTACTTGTCCCCAGAGCCTCTGCTTGTGGTCGCATTCCTGATCATGAATGTGACATGATCATGGAGGTCTGTGGGGTTAGCTGATGAGCTGGGCACCATGGAGGCAGAATCTCGGCTTCTCTGGAGCCCAGCCATTGTTTGTTTGTTTGATGTTCTTTTGTTTTTACCAAATATTAGGCTGTCTTCCAGGTCTAAACTTCTCTACTCCCAGCTCAGGGTGGCACGATGGCCATTAGTTGGAGTTGGAATGAGGAGGAAGAGATACTCCACTGGAAAACTTTTTCTGACTCTGATAACATGACCTTGTATCACTGGGGTTGTGGGGAGGACTTCTACACACACAGAACACTATTTTGATCAGAGAAGTGTTCTATTTTTCTTCCTGTTTTACAAGAATGCACACCAAGTATATCTGGTATATTTGTATGAACTCAGTTACCCTGAACCCAAATATTGACATTCCAGGTGAATTAGTCCTGCACTCGGGTCTGTTGGCTCACCTCAGGTGCCGGCATGTACTCTAGAAAGAGTGCCAGGCCCAGGTGGAGAGGGCCCGGGGCTTCTGAGGATGGCTGCCCAATGCCCATGACCCTGCTCGGCGGGACCCCAGAGAAACGACTGGCAATTCTGTCTGTCGCCCTCCCTCTGCCAGCACTCAGCCTCGGGCCAGCCCCACTGCTGCATTCCAGCCGATGGAACAGCAGGACACACATGGCCAGTGCTCGCCTGGACAGCATTGGCTCCTCTCGTGGTCCTGCTGTGGGGCAGGAGGCAGGGCAGAGAGACTGGGGTTTGCAACTCTAACGACAGAGAATCAGACTGGCTGTATTTCGCCCCCAGATCTAACTCAGTGCTGCTGGGTTGTCCATTCCAAGGAGGTCAGCGCCAAAGTGTTGATTTTGTATCTCTGGCTAGAGGCACAGTGCCTGCATGCAGTAGACACACAGAGATTTCTTCATTGAGATATTTTTTACTATTTGAAATGCAGACATGCTTTTGTCTTTGAAGAAAAGGGTCCTTTTTGTTATTGAAATGCAAACAGATACCTGGTGAGGCTAAAATCTTTCAGGCACTTGGTTTAACTTCAGGCTTTTAACCCATTCACATCACATGGTGTGTGGTGTTCAGCAGGTGCATGTTTCAGGCAGAGTTTGATACACACAACACACACATATCACACACACCACACATGTACACACACACCACATACCATACACATACACCCTCTACACACGTATACACACACCCCACACCAAACACACACCACACATGCCACACACATGCCACACACCACACACAACCACACACCACACATGCCACACACATGCCACACGTCACACACACACACACACCACACACCACATACCACACACACACCACATACCACTGATTGCTCTGGCTAGGACTTCCAGTACTATGTTGTATAGAAATGGTGAAAATGACCATCCTTGAATGTTTTCAGCTTTTGCCCATTCAGTATAATGTTGGCTGTGGATTTATCATACCTTAAGGTATATTCCTTCTATGTCAGATTTTCCTGAGGGTTTTAATCATCAAGGGATGCTGGATTTTGTCAAATGCTTTTTCTGCATCTATTGAGATGATCATGTGATTTTTTTGTTTTTAATTCTGTTTATGTGGTGTATCGTGTTTATTGACTTACGTATGTTAAACCATCCCTGCATCCCTGGTATGAAACCCACTTGGTCATGGTGGATTATCTTTTAGATATGCTGTTAGATTCGGTTTGCTAGTATTTTGCTGAGGATTTTTACGTCTATGTTCATCAGGGATATTGGTCTGTAGTTTTCTTTTTTTGTTATGTCCTTTCCTGGTTTTGGTATTAGCGTGATACTGACTTCACAGAATGATTTAAGGACGATTCCCTCTTTCTCTATCTTCTGGAATAGTGTCAATAGGATTGGTACCAATTCTTCTTTGAATGTCTGATAGAATTCAGCTGTGTATCTGTCTGGTCCTAGACTTTTATTTGTTGGCAACTTTTAAATTACCATTTCAATCTTGCTGCTTCTTATCGGTCTGTTCACCTTCCTGGTTTAATCTAGGAGGGTTGTATATTTTCAGGAATATATCCACCTCCTCTAGGTTTTCTGGTTTGTGCACATAAAGGTGTTCATAGTAGCCTTGAATGATCTTTTGTATTTCTGTGGTATCAGTTGTAATACCTCCCATTTCATTTCTAATTGATCTTATTTGGATCTTCTGTCCTCTTGGTTAATCTCTCTAATGGTCTATCAATTGTATCTATCTTTTCAAAGAACAAGCTTTTTGTTTCATTTATCTTTTGTATTTTTTTTTGCCTGTTTCAATTTCATTTCATTCTTCTCTGACCTTCATTATTTCTTTTCTTCTGGTGGGTTTGGGTTTGGATTGTTCTTGTTTCTCCAGTTCCATGAGGTGTGACTTTAGATTATCTATTTGGGCTCTTTCAGACTTTTTTATGTCGGCATTTAATGCTATGAACTTTCTTCTCAACATCACTTTTGCTGTATCCCAGAGGTTTTGACAGGTTGTGTCACTATTATTGTTCAGTTCAAAAAATTTTTGGATTTCTATCTTCATGTCATTGTTGACCCAATGATCATTCAGGAGCAGGTTATTTAATTTGCATGTATTTGCATGGTTTCGAGGGTTCCTTTTGGAGTTGATTACCAATTTTATTCCACTGTGGTCTGTGAGAGTGCTTGATATAATTTCAATGTTCTTACATTTACTGAGACTTGTTTTGTGGCCTACCATATAGTTTATCTGGAGAAGGTCCCATGTGCTGATGAATAGAATGTGTATGCTGCAGTGGTTGAGTAGAATGTTCTCTAAATATCTGATAGATCCATTTGTTGTAGGGTATAGTTTGAGTCCATTGTTTCTTTGTTGACTTTCTGTCTTGATGACCTGTCTAGTGCTGTCAGTGGAGTATTCAAGTTCCCCACTATTACTGTGTTACTGTCTGTCTCATTTCTTAGGTCTAGTAGTAATTGTTTTATACATTTGGGAGCTCCAGTTTTAGGTGCATGTATATTTAGAATTGTGATATTTTCCTGTTGGACTAGTTCTTTTATCATTATGTAATGTCCCTCTTTGTCTTTTTGGACTGCTGTTGCCTTAAAGTGTGTTTTGTTTGATATAAGAACAGCTACTCCTGCTCACTTTGGGTGTCCATTTGCATGGAATATCTTTTTCCACCCCTTTACCTTAAGTTTATGTGAGTCCTTATGTGTTAGGTGAGTCTCCTGAAGACAGCAGAAACTTGGTTGGTGAATTCTTATCCATTCTGCCATTCTATAGATTTTAAGTGGAGCATTTAGACCATTTACATTCAATGTTAGTTTTGAGATGTGAGGTACTGTCCTATTCATCATGCTGTTAGTTGCCTGAATACCTGTTTGTTTTTTTTTTTTCCATTGGGTTATTGTTATATGGGTCCTGTGAGATTTACGTTTTAAGGAGGTTTTATTTGGTGTATTTTGAGAATTTGTTTCAAGATTTAGAGCCCCTTTTAGCAGTTTTTGTAGTGCTGGCTTAGTAATGGCGAATTCTCTCAGCATTTGTTTGCCAGAGAAGACTGTATCTTTCCTTTATTTGTGAAGCGTAGTTTCAGATACAAAATTCTTGGCTGATAATTGTTTTGTTTAAGGAGGCTACAGACAGGACCCCAGTCCCTTCTAGCTTGTAGGGTTTCTGCTGAGAAATCTGCTGTTAATCTGATAGGTTTTCCTTTTCAAGTTATCCGATGCTTTTGCCTCACAGCTCTTAAGATTCTTCCCTTCATTTTGACTTTAAATAACCTGATGACTATAAGCCTAGGTGGTGATCTTTTTATGATGTGTTTTCCAGGTGTTATTTGAGCTTCTTGCATTTGAATGTCTGGATGCCTAGCAAGGCCAGGGAAGTTTTCCTCTATTATTCCCTCAAATAAGCTTTCCAAACTTTTAGATTTTTCTTCTTCCTTGGGAACATCAATTATACTTAGGTCTGGGCATTTAACATAGTCCCAAACTTCTTGGAGGCTTTGTTCAATTTTTTTTTATTATTTGTTATTTGTCTTTGATAAATTGGGTTAATTCAAAAGCCTTGTCTTCAAGCTCTAAGGTTCTTTCTTCTGCTTATTCAATTCTATTGCTGAGACTTCCCCCTGCATTTTGCATTTCTCTAAGTGTGTCCTTGATTTCCAGAAGTTGTGACTGTTTTTTATTTACACGATTTCACTGAAGAATTTTCCTCTCATGTCATGTATCACGTTTTTTATTTCTTTAAGTTAGACTTCGCTTTTCCTTGGTGCCTCCTTGATTAGCTTATAATTGATCTTCTGAATTCTTTTTCCAGCAATTCAGAGATTTCTTCTTGGTTTGAATCCATTGTTGGTGAGCTGGTATAATCTTTTGGGGGTGTTAAGTAACCTTGTTTTGTCATATTAAGGGAGGAAACCACCCCTCGTATTGTCTTATGCCCAATTTCTGCCTCCAAAAAATGAAGTGAAAACTAAAAGGAAGAAATGAAATCCACAAGCAGACAACCCAGCACCACACCCTGGGCCTGGTAGTTAAAGATCGACCCCTGACCTAATCGGTTCTGTTATCTATAGATTACAGACTTTGTATAGAAAAGCACTGTGAAAATCCCTGTCCTGTTCTGTTCCATTCTAGTTACCAGTGCATGCAGATCCCAGTCACGTACCCCCTGCTTGCTCAATCGATCACGACCCTCTCACAGAGACCCCGTTAGAGTTGTGAGCCCTTAAAAGGGACAGGAATTGCTCACTCGGGGAGCTCGGTTGTTGGAGACGTGAGTCTTGCCAAAGCTCCTGGCCGAATAAAGCCCTTCCTTCTTTAACTCGGTTTCTGAGGGGTTTTGTCTGCCGCTTCTCCTGCTACAATATTGCTAGAATTGCTTTTCTGGTTCCTTCTCATTTAGGTAGACTATGTCAGAGGGAAGAGCTGGGATTCAAGGGCTGCTGTTCAGATTCTTTTGTCCTAGGGGGTATTCCCTTGAGGTGGTGTTCTCACCTTTCCCCTAGGAATAAGGAGAGTCAAACTATAGTGATTGTTATTGCTCTTCTAGGTCTAGCCATACAGAGGAGCTACCAGGCTCCAGGCTGGTACTGGGGAGTGTCTGCAAAGAGCCCTGCGATGTGATCCATCCTCAGGTCTTGCAACTGTAGATACCAACACCTGCCCTGGTGGAGTTAGCAGGGAGATGAAGTGGACTCTGTAAGGAGCCTTGGTTGTGTTTTTGCTTGGTGTGCTGGTGTGTTAATTGGCCTCCAGCCAGAAGGTGGCACTGTCAAGAGTGCATCAGCTGTAGTCCTGTAGGGAGGATACCAACTAGCCCTAGGTACACCTGGGTATCCCTAAGAATTCAGGTTTCTCAGGCAATGGGCAGGGCCATAGAGTTCCCAAGAGATTATGACCTTGGTCTTCAGCTACCAGGGTGGTAGAGAAAGACCACCAGGTGGAGGCAGTGATAGGCATGTCTGAGCTCAGCCTCTCGTTGGGTAAGACTTGCTGTGGCTGCTGTGAGGGATAGGGGTGTGGTTCCCAGGTCAATGGAGTTATATTCCCAGGGGGATTATGGCTGCCTCTACTGAGTCATATAGGTCATCAGGAAAGTGGGGGAAAGCCAGCAGTCTCAGGCCTCACCCTGCTCCCATGCAGCCCACAGTCCTAAAGGCTGGTCTCACTCCCTCTGCCCTCCCAATAGCAATGAGTATATTTCCATGCAGCTGGTGACCAGGGTTGAGAACTTGCCCCAGACCACGAGCCTCCCCGCTGAGACAGCGAGTGGACTCACAGGTTTTCCATGGCCCATAGAGGCGGCAGTGTTGATCCTATTCTTTCAGAGGGTCTGTGGATTCGCTCAGCTTTCCTGGTATGTTCCTGCAGTAGTTCTCAGAGCAAAAGTTTATGATGTGAGTCTCCACACGCTGCTCTGTCTGTCCAAGTGAGAGCTGCAAGCTAGTCCTGCCTCCTATCTGCCATCTGAATCCCCTCTATGTTGCAGAGTCCCAAAACCTCAAAAGTAGAGAAGCCAACAGTGCAGCCTTCAGTCTGGCTGAAGGCCAAGAGCCTCCGGCAAACCACTGGTGTAGGTCCAAGAGTCCATCCAAAAGCTAAAGAACTTGGAGTCCGATGTTCGAGGGCAGGAAGCACCCAGCACTGGAGAAAGATGGAGGCCAGAAGACTCAGCAAGTCAAGTCGTCCCACATTCCTCTGCCTGCTTTTATCCTAGCTACACTGGCAGCTGATTAGACAGTGCCCACCCAGATTGAGGGAGGGTCTTCCTCTCCCAGCACTGACTCAAATGCTACTCTCCTTTGGCGACACTCTCACAGACACATCCAGGAACAATACTGTGCATCCTTCGATCCAATCAAGTTGACACTCAATATTAACCACTACAGAAGATGGCCGAATAGAAACAGCTCCAGTCTCCAACTCCCAGTGCGAGTGACACAGAAGACCGGTGATTTCTGCATTTTCAACTGAGGTACTGGGGTCATCTCACTAGGGAGTGCCAGACAATCGGTGCTGGTCAGCTGCTGCAGCCCGACCAGCGAGAGCTGAAGCAGGGCGAGGCATCACCTCACCTGGGAAGCGCAAGGGGGAAGGGAATCCCTTTTCCTAGCCAGGGGAACTGAGACACACGACACCTGGAAAATTGGGTAACTCCCACCCCAATACTGCACTGTAAGGAAACGGGCACACCAGGAGATTATACCCCACACCTGGCCGGGAAGGTCCCACGGCCACGGAGCCTCCCTCATTGCTAGCACAGCAGTCTGCAATCTAACCGCAAGGCAGCAGTGAGGCTGGGGGAGGGGCGCATGCCATGGCTGAGGCTTAAGTAGGTAAACAAAGCCGCTGGGAAGCTC
>NW_012117154.1:5195324-5197408 GCF_000951035.1 Colobus angolensis palliatus
ACAAAAATTTTTCAGAAAATTTATAAAAAGGACACAAGTATACATATGTAACAAACCTGCACATTATGCACAGGTACCCTAGAACTTAAAGTATAATAATAATAAAAAAACCCCACTACAATAGCAGATATATAATTTTATATATAATTTTTTATATAATTATTTATATGTGTATATAATTGGAAATCTTAAATCTTTACTACGGCAACAAAAATTTTTCAGAAAATTTATAAAAAGGACAGAATAAATCATGTGCTTGGCCTTTCCTATAAAAATGCTGACTCAGGGCTGGGTGCAGTGGCTCACGCCTGTAATCCCAGCACTCTGGGAGGCTGAGGCAGGCAGATCATGAGGTCAGGAGATCAAGACCATCCTGGATAACATGATGAAATCCCCTCTCTACCAAAAATACAAAAAATTAGCCGGGTGTGGTGGTGGGCGCCTGTAGTCCCAGCTACTTGGGAGGCTGAGACAGGAGAATGGCGTGACCCTGGGAGGCAGAGCTTGCTTTGAGCTGAGATCATGCCACTGCACTCCAACCTGGGCGACAGAGGGAGACTGTCTTGGGGAAAAAAAAAAAAGCACTGATTCAGGCTAAGTAAATAGATATTGAAGAAAGGTTTCTCTTAATAGAAGAATTATAGCTCTAAATGTAGAAAGAACAAGAGTTAGAAAATCATTTTTTTGCAACGCCCAGTGGAATAGCAGCTGTAAGCCATGATTGTCATCAGCTGCTAAACTGAGGGTCGAAAAGCTGATGGGGACAGGCCAGCACATCTGAGTTGGGGGCAACCTGAACATCCCCATGAGGAAGGCACCCAACGCCTCCTGGGACATCTTCTTGTCCAAATTGAACCTGCATTTCAGCATCTGTGGAATCAGCATCTGTGGATCCAGCATCTGTGGATCTCCTCCCATTTTACAGAAAATACCGACCATAGCAGAAAATTTTATACAATACCTTACAGACACAAACAGGCTAGTCCAGAATGCAGGAAACCCCTTAGGACAAATAACAGGAGTTCTTCAATAAGTAAATGGCAGGAAAGGACAGGGAGAGAATTGCTATAAATTACAAAGAGCTGGGGAGATACGTCATCCACTTGCTTCCTGTGAACCTCCAGCCTTGTTTGGATTACAGGTTTGCGCCACCACACCCGGCTAATTTTTAAAAAGTTTTTGTAGAGACAAGGTCTCACCATGTTGCCCAGACGGGTCTCTAACTCCTGGGCTCCAGTGATCTTCCCACCTCAGCCTCCCAAAGTGCTGGAATTAGAGGCCCGAGCTAACGCATCTGTCCCTGTCTTTTCTTTTTTTTTTGAGATGGAGTATTGCTCTGTTGCCCAGGCTTGAGTGCAGTGGCATGATCTCGGCTCAGCAACCTCCACCTCCCGGGTTCAAGTGATTCTCCTGCCTCAGCCTCCCAAGTAGCTGGGACTACAGGCACGTGCCACCACACCAGGCTAATTTCTTGTATTTTTACTAGAGGTGGGGTTTCACTGTGTTAGCCAGGATGGTCTCGATCTCCTGATCTTGTGATTTGCCCATCTCAGCCTCCTAAAGTGCTGGGATTACAGGCGTCAGCCACCACGCCCGGCCCCCTGTCTTGTTTTATACAAGTAAAACCAGTGGAACATAGACTAGGTATTAGAGAACCGCTGTTCACAGTTACCCGCTGTTAGAGTTTCACACTTGTACAAATCTTGACAGTACGTACATTACAAAAGTGTAATAGGCACATGTCTCTCTACACATAGATTTTTATAATATGCTTATACCTCATCAGTTTGCCCATGTTATAAAATACCTTGCTCTTCTTACATCCACACACAGTTCTACCTCTTTCTTTTTAATGCTCGTGTATTATTTCACTATACAGATATGCCAAAATAGTATCATACCTCTATTAATGATCTTCATCTTGTTTCCTTTTGTTGTTGTTGTTGCTATTACAAAGAACATCCTCAAAAACACTCTTGTTCATATATTTGTGTGCAAACATTTCTGTTAGGCTGATTCCTAGGAGAAAATATGTACATACTTTTTCTTTTCTTTTTTATTTTTAAAGACCTTCCCCCTCCCCT
>NW_012117154.1:5202198-5202857 GCF_000951035.1 Colobus angolensis palliatus
TTAGCCAGGATGGTCTCAATCTCCTGACCTCGTGATCCGCCCGTCTCGGCCTCCCAAAGTGCTGGGATTACAGGCTTGAACCACCGCGCCCGGCCGATTTTTGTATTTTTAATACAGACTGGGCTTCACTAGGCTGGTCTCGAACTCCTGACCTCAGGTGATCCCCCTGCCTTGGCATCCCAAAGTGTTGGGATTATAGGCGTGAGCCGCCGTTCCTGGCCTGTACATACTTTTCAAAAGAAGAAGAAATAGGGTCTCTGAATGCTGACCTGCCTGAAGTTGCACGATCAGTAAATAGTATGCAAAGCCAGGCCTATGTGGCACCGAAAGCCAGGGTTTGAGATACCTTGCATCTCCCTCATTTTCTCCGCACTGAAGACTCTGCCAGACAATGCCATCCACTAACCTGAAAGGCTTTGGGAGGAGCTGCAGCATCCCACTTTGCTGACTGCAAATATCACAAAACTGCAATCACTGAATCTGAGGATTATGAGCGTCTCCTATGGTTCAGTGATTTTTTTTAAGTTGTCATCCAGTACATTGATGGCGCCCATAAACCCTCACTCGGCATCTGAACCAGGTCCCTGGCAGTCACCAGGTGGCAGCCACATGAGAGACAGTGGATGGCAGCAGAATTCCTCTCCAGAGATTGCACTTGG
>NW_012117154.1:5203356-5204709 GCF_000951035.1 Colobus angolensis palliatus
CGGGGGCCATGGTGGACTCACAGCCTGTTTCCGATATTGTGAGTGATATCATCTCCCACTCTGGAAATTATGAACTCTTTCACAGACGGGTGTATGCCCCCAGTGTGTACACCTTCAGAGAGTGTACACTCGTCTGTATTGGGAGTCATATCGTCCTCTTCCTCCCTGAATATTAAGAACAGTATCCCGGGAGTGTTTCTACTCCCTGCAATATTGGGTGTCATATCCTCCTTTCTCACGCAGAAATTCGAAGGAATATCACTGGGGGCGTGTACACATTTTGTGATATTTAAAGTAATATCATCCTCTCCCCGGTGGATATCAGGAACAAGTCCATTAATTATTAATATTAATAAATATCATAAAATTAATGGTAATTATCGGTATTAATGATCACAATAAAGATAGTAAAAATTAATAGTGGTTTAAAGTGTTAATGATTTGTAATAATAATTAATAGTAATATCACAATTAATAAAATTATGACATCAGCAATTAATGTTACTTAAATCAATATAAAGTGATGCTGGTAATAAAATAACAATTAGTACTAGGGATTAACAATATTGTTAAATGACATTAATATTAATAATTAATTTTAAGAGTGCATAATCATGTATTTAAAATGATTATCCATAATTAATAATGGTATCCTATTAATTATTAGTATCATTGATAAATATTAAAATCGATCATTGATGTTTAATGGTCATATTATGACTCCTAATATCACAGGCAGTGTACACCTACCTGTGATGTTGTTCCTAATATCCAGGGACGGAGAGCATGATTTTAGTTTTAATATCGCAGTAGGTGAACACTCACCTGGTGACACTGAACCTAATATCCAGGGAGGTAGTGTATGACATGACTCCCAACATAGCAATGAATGGACAGCCACCTGGTAATATTGCTCCTAATATTCCCGGGAGAAGCCTATGCTATTGCTCCCAATATCGCAGGGAGGGTACAGCTCTTCTGTGATATTGTTCCTAGTATCCGGAGGGGGAGAGGATGATAATAATTCACAGGCTGTGTTCACCGGCCCTGTGATATTGTTATTGATATCCTGAAAGGCAGAGGGTGATGTAACACTCCGTACAGCAGGAGGCGAACACCCAGCCTGGGATATTGTTTCTAATATCCATGGAGGGCAGAGGCTGATATTACTCCCGATATGGCAGAGGTTGTACATCCGCACTGTGACGTTCTTCTTAATATTCCAAGGCCAGGAGATTGATATGACTCCCAGTATCGCAGACACTGTACAACCCCGGGATACACGCTTCCTGATGTCCGGAAGAGGAGACCATGGTATTAATCCTCAAATGGCAGAAGGTGAACACCAACTCG
>NW_012117154.1:5211704-5213594 GCF_000951035.1 Colobus angolensis palliatus
GGTATTAATCCTCAAATGGCAGAAGGTGAACACCAACTCGGTGATATCTGAGGGGCACTCCCTGTGATGTGGGGACTAATAGCCAATCCCTCTCCTCCCGGCTATTGGGAGCCCCATCGCCGCGGGGTGAGGCACCCCCCGCGATCCGGCCCCCAGCAGCCGCCACGCCACGACCCCGGCGGCTGGGGACCCCGATCGCTTGTATTGGGAGTCATATCATACTCTTCCCCCCCGAATATTAATTACAGTATCCCAGGAGTGTGTCTACTCCCAGCGATATTGCGTGTCACATCCTCCTCTCTCGTGCCGCAATTCGAAGCAATATCACTGGGTCCGTGTACACCTTTTGTGATATTTAAAGTAATATCTTCCTCTCCCCGGTGGATATCAGGAAGAAGTCTATTAATTATTAATATTAAGAAATATAATAAATATTAATACTAATAATCGATATTAATGATCGCAATAAACTTAGTAAAAATTGATAGTGGTTTAAAGTGTTAATGATTTGGAATGGTAATTAATATTAATATTACCATTAATAATCAAATAATGATATAAGCAATTAATATTACTTAAATCAATACAAAGTGATGCTGGTAAGAAAATAATGATTAGTATTAGGGACTAATAATATTGTTAAATGACATTAATATTAATAATTAATATTAAGCGTGCATAATCATGTACTTAAAACAATTCTCCAAAATTAACAATGGTATCCTATTAATTATTAGTATCCTTGATAATTATTAAAATCGATCATTGATGTTTAATAACCCTATTATTACTCCTAATACCACAGGCAGTGTACACCTACCTGTGATGTTCCTAATATCCTGGGACGGAGAGCATGATTTCAGTTTTAATATCGCACTAGCTGTACACTCACCTGGTGACACTGATCCTAATATCCAGAGGGGTAGAGTATGACATGACTCCCAACATAGCAATGAATGGACAGCCACCTGGTAATATTGCTCCTAATATTCCCAGAAGAAGCCTATGCTATTGCTCCCAATATCGCAGGGAGGGTATAGCTCTTCTGAGATATTGTTCCTAGTATCCGGAGGGGGAGAGGATGATAATAATTCACAGGCTGTGTTCACCCGCCCTGTGATATTGTTATTGATATCCTGGAAGGCAGAGGGTGATGTAACACTCCGTAAAGCCGGAGGCGAACACCCAGCCTGGGATATTGTTTCTAATATCCATGGAGGGCAGAGGCTGATATTACTCCCGATATGGCAGGGGTTGTACATCCGCACTGTGACCTTCTTCTTAATATTCCAAGGCCAGGAGATTGATATGACTCCCAGTATCGCAGACACTGTACAACCCCGGGATATACGCTTCCTGATGTCCGGAAGAGGAGACCATGGTATTAATCCTCAAATGGCAGAAGGTGAACACCAACTCGGTGATATCTGAGGGGCACTCCCTGTGATGTGGGGACTAATAGCCAATCCCTCTCCCCCCGGCTATTGGGAGCCCCATCGCCGCAGGGTGAGGCACCCCCCGCGATCCGGCCCCCAGCAGCCGCCACCTCGCGCCCCCCGGCGGCTGGGGACCCCGATCGCCGGGGGGTGAGGCACGACCCCCGATCCGGCCCCCAGCAGCCGCCCCGCCACGCCCACCTCCTTCACCCGAGATGGACAAAACAGGTCATTGGAGATACCAAAAAGAAGTCTTCTTATTTCAGGTCAGCCCCAATGTCCCTTGGAAGCGGACAAGACAGGCGAGCCTCTCTGGGGGCCACCTACTGAAGTGGCATCATTGTCCTCTTGTCTCCAGAGTCCTCGATTTGATGGAATCGGCAGTGAAGCCCCTGGGTGCCTCACGCCCCCCTCCCCGGCGACAGGGCCCCATTCGCCGGCAGGCAGGGCGGGG
>NW_012117154.1:5213654-5224123 GCF_000951035.1 Colobus angolensis palliatus
CGGATCGCGGGGGGTGCCTCAAGCCCTGCGATGAGGTCCGCATCCACCGGGGGGCGGCTGGTGGCGGCGATTGGGAGCCGGATCCGGGAGGTGCCTCACCCCCTGGCGATGTGGCTCCCAATAGCAGTGGGAGGGGAGGGGGATTGGCTATTTTTCTCCACATTGCCGGGTTGCCTCACAGATGTCACAGAGTTTGTGTTCACCTTCTGTCATATGGGGGATTAATACCATCTTCTCCCCTTCCGGATATCAGGAAGAGTATCACACGCTGTTGTACAGTGTCTGCCATACTGGGAGTCATATCAAACTCTGGGCCTTGTAATATTAAGAAGAACGTCACAGTGCGGATGTACACCCTCTGCCATATCGGGAGTAATATCAGCCTCTGCCCTCCATGGATATTAGAAACAATATCCCAGGCTGGGTGTTCGCCTCCTGCTGTACGGAGTGTTACATCACTCTCTGCCTTCCAGGATATTAATAACAATATCACAGGGCCGGTGAACACAGCCTGTGAATTATTATCATCCTCTCCCCCTCCGGGTACTAGAAACAATATCACAGAAGAGCTGTACCCTCCCTGCGATATTGGGAGGAATAGCATAGGCTTCTTCCGGGAATATTAGGAGCAATATTACCGGGTGGCTGTCCATTCATTGCTATGTTGGGATCATGTCATACTCTACTCCCCTGGATATTAAGATCAGTGTCACCAGGTGAGTGTACACCTACTGCGATATTAAAACTAAAATCACGCTCTCCGTCCCTGGATATTAGGAACAACATCACAGGTAGGTGTACACTCCCTGTGGCATTAGGAGTAATAATATGACCGGTAAACATCATTGATCGATATTAATATTTATCAATGATACTAATAATAGGATACCATTATTAATTATGGATAATCAGTTTAAATACATGATTATGCACGCTTAAAATTAATTATTAATATAATGTCATTTAACAATATTATTAGTTCCTAATACTAATTGTTATTTTATTACCAGCATCACTTTGTATTGTTTTAAGTAACATTAATTGCTGATATCGTAATTTTATTATTAATAGCAATATTACTATTTATTATTACAAATCGTTAACATTTCAAACCAGTATTAATTTTTACTATCTTTATTGTGATCATTAATATCGATAATTACCATTAATTTTATGATATTTATTAATATTAATAATTAATGGACTTGTTCCTGATATCCACCGGGGAGAGGATGATATTACTTTAAATATCACAAAATGTGTACACGCCCCCTGTGATATTGCTTCGAATTTCTGCGTGGGAGAGGAGGATATGACACCCAATATCGCAGGGAGTAGAAACACTCCTGGGATACTGTTCTTAATATTCAGGGAGGAAGAGGATGATATGACTCCCAATACAGACGGGTGTACACCCTCTGAGGGTGTACATACTGGGGGTCTACACCCGTCTGTGAAAGAGTTCATAATTTCCAGAGTGGGAGATGATATTACTCACAATATCGGAAACAGGCTGTGAGTCCACCATGGCCCCCAGCCGCCGGGGGGCGGGGCGGGGCCGCGGCTGGGGTCCGGATCGCGGGGGGCGCCTCACCGCCGAGGGGTGAGGCACCCAGGGGCTTCACTGTCGATTCCATCGAATCGAGGACTCTGGAGACAAGAGGACAACGATGCCACTTGAGTAGGTGGCCCCCAGAGAGTCTCGCCTGTCCTGTCTGCTTCCAAGGGGCAGTGGGGCTGACCTGAAATTAGAAGCCTTCTTTTTGGTATCTCGCCTGACCTGTTTTGTCCATCTCCGGTGAAGGAGGTGTTACCTAGCAACTGAAGAAGGGCAACGATGTCCTTGGAATATTCTGTTCCCGTCATTGCGATACTTAACCTGGTTGATCATTAGCACAAAGACTGAAGAGGTGGTAACCTCCTTCCAGAAAAACAAGTTCTGTAAAGTCACTGTGGGACCGAGAGGGGACTTCTAGTGTGGCTTTGGGAGGGGGTCTAGCTGGCACCAGATTTTTCAGTTCTCAGAAAGAACCTTTCTGCCTAAGTTGGTAACATTCCTTTGTCAAATGGACAATAGGTGTTAAGAAACTCTTTGAAATATGAGCCATGCCGTTTACTTTCTATCTAATCTGTAAAACTGCAGTGCAAATGTGGTACTTGTTGGCATGTCTCCCTGGACATTTATAGCCTTTATACTTTGCAAGTATATTAAGCAACAGCAAATAATATCTGTAGGTCTTATGATATAGCATTAATGGGCTTTCTATGTCCTTTTCCATAGAATGTGTTAATCATTTACATTTCAACCAAGGGTTACTGCTGACACCGTGGTAGAAAGACTTCTCAAAGAGCCATTTCTGTTACTGGGTAAATAATCCTAGATAAGTCTGTGCTCGCCCTGAGACTCAAGTAGCTTGGAAACTTGAAGGTATGCCCTTGGGAAAGTTAGCTTGGCCGCCCTCCTCCCAGAGTAAACCAGCAAAAATAAGAGAGTGCTTGCTCACACAAAAGAGACTCAGGGTGCTTTCAAAGGGCTCCAAAGCTCATGGTTCTAGGTTTGAGATAGAGCAAGGTTTGTCTTTGCTCAGTCCTGCAGGACAAGCCGCAAGGATTTCATCCACCCTGCAAGTCACAATCTCTATAAAAAGTGAAGGAAAAGAAGTTACACATATGACCACTCCCTAGAGAACCACGGTTGAGATATTGGTGTGATTTCTTTAAATCCTTTTTCTGTAGTGTGTGTGCTGCTGAGTGCTGGGGTAGGGGGAAGGAAACTTGCTCATTCTTTTGATAAATTTCTGGCTGTGTTGTTGGTATAACTTGTTATCCTCCTTTTCATTATATGAGCCTTGTTTGTGATATAGACCCTCTTTGCAAAACAAACTGCGAGGGCCGCAATGATAGGGGAGGGAAAGTAGTATCTTCCTCACCCATTGCTAAGTTCATGGCTGATACCCCATAACAAAAGACGGATTAACAAGAGAAAAGCACAACAAAGGTATTTAACCAAAGGTTTACATAACACAGGAGTCTTCAGATACAGAGAACCCAAAACACAGGGAAAACTGTATTTTTATGCTTAGATTTAATGAAGAAGGGACAATCATGTCAAAGTGTAATTGGACCAAGAGAAAGTATGATTTAATCATAATGAATGAGCGAGAACTTAGCAAGGCCTGTCAGACTTGTCTCTGGGTCTCTGGGTCTTCATTCTTTTCCTCTGAATGTGAGGCAGGACACTTGTCCCATGAGGGTCTTCAGGAGAGAAGGAAAGGAGGTCACAGAGAGAACTTCCTACTTCTGTGGTTTTCCAGTTTCCTCCAGCTTAAAATACTCAGCCTGCCAAGGTACTGTATTTAGGAGTATCCTGCTCTGGGCCCTGACACAATTGTCCTCCTACTGTGAATCCTGGAGATCATTTGCACAATGCTTCAGTATATCAAATAATTTGCTATACCGAAAACCAAACACTGCATGTTCTCGCTCTTAAGTGGGAGTTGAACGATGAGAACACATGGACACAGGGAGGGGACCATCACACATCACGGCCTGTCGGGGTCGGGGTAAAGTGCAGGGAGAGCATTAGGACAAATACGTAATGCATGCAGACTTAAAACCTAGATGACGGGATGATAGGTGCAGCAAAGCACCATGGCACAAGTAGACCTATGTAACAAACCTGCATGTTCAGCACATGTATTCCAGAGATTAAAGTAAAATAAAAAATCGGCTGTGTGCGGTGGCTCATGCCTGTAATCCCAGCACTTTGGGAGGCCGAGGCGGGCGGTGCCTCCCACTGTTGGCATGCCCGGGCTGCAATTGCGAACTTCACACACACACTGGCTCTGCCCCAGGATGACAGTCTGGGACGCTCCTGGAGTTTGCGTTTTCTGGGTTGGAGGTGGGCATGGTGGTTGGCTTGGTGCTCCACGTAGCCCTGAGGTATGACAGGAGGAAGGAGAAGATGAAGAGACGACCGTCACCAGGGGTGCCCTCTGGGTACCAAGGTCATCTCCAACCCTAGCATGTTTTCTTACCTTTGCCAGTCTAGAACTGCCCTCTGTGGGTGTCAATGGGCACCTACAGTGCAGAGCAGAGGTCAGAGGTGCCCCAGAGCCTAACAGATGGCCAAGGGCATCTCCTTGTCCTGCAGTTACCATCTGTCAGAGACTGAATAACGGCTCCCAAAAGGTACTCACATCTGGATACCTGGAACTGTGAATGTGATGTCACATGGCAAAAAAAATAAATAAAATAAATAAAAAGGTACTTTGCAGATGTGATTAAGTTAAAGATGGGGAAATTATCCTGAATTAGCCAGGTGGGCCCTAAATGGCATTGCAAGAGCCCCTATAAGAGGGAAACAGAGGAAGACTTCACTACAGAAGAGGAGGCTGCGTGACCATGGAGGCAGAGATGGGGTCAGTGTGGCCACAAGCCCCAGAACGCTGGCAGCCACCACAAGCTGGGAGGTGTAGGGAAGGACCTTCCCCAGAGTGTCCAGGGGGACCAGCCCTGCCCACACCCTGGTTTCAGCCCAGGGAAACTGATTTTGGACTTCTGGCTTCTTGAACTGTGAGGGAAACCGTTTCTACTGCTTTAAACCACCCAGTGTGTGGTCCTTTAGCACCACTGCCGTAGGGAACTCCTATGCCCTCCCCATCCCGCGGCTGCAAGCCAGCACCGCTTAGATCTGTACATGAGGCTCTCTGAGTGCACACCCTGGGGGACAGCCCCACAGACAGAACCGCCACTGCCATGTCAACCTCCTGGCTTTCTGGCTCCAAATTCTGGCTCTCGGCTCTTACTTGAACCAGAGCAAGAAACACCAAGAGAAAACTGACTTCTAATAGCATCAGCATCCGTGTGAGACAGGCAGACCCTTGTACTTGTAACTAACAGAAGAACAGATCCCCAGAAGGGGAAAGGACTGATTTACCTGAGATGTACAGGCGGTCGCTGATGCTAACACCGGTGCACTCCCCCTGGCATCGTGCAATGTATTTGTCTTGCACTTGTGGTTCGTGACGCCTGTGTGCAGGGAGGAGCCCAGCCAGGGCGCGTGGTCGCGGGAGTGCCTCTGAGAGGTGGCTTGGTCATTGTTTGGCATTTTGTCACCTGTAAACCCAGGCCAAGAGTCGACGTTGGCTGGGTGGCAATGGCGTTGTTGTCAAGAATATTGATATGGGTTGGCTCTGTGTCCTGGCCCCAATCTCACCTTGTAGCTCCCATAATTCCCACATGTTGTGGGAGGGACTCCAAGAAAGATGATTGAATCGTGGGGGTGGGTCTTTCCTGTGCGGTTCTCATGATAGTGGATGGGTCTCATGAGATCTGATGGGTTTAAATATGGGAGTTTCTCTGCACAAGCCCTCTCTTTCCTGCTGCCACCTACATAAGATGTGACTTGCTCCTCCTCGCCTTCCACCATGATTGTCAGGCCTCCCCAGCCATGTGGACTGTAAGTCCAGTAAACCTCTTTCTTTTGTACACTGCCCAGTCTTGGGTATGTCTTTATCAGCAGCATGAAAACAGACTAATACAAATACCAAGGGCAGCAGCATATCTCCAGAGGGTAGCAGTGTCCAGAATGTGCAAATGGAGTTAGCCTCAGGCCATATCACCACCTCCACAGCCCAGCATCAGGGAACCACATCTTGGCACCTGCCATTTCCCCAGTGAGAACACCCTTCATCCAGATTGTTATGTCACCAGCGTCTCCTTCCTTCATAATTGTACCCAATGCCACCTTCTTCAGGAAGGCCACTTAGAGCAAACCACTGCACTTTAAGAAAGGCCAAGATCATGGCTAGTGATCAGATTGAGCCTATGGCATCAAGAGGATGGGGGTTTGCACCAGGCTCTGCCCTCGTCAGTCCCTAACCTTCTCTGTGCTACTAGATGTGAGCAGGGAGACCAACAGGATGCACGTCCTGGAGTCAGATGTAATTCACAGAAGGCCTTGAGCACAGGGCTGGCGAACAAGCAGTGCATGGCGGGCATCAGTCATCACCGCTGTGTCCAGCTAACTCCCCCCGAATACTCAGGGCTGGCTGGGCAGCCTCTGGGATGACCCTCAGTGATCATCTCTCGAGATTTCCTTCCTTGTGTGACTTCTTCCTCATGAGTGGGGCTGGACCTGGTGACTTGCTTCTGATGGACAGAATGCATCAGGAGGAATGGAGCGTCTATACCCTAGGTTTCAAAAACCTCTGACTTCCTTCTTGCGGGGCTCTCTCTCGATGGCCTTCTCAGCTTGCTCACTTTGGTAAAGCAAGAGGCTGTGTTAGATCCACATGTCGAGGAACTACAGACAGCCTCTGGCTAACAGCCAGCAAGGAACTGAGACCCTCAGGTTCACAGAACTGGATCCTGCCAGCAACCACTAAGGAGCTTGTAGAGGCCCCTGCTTGCTTAAAACTTCAGAAGACCTAGGCCACCACCCACTCCCTGGCTTCAACCTGGAGAGAGGCACTGAAGAAGATTCAGCCCAGGTCAGGCACTGTGGCTCATGCCTGCAATCCAAGCACTTTGGGAGGCTGAGGCAGGGAGATTGCTTGGGCCTGGTGCAACATGGTGAATCACTGTCTCTACGAAAAAAAAAAAAAAATTAGCCAGGCGTGGAGGTGCACACCTGTAGTCCCAGCTACTCGGGAGGCTGAGGTCCCAGCTGAGTACCAGCTACTCGGGAGGCGGGTCCCTTGTTCAAAAAGCATGAAGACTTTACAGATGGCAACAGCCTCTTGTTGAGCCCCGGAAGAGTCACCTGAGCCGGGGAGGTGGAGGCTGCAGTGGGCCAAGACCGAGCTGAGGATGGAGACAGCAGGGCTGGGCCGCTTATCCCTGAAATACAACTGGGCCTGTTCACAAATAGTTGCTTCACCAAGACCCTCCAAGTGCTCCCCATGGGGCCCTTCCCACCATCCAGCAGCTGGAGTGGGAGGTCCCGGCCCACAGGTGTCCCCAGAAGCCAACTCTAGCACATGGCAGTGTCCATCTGGCTGGTCAGTGCAGGCTGCCACAAGTAGTGAGTTATTACGCATCCTACCTGGTTAAGCAAAAGAGCCAGAAAAACATCACCAGCTCTGCCAGCCTGCGATGACCCCCACCCCGCGTTAGACACGCCCAGTTTGAGAACATTCCACGTGTGTGAAGACCCAGTCTGACTTCTGCTCTACACCCGGTCCCGTTAAACCTACTGACAAATGGGAGAAGACAGCCCTCCAGGGTATATGTTCAAGCTGGTTAGGGGGCAGAGGGCAGGGCCTTGGGTCACGCACGGGGGGCATGCGACCTCTGTGGTTTCCCCGCACGGCTGAGGGAACGCTCAGGGGCCGTGGCGCTGGCTGCAGAGTCACGGGGTTGGCACCTTGTTCCACCGGTCTAACCCCGGGCAAGCCCACTGGAGACAGCCTGGAGTGGCTGAATATTTGAGAAAAAGAAAATCTGGCTTCTATCCCAGCTCTGCCACTAATTACTCAGATCAGTATTTGGGAAAGTCCCGGAACTTCCCCAGGCAGACCTCCTGCAGCTGTGAAATGAAGACAGTTGGCTAGCCAGCACCTCGCAAATCTTTCCTGGAACCGAGCCCCACCTGAGGCGGAGGAAAACCAAGTTGCATCCTGATTAGTCTCCTGGGAGTTGAAACTGTCTTCGCAGACATCTGTGTGATCTCTGAAGGCTGTGGAATATAGTCGTTCTGTTGCATAAACTGTCCACGTTTGCTTTAAAATAACAAGAGGCCGGGCGCGGTGGCTCAAGCCTGTAATCCCAGCACTTTGGGAGGCCGAGACGGGCGGATCATGAGGTCAGGAGATCGAGACCATCCTGGCCAACACGGTGAAACCCCGTCTCTACTAAAAAAATACAAAAAACTAGCCGGGCGAGGTGGCGGGCGCCTGTAGTCCCAGCTACTCGGGAGGCTGAGGCAGGAGAATGGCGTAAACCCGGGAGGCGGAGCTTGCAGTGAGCTGAGATCCGGCCACTGCACTCCAGCCCCGGCAACAGGGCGAGACTCCGTCTCAGAAAAAATAAATAAATAAATAAAATAAAATAAAATAACAAGAAAAGCGTGGCTCCATGACCTTGATACTGAGAAGACATCCAGTTTGGAGGCTCGTGGTGGGTTTCCCCAGGCTGGCCCCACACTGCCCCAGGCTCATTCTGCCCAGCCCTTCTGTCCCTCCCTTTGGGACAAGGGGTGAAGGGGAGGGTCAGGTGCTCAACCAATGTCCCATCCTCCACTCTAGTCTGTAACTTAGGGGTCAAGAGGACTCCTCCTTGGGTACAAGTCCCAGCTCTGTCGCCACTGCCTGTGTGACCTCGGGCAAGTCACTTAACCTTTCTGTGCCTTTCTTTCTTCCCACCCAGAAAACAGAGACAATAATGACATCCACTCAGAGAGTTGTTGTGAAGCGTAAATGAGCTGCTATGCAACATTCTTAGAACCAAGCCAGCTGGGGGAGAACGTTCAGTGAGTGTGGTGTGCGTTCTGTTCCTTCTTTCTCCAAAATCTCTTTCCCTCCTTCCTCCTTCCTCTCCTGTGATCAATGCTGCCTTTAAACTCAGCGTCATTTCTCTTCCAATTCTATTTTACCTTTCCTCAACTTTTTCTCTTCTTACTTTCTCTCCCCCCGCCCTTTTTTTTTTTCTGTTCTATGTGTGATCTGAAAATGACCCCCGGGGCTGGTGCTCTATATGGAAAGCCTTGGGGTCACACGCCCTTGACTGCTGGGCCCCAAGTCCAGGAACATGGCCTTCCCAGTCATCAGGAGCTCGCCTCGAACACTTCGAGCAGCGTGGGGGCACATGGGTGAGAGGGAGGGGGCAATAGGGAGGGGTAGGCACGTCGGTGAGAGGAGGGGTGACCTCCTCCAGGAAGCTTCCTTTCTAGGGAGATGCAGGGAATTGGGGGTGGGCAATACTCAGAGATCATCAAAATATACCACTAAGTAATGATATGTTCGTATGTAGTGCGGCTCATGTGTGCATGGAGGCTTGGCACACATTGTCTCTAAGTGGGCTGCACTACACACAAACATATACATTAAAACAGTATTTTAGCACTGAAAATCCTATTTATATATGTAGAATATCAGTGCCCTGGGGAGCCAGGAGCGTCCTCTGCCTTCACCCGTTCCCCAGCAGCCAGCCCCTTAGCTCCCCAGCTCCAATAGAAACTAAGGGGTGGTGGTCAGGGGGGCAGGTGTTCACGCTGTGATGTGAAGTGAGGGGTGCGGGACCCAAATCCATACACTTTGTCTCATGCTTTAAAACAGCACATACTGCCTGCAGCCAACACTGAAAAGACACCAGCCTGTTACAAGAGATTTTCTCTGGCTGTTGGAATTACAGGGGCGATTAAGCTTTTCTCTGTCTTTTGAAGTTTCAGGACATTTCAGGAGGAATATGTATATATAGGTTTTGTATAAAGAACCAGAGGCAGTGAGTTCATACCCACAGCGCTGACACCACCGTGGCAGCTGGGACGCTGTAACTGGGGTGAGCCTGGGGTCTCTTGGCTGACTTGGAGCACCACAGGCTGGGGGCATGGAAGGGGACAATATGCAGAGCCTGGGACCAAAGGGTAGAAATGTGGACTTTATCACAGGGGCCAAGGGGCCAGTGGGGGTGATGCAGGGAGGGCGGGCCATCACCTTGGGCACAGTGTGGCTACATGGGCAGTAGCACTCAGGAGTCAAGGAAGGAAGACCAGGAGAAAAGGAGGGAATGAGACTCTTGGCCCAAACCACAGTGGGCAGCCCCCAGAGGAGCATTGCCAGCCTGCATGGGGTGACATCAGAGACTCAGTTGTGGGGACCCCTCGAGGCCTGCCCTGCCGTGACGACCTTTGAGCATAGTCTGCTCGGCAGTTCCCTTAAGGACTCAGCAAAGAGGCTGCAGCAACCGCCCCAATGTGAGAGGCTCCCACGCAGCTCCAACCTGGAGTCTTTCCCTCGGCCCCATCCCAGCCCTCCAAGAACCTCCTTCTCCCCCCCAGAGCCAAAACGCCCCAAGACGCCATCCATGCTGCTTGTTTCATGCGCCCCCAGTGCAAAAACTGGAGCAACAGTGCAGGTTTTGGAATTTGCCCTGTTTGAGTCTTCTCTCTTTTTTCCTTTTTCTGGGGTGTGTGTGTGTGTGTGTGTGTTTCTTTTGAGTCGGAGTCTCTCCCTGTCACCCAGGCTGGAGTGTAGTGGCACAATCTTGGCTTACTGCAAACTCCGCCTCCTGGGTTCAAGCAATTCTTCAGCCTCAGCTTCCCGAGATTACAGGTGCCTGCCACCATGCCCAGCTAATTTTTATATTTTTAGTAGAGACAGGGTTTCACCATGTTGGTCAGGCTGGTATCGAACTCCTGACCTCAGGTGATCCACCCACCTCGGCCTCCCAAAGTGTTGGGATTACAGGTGTAAGCCACTGCGCTCAGCCTGAGCCTTTTCTTTCTTTCTCTCCTATCTTTCTTTCTT
>NW_012117154.1:5224173-5226927 GCF_000951035.1 Colobus angolensis palliatus
GGGTTTCACCATGTTGGTCAGGCTGGTATCGAACTCCTGACCTTAGGTGATCCACCCACCTCGGCCTCCCAAAGTGTTGGGATTACAGGTGTAAGCCACTGCGCTCAGCCTGAGCCTTTTCTTTCTTTCTCTCCTATCTTTCTTTCTTTCCTCCTTTCTTTTCTTTTTCTTTCTTTCTTTATCTATCTTTCTTTTTCTTTCTTTCTCTTTCCATCATTCTCCATCCTTCCTTCCTTCCTTCCTTCTTTCTCCTTCCTTCCTTCCTTCCTTCCTTCTTTCTTTCTTCCTTTCTTTCTTTCTTTCCTTTTTTTTCTCATTTCTTCTTTTTCATGCTGGACAGGTAATGTGCCCAGTAGCAAGGTTTGAGGGAGGCACATCCCGCCCAGGAGGATGAAATCTCAGTCGTCCTGTTGATGTGCCACAGGGGATCTGTTCGAGCCTTTCCATCCCTGGCTCCCTGCTTTCCGCTCTGTAGTCCCCTCCGTGGGAGCTGGGGTGTCCTTCCTCCTTTCTCTTCTCCTCCCACCTGACCATGGTCCTGGCTTCTGAGTGAGGGAAGCTCTAGAATCCGTTTAGGCCAGTGCACAACAAGCCATATGATTTGAGGGGACCCAGTTCAACACGAACACGCAGGTCCCTTGTTCAAAAAGCATCAAGACTTTGCAGACGGCAGCAGCCCCACGTTGAGCCCAGTGCCCAGTGCCAGGTCCCAGCCCAGGAGGCTGACCTCAGGCCAGGGGCTGGCCCTGAAGGAACAGGGAAGAGAGGGGTTCAGCTGCCTTGGGGACTGGAGTGTCCCAAACGAGTGAGGACCAGCTGTGCCTGCCAGTTCAGAGCAGGCACAGAATAATCACCCCAGGAGTGGAGGCAGCAGCAGGATTTGGACCAGGTCTGGAGGTTGTTTTCCTCAATCTGCAAATGAGGAACGTGAGGCCAAGGAGAAAGTTAAGTTGGTGCAAAAGTCATTGCGGTTTTTGCCATTACTTTCAATGGCAAAAACTTCAATGATTTTTGCATCAACATAATAAAAGCTACAGTCATCATCTGTTGACAGCCAGGCCTTGTGTTTTCTTTGTAACCCACCACAACCCTATGGAGGGCTGCTCCCATTATCCCATTTTACAGATGAGGAAACTGAGCTGCTACGAGTTCCTACTCCCAGAAAGAGGCAGAGCTGGGTTAGAGCCCAACTCTAGGCTGACTCTGAAGCTGGTGGTACTGCCTCCCAATGGGATGACCTTCCAGACCCGCCCCCATCCCGGGAACCTGATTCACAGTCTCTTCCCCTCTTCAGCCTCTTTCCCAGGCTACAGGCAAGCTCGGGCTGCCCACCCAAGGCCTGCGGGCAAAGACTGGAGGTGCCAGGCTCCAAGCGGGCAGTGGGGCTGGGATGGAGCTGTGTGCAAGGCACATGTCCAAAGCCCCTGCACAGTGGGTGGGGACCAGCCTCAGGCCCTGCAGGCCGTGGGTGAGCGGAGCAGGCACAGAGAGCCCTGTAACCTGACAGAGCAGGCTGCCCTTGCACAAAGGGCCCTGTAGCCTGAGCCTGTTGACTTTGGGGAGGAGCCCAAGGGAGCCGAGGCCTCCGGGCACACACACCGCCAGCAGGGGTTAAAAGCAGGCTGGCCCGGATTCGAAGCGTGTTGAAGCCTGACCTGAGATACGGGGAGAAGACACCAGCAGCCCCGGGCTTTGTTCTTGGGATGTTTTGGATCAAGATTTCTCACTGTCTTCATTTAAGGAAATGTGGGGCTCTGCGTTCTTGAGGTTTCACAGCTATTCCCCAGGAGGGTGTCCGCTCTCCTCGCTTTTCCATGGAACATTTCTGGTTTTGAGGTTTCACAGCTATTCCCCAGGAGGGTGTCCGCTCTCCTCACTTTTCCGTGGAACATTTCTGGTTTTTGCAAATGGCCCCATGTGCTGAGGGTCGAGACGGGCACTGGCTCTCTCCCTGTGTGCAGGCGTCTTCCCCACTATCGAGCGCTGAATCGTGGCCCCCAAAATGATACGTCCAAGTCCTAAGCCCCGGTACCTTGAAGGTGACCTTATTTGGGAGTAGAGCCTTTACAGATGGAATCAGGTAAGGTGAGGTCAGACCTGAATACGGTGGGCACTAAGTCCAAAAACTCCGGAGAAGCAACAGACACAGAGACAGGAGAAAGGCACCTGAAGGTGGAGGCAGAGACCAGGGTGAGGCAGCCCACGAGCCAGGGATTACAGGCGTGAGCCACTGCACCCGGCCGAGAACTGCTTTTTAAACAGCCAACTGGGGCCAGACGTGGTGGATCATGCCTGTAATCCCAGCACTTTGGGAGGCCAAGACGGGCAGATCATCTAAGGTCAGGAGTTCGAGACTGGCCTGTCCAACATGGTGAAACCCCGTCTCTACTACAATACAAAAAGTAGCCAGGCATGGTGGTGGGCACCTGTAATCCCAGCTACTAGGCAGGCTGAGGCAGGGGAATCGCTTGAACTCCAGAGGCAGTGGTTGCAGCCAACCAAGATTGTGCCATTGCACTCCAGCTTAGGTGACAGAGCAAGACTCAGTCTCAAAAAATAAATAAATAAAGATAAAGTAAAATAAAAAACTTAAGTCTCTTGGTTATTTTCCTACTTCCTACGGCTTACTAGCCTGGGGAGACTGTTGAGCCTTTTAAGGGAGGCAGTGGTTGCAGCCAGCCAAGATTGTGCCATTGCACTCCAGCTTAGGTGACAGAGCAAGACTCAGTCTCAAAAAATAAATAAATAAAGATA
>NW_012117154.1:5227080-5334768 GCF_000951035.1 Colobus angolensis palliatus
CATGCTTCCTGTGTTGGTACATATTCACACTGCTGTGAAGAACTACCTGAAACTGGGTAATTTATAAAGAAAAGAGGTTTCATGGGCTCACAGTTCCACAGGCTGTACAGGAAGCATGGCAGCCTCTGCTCAGCTTCTGGGGAGGCCTCAGGAAACTGACAATCATGGCAGAAGGCAAAGGGGACCCTGCATGTCACACGACAGGGCAGGAGAAAGAGAGAGCAGGGGCAGGTGCCACCCACTTTTAAATAACCAGATCTCAGGAGAACTCTGTCACAAGAACAGCACTTGGGGATGGTGCTAAACCATTCATGGGAAACCACCCCGCCGATCCAATCACCTCCCACCAGGCCCCAGCTCCAAAACTGGGATCACAATTCAACATGAGATCTGGGCAGGACACAGATCCAAACCATGTCACTGAGTTAGTCCAACATGCTCAATGACTAGATGTTGAAACCAGCCAGGCAGATGCAACTCACTCTAATCCCACTGTGGGTTCTAGAACTCTGGTCTCTCGATGCTGGTCCACACTGTAATACACTGGGAAAGAAGGGAACACTGGAACGAATATCTGGAAGATCTGAGTTAAAGTCATTTATTCCTTTTTTCAGCACAGAGGCGAGCTTCATGCAATGGTATAGGATTTAGATACGGGGAGAAGGGTAGGATGGTAAATTTCATGGCCGTTTCTATCCAGAACTATTTTTCTGGGCACCTGTTATTGCTTGGTGGAGTGGCTGTCTTTCTAGGTCAGGAAGAGAGAATGTGGCCCAGCCAGGCCCAGAGCATGGCTATGCTGCCAGATCCTGGGCCACGAGCCTCTTGTGGCACCTTGTATTTGAGATGTGGCTGGTCTGATGGAAATGTGCCTTCGGTACGAGGTGCACACTGGCTTCCAAAGGCTTAGTGCAGAACAAAGACCATCGAATGTCTCATTAATAGTTTCTATATTGTTACATATTGGGATTACAGTATTTTGAATACATGCGGTTAAATAAAATGCATCATTCAAGTTAATTTTACTTGTTCCTTTTTACTTTTTTTTTTTTTTTTTTGAGATGGAGTCTCACTCCGTCTCTCAGGCTGGAGTGCAGTGGTGCAATCTCAGCTCACTGCAACAACCTCCACCTCCTGTGTTCAAGCGATTTTCCCACCTCTGCCTCCCAAGTAACTGGGATTACAGGCGAATTTTTGTATTTTCAGTCAAGACAGGATTTCACCATGTTGGCCAGGCTGATCTTGAACTCCTGACCTCAAATGATCTGCCGGCCTCAGCCCAAAGTGCTGGGATGGATTACAGGTGTGAGACACCACACCCGGCCTCTTTTCACTTTTTTATAAGATAGCTCCTGGGAAGGGCAGCACTGCCTTTGTGGCTGCTGTCTGTGGTCCCATCGTGTTTTTGTCAGGCAGTGCTGCAGCCAGGGTTCGGGTTTCCTAACAGGCTTGACAAGGTAGGAAGGAGGGGACGTACCTTGGCACCCTCCAAGGAACCTCACACAGAAGAAAGATTTCACCTTGCGCATCCTGGAAGACATAAGGGGCACGTTCCCAAAGCAGTTTCTTCGTGGTGTTCACATTGGGGTACTAGGGCTAGAATGGGGCCACTCCAAGAGAGGCAGTTAATTAATGTGTCTCCAGTTAAGATGGCCTGGAAGGGAGGGGGCAGGCAAGAAACAAAATTCCCATTCCTCTTCTCTCTCCACTCAGATACAGCATGTGAAACAGGCGTGGTCCATATCAGATGCAGTACCCTGGGCAGGGTCTAACAGGATACAGATGCAGTACCCTGCGCAGGGTCTAACAGGATAAGAGCTTCATGAAAGCTGGAGCAGCATTCATGGCCTACAAAAGCTTGGGGTTGACGACCGTGGGGCAACAAATCTCGTTACTCTTCCAGTCTCCTGCAACTGGTAGAAGCAGGTCTGTGTGCTGCATTGCATTTGGTGGGCAGAAGGCTGTGGAGTCATTGAAGGAGAAGGACTGTCTTTGGGCTGTTGAGGCCCCTGTCTGGCCTCGTGCAGCGTGAAGAGCATGATAAGGGGTCCCCAAATGCCTGCTGATAGGAGGCAGCTTGTCAGGTGTTTCATATGCTAGAACAAGCTCTTCTTATAGCCTGTGCAACCGCACTCACTGCCCTAAAGGCCTGGGAATAAGGTGAACAGCCTCCTGTGGTTGCAATCTGACCTTTATTTTATGGAGTAAGACATTTTCTTGAGCTGTTAAAGATTTAGGTGCACAACCCTGTCCAGCCAACACCAGCTGCTAGGAGGCAGGGCAATGAGAGCAGAAAGGGGAGATGTAGCACTTTCAGCCAGCAGGGGGCAGTGTGGCACACGTCTACTCGTCCAGTCCCCTAGGTCCTCTTCCCTAGGAAATAGAAGGTCCACACCAATGGCCACAGTTGCCAGTTGCGTATTAAGAAAGTCTGGGTGGTGCTTGGGGAGTTTGATTGTTACTTTCTTAGAGGCGATTGTCAATGGTAGGAGGAACATAAGGACTTGAGGTGATTTAAATCCTCTAATTTCTAAAAAGGATTGATTCTCTGTTTCATGATCCAAATTACAGGAATGGGCTGAGAACAGCTCATGAGAAGATGTTAACAGTTTTGCGCAATATAACGGGTCATTAGAAAGTAAAAAAGGAGGCTGGGTGCGGTGGCTCACACCTGCAATCCCAGCACTTTGGGAGGCTGAGGCGGGCGGATCACGAGGTCAGGAGTTCAAGACCAGTCTGAGCAACAAAGTAAACTTGGTCTCTACTAAAAATACAAAAAAATTAGCTGAGCATGCTGGTGTGTGCCTGTAATCCCAGCTACTTGGGAGGCTGAGGCAGAAGAATTACTTGAACCCAGGAGGCCAAGGTTGCGGTGAGCTGAGATTGCACCATTGCACTGCAGCCTGGGCAACAAGAGTGAAACTCTGTCTCAAAAAAAAAAAAGTAAAAAAGGAGAAATAACGGAGTGGGGGGAGTAAGCCGCGAGCAATGAGAAGAAATGAGAATGGGGTCCATGAGTTAAGGAGCGAATTATGTGCATGCAATAAATTATAAAGTATACAATAGTAAGTTGTTGTAGGTCAGCCTCCTCAAGGAGAAAGGTCTTAAGTGTAATTCCAGGTGAGAGCTGGGCTGTGCCAGGAGAAACTGCTTCTGTTAGCTCTGCCAGGATGGATGTCTGCTGGGACATCTCGGAAACTTCTCCGAGGCCTGTCTGTTTACTTTTGTTTATATTTGTCTAATTAGCTTTGTTTAGTGAGTATTGCAAAAGCATGACTTACAAGACAATGGCTTCCCTCCTCCCCAGGGAATCTGCCTCTGCAGGGCTTGTGGGCAGCCAAGGCTCAGCTGACCGCTGCAGATGGCCCCCACCTCCCATATGGAACGGATTCCTGAGCGAAAAGGTGCAACCACTGAAGCCCACGCCAGATCCAGAGAGTTGTTTAAAAAGAGAAGACTCAGAATTCCCACTCACCTTTTAGATGCCTTTCTCTCAGATACGGCAGCTTCATCCCTTTCCTTCCTTCTGGGCTTCCCCTTCTGAACAGCTGCCTGTGCTGGCGTTGAAGCCCCAGGAGAGACCTCTCGAGGGTGCTCGATGGCTTTCCTTCTGTCTGGTGATTCCACTTGTGCCTTGTGTAGAAGACGGTGTGTTTTACTGCACTGTGTTTTATATCATCTTAATTTTTCAATCACATCTAGAGGCACTGCTGGGTCCTGTGCAAAGGGGGTTGGGAGCCTCAGTGTAAAGCAGAAGATGCATTGGCCACAGGCGAGATGGAGGCCCTGGGCATGGCACCTTCTCTCCAGCTGTGGCAGCAAGTACCAGTCCCTCAAGACTGTGGGGTGCAGCCCAGCAGCTGGGGCTCCATCACACACATTATACATGGCAGCTGCAGCTCTGCCACATATGTGTTATGCATGGCAGCGGCGGCTCTGCCACACACATGTTATGCATGGACTGGTCTTGTTCTCTGCGCTGGGAAGATGCACCCATGACCACTCACACCAACCGGAAGGGAAGGGTCTCTCTGTGATTCCTGTTTGCTGGAAACCAGCATATCCTGAGTGCAAGACAAACACCTGGGCTCAGAACTGAAGCTTCCAGAGGAGGGCGCTCTCTCCCCTGTCTTGACTGGTGTCGCCACGTCTGCCATGTCTGCCTAAGAAGGAGGTCATGCAGTCCGCTGTGGACATCCAGAAACACAGATCCTGAAGACAAGGCAGCGCCCCTTCTCAGGGAATAGCAGGGGCGGGCGGTAAAACTCCTGACGCCCACCTCTCATTCCATTTAAACATACGCTCGGTGACCTGAGGGCGACGTGAACTGTTCTCTGTCTTTGTCTGGGGCATTGCAACTGACATTTTCTTTTCTTAGCAAAGCTGTCCCCTGCCAAATGCCTTGAATTCAGTTGCTCAAATCCCTGCCTTCCTGAAATGCTGAAGGTGCTGAGTGTGAGCAGAGCAAGGATTGGAGGTTGAGCTCTCTAGGGCTGGGGACGGTTGGTGGAATATTTGGGTGGGAAGAGTGAACAGCGTCACTCAGAACTAACGGCAGGGGGCACTGTGGCTGCACAACCCGCCGCAGTGAGTCTACCTCTCACCCTAACAGTGCCCACAGCCCCTGCCATCCAACCAGGGCTGGGCCTCAGCCTGGGGGACAGCTTCTGTGTGGTTTGGTTCAGAATGTGTCCTTGTAAGAAAGGCAGCAACTGCCAGATTCCTTCCCTGCCCTCTGCCGGGAAGTCTTACTGCCAAAACACCCAGGAATGTGTGTCTGCCTCCAGCAACTTTAGCTGCAGGGGCTGGACCCGGCTTTGATGCTGCGGCAGCTGATGGGATCCTGGAGCACAGTGTGGGAAGCTGGCTCCTCGGGTCTGGGAACAAGCCCAGGCAATCGGGCTCGGGCTTGCCCTGCCTGGCTGCCTCCTCTGCAGCGCGCGTGAACGGGAGGCCAGGATGGCCAGAGGCCCCAGGAAACGCAGGTCGCATGGGAAGAGGTTGCAGTTTCAACTTCTGGCTGTGGATGCTCTGGGCGATTTCATGCATTTCCGTGAGTTCAGAGAATGGAAGCTCCCCTGGCCCCACTCTGCGACTCTTTGTAAATCAGCTCGCTCCTGCTGTTCTTTCATCCGTTCATTCAACATTCGGCAAGCGTGCCTTATCAAATCCCTGCTGTGTCCAAGTTCAGGGCTAGTTACTCCATGGAGACCAGACCAGTCTTAGCCTCTGCATTGATGAACTCAACCCAAAAGACACATGAAAAGATAAACCACGGTGTGACAGGCGGACAACAGAGCCTGCGCCAAGACACGGGCACTTCAGCTTGATACCTGGAGAGTGTCGGCTGCAAACCTCCCTGGCCTCGCCACCAGACGCATGCTAAGATGGCCTGATTACACTGGGGAAAGTTAGAATGGGCCGTTGAAATGCGTGGTGTGATTGTCGCCGTGGATTTTACGGTCTGGTGGCCTGTTCCGTGCTGGTCAGGCTGACGTCTGTGCTCGGCACAGCACGGGGAGAGACAGGCAGGTGTGGTTGATGCCTCCGGGAGGGAGTACGTAACCCAGGAAAGGGGGCAGTAAACCAGGCAACAGGAGCTGCAACGGAGCAGAGGCCATGGAATGAGAAGCCCCAGTGGGGAGCACACCTGAGAGGGGCAGTGGGAGGAGCAAGGCCTGAAACTGGAAAAGGAGCGGCAGAGCCCCAGCAGAGGATAATAGAGAGGAGACCTGAGTGGGGAAGAGCTTGGCTCCTTCCAGTCCCCCAGGGACCCTGGTTACAGACCATTCGGTGTGTAAACTCGCAGTGCCATCATGGCCCTGGGTAGACTTTGGGTCTTATTCTAGGAGCCGTGGGGGCTCGGAATGTCCTGGATGCCACCTGTTTCCTGTGTTGCAGGCAGAGTGAAGACCCCACCACCCCACCAAGATGCCGCCACCCTGGCCCTAGTTGTGAGTATCTTACTAACTAATTAGTGTGATACTCGAAGGTAAATGTGACCACCGAGATGGCAACTAAGTGGCTAGTTAGTGTCTTCTGTATCCTTCACGAGTTTCTTTAACCAGACACAAGCAAATTAAAAAATAGACATTTTTATTCCTCACTCTTCTTTTTAGACTAAAGTCAGCATACTATTACGATGCCAACTAATACTTCCATTGTGCATGTACATGCCAGGCACAGTTACACATACTTCCATGTATTCACTAATTTAGCCTTCACAACAGCTCTATGTGATGAATAAAGCACTGATTCCAGTGTACAGATGAGAAACCCAGGCACAGAGAGGTGAGGTGCCAGCCCAAAGCCATGCAATCATGCAGTGCTCACCACTTATCCTCACACCACGCCGGGTGCCTGAAACCGCAGATGCTACTGAACTCTACACATACATACCTAGGATGAAGCTTAATTTACAAATTAGACACAGTAGGAGATTAAGAACAGTAACTAATAATAAAAGAGAACAATCATAACACGATGCCAGCATCACTACTTTTGTGCTTTGGGGCCGTGACTAAGCGAAGGATGGGCTACTTGAACACAGCGCTGTGATACTGGGAAGGTGGATGTGCCCACCGAGATGCCAACTAAGTGACTGGCAGGTGGGTGATGTGCACAGCATGTGCATGTCATGGTCAGAGGGAAGCTTCCCAGCTGAGGCACGATGGCATGTGAGTTCATCACGCTACTCAGGATGATGGACAATTTAAAACTGATACATGGTTTATTTCTGGAATTTGGGGACCTCGGTTGCCATGGGTCACTGAAACCTCACAAAGTGGAGCTGTGGATAAGGGGGTGGGGGCACTGTAAATGGTCTGGTCTGGGCGCTCTGCCCAACCGTGCTGTGGTGTGATCTCAGCTCACTGCAGCCTCCTTCTCCAGGGTTCAAGCCATTCTCCTATCTCAGCCGCCTCCTGAGTAGCTGGGATTATAGGCACCCACCACCATGCCCAGCTAATTTTTGTATTTTTAGTAGAGAGGGTTTTTTGCTGTGTTAGCCAGGCTGGTCTTGAACTCCTGACCTCAAGTGATCTGCCCGCCTCGCCCTCCCAAAGTGCTAGGATTACAGACATGAACCACTGCACTGGGCCTCCATTCTTTTTTTAACCGAGCAAGACCTCATATCATTCTTTAGTATATTAGTTACTGATTGCTGTTGTAACAAATTATCAGATGCCTAGCAGGTTAAAACAACTCAAATTTATTATCTTAGAGTTCAAAAGCCAAAAGATAGATGTATCTTCTGGTGAAAAGTCTAAAATGGGTTTGATTGGGATGAAATCATGGTGTCAGCTGGGCTGTGTTCCTGCTGGAGGCTCTGAGGGAGAATCCATGTCCTTGCCTTTTCCATTTTCCGGAGGCTGCCCTAATCCCTTGGCTTGTGACCCCTCCCTCCCTCCTCAGTGCCAGCAGCAATCTCATTACTCAGACCTCGCCGCCAACATCATTTCTCCCCCTTTCCTGCTTCTGCCTCTGTCTTCATCAACTAGAGACTGCCAGGATTACAGTGGGACCTCCCACGTAACCCAGGACCATCTCCAATTCCAAGGTTCTTCCCTTAACCACCTTTTCAGAATCCCTTTTGCCATATAAGGTCACATATTCACAAGTCCCAGAGATTAGAACAGGCACATTTTGGGGGCCATGATTCTGCTCATCCTAACTGGAGAACCCCCTAATTCTTTTTCACAGGTAAATAGTATTTTATAGTGGGGGAGTTCTGTAAAGGTTTAGCTACTCCTCTATGAAGAATATTTGGCTTCTGATCATTCTCAGCAAACTATTGCAAGAACAGAAAACCAAACACCGCATGTTCTCACTCATAGGTGGGAACTGAACAATGAGATCACATGGACTCCGGAAGGGGAACATCACACACCAGGGCCTATTATGGGGAGGGGGGAGGGGGGAGGGATTGCATTGGGAGTTATACCTGATGTAAATGACGAGTTGATGGGTGCTGACGAGTTGATGGGTGCAGCACACCAACATGGCACAAGTATACATATGTAACAAACCTGCACGTTATGCACATGTACCCTAGAACTTAAAGTATAATAATAATAAAAAATAAAATAAAATAAAAATAAAAGTAAAAAATTCACATTTTTACAACATAATTAAAAATTAACATTATGACACAGAAATGAGATATTAAATTATAACAACAGTTTTTAAAAGTCATGTATGTGAATAAGAAAATTATTATAAACTTAATTTTTAATATTTCTTCACTAAGTAAAAAAACACACCAATGTAGCCATCTTAATAATGAATCCTTTCTTGAATAAAGTAATAATGAGAAACTTTTTAACAAATAAAATCTATTTTACTATTTAAAAAAAAAAAGAATATTTGGTTTCTGGCCAGGGGCTCACACCTGTAATTCCATCACTTTGGAAGGCTGAAGCCAGAAGATTATTTGAGACCAGGAGTTTGAGACCAGCCTGGGCAACATAGCAAGACACTGTATTTAAAAGATATTTAAAGTTTTTTTTTAATTAGCCAGGTGTGTTGGTGCACACCTGTAGTCCCAGCTACTTGGGAGGCTAAGGTGAGAAGATTGCTTGAGTCAGTGAGTTCAAGGCTGCAGTGAGCTGTGACTCTTGCCACTGCACTCGAGCTCCAGCCTGGGCAACAGAGAAAGACCTTGTCTCAAAGAAAAAATAAAGGGAATATCTGGCTTCTTCCCAATCTTTCACCATTATTTAAAATGCCACATGAAATCATCTCATGCACAATATCATTTTGCACATGTGCAAACAGAGCTGGAGGGCAGATTCCCGGAAGCATAAGTGTCTGGTCAAAAGGTGGATATGCATTCATAGTTTTGCTGGAAATAGCCACTTTGCCTCCAATTTGTACTCTGCTAGCAATATATGAAAGTACATGTTTCCCCACTGCCTGCCCAAGGGAGTGTGCGTCTCACTCTGTGTTGTTGCCAGTCCCAAAGAAGCATATGGCATAGACTTTCATTTGAGACCCCATCTTTCTGTGTGGTTTGGCAGAGGACTGGGGGAACATTCTTATACTGGCTCTAGATGGAATGCAAGGATACTGCATTAACTTATGACTCAGTAAAGTAATTTATTTTCGGGAGCTAAAATAATCAGTTTGTTGCTTTCTCATGATTTTTAACTTGAAGCAACATGAAACTGGGAAAATCAAAATGGATAACAAGACTTTTAGACAATGTCTGTTCAGTGATGTTTCAAACATATTTTTGGCAGGAACTAGAAATCAGTCTATGTAGCCCAAGAATGATGCCAATTCCATATTCTGTGTTGCTGATTATAAAGGAAGCAAAATGCTCCAGTGGGCAGATGCAAAAGCAGCCATCAGCTCTCAGATACGGGAGCAGATAAGCTGGAGACGTCCTCACGCGAGCACCCACTGCTCTTCCCCACGCTGTGGGCAGCTTGCCTGTGGGAAAGGCCAAAGATTCCTTAAAAAGAGATTCGAATCTGCTCAAGTGCCAGGATAAGCATTTAATCAGGAGCCCAGCATCCTGCTCCCCAATGGGTGGGGAAGATTTTCTAGGCCTGGAAAGTTTTTAAGAGATAATGTGTTATTCTTAGTCATAACAAATGAAAGACAACCCACACGTCCAGCCAGGCAGGATGGCCAATGGGCTGTTCAGTTGCCGGCTGCCTCCCCAGCCCTCCAGGACACAGTCTCCTGTGATTCCTGCAGCAGCCCCAGGACAGAGCCCTCAGGACCAAGGTAGAAAGTGCTTGGGCAGGGCAGAGGTCTCCCAGTCAGCAGGCAGAACTCCTGGGACCACGGGGTCAGATGCAGGGCCTGAGTGACTCCTGAGTCACCGTCCTCTCCCCTCTGACAACATCTCCCACCCCAGTGCCATGGTCTGGCCACGTACCTTGGTTTCCCTTCCTACGCTTCAGTGGTCTAATAGGATAATTCCAGGAGCCCCTAATCTAGCTCTGGTCTGCCCCTCGTGTGAAGACTAGATTCCTCCACTCACTGCCTAATACACTTGGGCTCCATCCTGTGAATGAACTAAGTTGTTCAGAGCTACAATCAAAGCTGTGACCAGGAATTCTCACAGCCCCTGGGATCTCTCTCCAGCTCCAACAAACTTCCCACCTCTCCAAGTCAGACTAAGCCTGAGATGTGTAACATTCAGCTTAGTCTCCCTTAGACCAGCATTTCCCAAGCTTACATTTAGGGATCCTCTTTTTTAAAAAATCCTGTGGATTCCCAAGTTTTTGTTAAAGTATTTTTATTTTACTGCTACTTGTATGTGTAGCAACACTAGAGAAGGTACAAATATATTATGCTGATAGCTCTTTTAGGTTTTTTTGTTGTTTTGTTGTTTTTCTTTTCTTTTCTTTTCTTTTTTTTAGAGACAGTCTTGCTTGTTGCCCAGGAAGGAGTGCAGTGGTGTGATCACAGCTCATTACAATCTCAGTCACCTGGGTTCAAGTAATCCTCCCATCTCAGCCTCCTGAGTAGCTGGGACCACAGGTGTGTGGCACTTTGCCCAGCCGTGATAGGTCTTATCATGGCAAAACCTTGTCTCTATCAAAAATACAAAAATTAGCCTGGCATGGTGGTGGTGCACATCTGTAATCCCAACTATTCAAGAGGCTGAGGCAGGAGAATCGCTTGGACCCAGATGGTGGAGGTTGCAGTGAGACAAGATTGCACCACTATACTCAGCATGGGGAACAGAGTGAAACTCTGTCTAAAAAAAAAAACAAAAAACAAAAAAACAACACCAAGAGATTAACCTGTTTCCAAAAAAGTGTTAAAAACTTTGTCAATAAAGATCTAAAAGTGGGACTCATTTGCTGATGCATATAGGACTAAGGAGCATGCTCAGGACACGGATGGAGGGCTGAGGGCTGTGTTAGGGCCTCTATGAATGTTCACATCCCTCCTTAATTTATATGTTGAATCCCTAACCCCCAATGTGATGGTACTGGCAGATGGGACCTTTGGGGGTGATTAGGTTTAGATGAGGTCAAGAGAGTAAGACCCTCATAACGGGATTAGTGCCCTTATAAGAAGAGAAAGGTCAATCGATCAGTCTGTCTCTGTGTATCTATCTATCTATCTGTCTCTGCAAATGCCCTGGGAAAGGCCTTATGAGGACCTGTGAGAAGGCGGCTGTCTGAAAACCTGGAAGAGAGCCCTCTCCAGAACCCAACCATGCTGGCACCCTGATCTCAGACTTCCAGCCTCCAAAACAATGAGAAAATAAGTGTCTGTAGTTTCAGCCACCTGGACATGGTATTTTGTTATAGCAGCCTGAGATGGCTAAGACAGAGTATAAACTGGTGCAGTCTTTGGGAGAGCATCTTAGCAATGTCTAAATAAAATTAAAACTGTTCAGATCCATTGATCAGCTTCCAAAATGTTTCCATCATTACACAAAGACATGAAAGCATGTGTACTGTGTATTTATTTATGTGTGTGTACTGTCTATTTCTTACAGTATGCTTTATAAGAGCCAAATCTGAAAACAACCTGAACTTCTATCAGCAATGTTTTTATCACATAAACTATGGCACATCTACCAGAAGAATATAGTGTATGACTTGAAAGAACAAGACAAGTCAAGTCATGTACTTATGTGGAAAGACGTTTGAGATACATTGCTATGCACGTTGCAAAATGCTAAATATAAGAGCATCCGGCCGGGCGCGGTGGCTCACACCTGTAATCTCAGCACTTTGGGAGGCCGAAGCGGGCAGATCACGAGGTCAGGAGATCGAGACCATCCTGGCTAACCTGGAGAAACCCCATCTCTACTAAAAATACAAAAAATTAGCCGGGCGTAGTGGTGGGTGCCTGTGGTCCCAGCTACTCGGGAGGCTGAGGCAGGAGAATGGCGTGAACCCGGGAGGCGGAGCTTGCAGTGAGCTGAGATCACGCCACTGCACTCCAGCCTGGGCAACAGAGCAAGACTCCATCTCAAAAAAAAAAAAAAAAAAAGAGCATTCATGGTTGTTTTTAAAAATTAACATCTGCTTTAGAATGTGGAAGAGTGCAGCACATTGTTAAAATGATCAATTTGGGAGGAGGTTTAGGATTATGAAAGATTTTCACTTTCTACTCCGTATAGATCATGATACGGTTGGGCTGTGTCCCCACCCAAATCTCGTCTTGAATTCTAACTCCCACTTCCCACATGTCACGGGAGGAGCCCGGCTGGGGGTGATTGAATCATGGGGGCGGGCCTCTCCTGCCCTGTTCTCATGATAGTGAATGAGTCTCATGAGATCTGATGCCCTTAAAGAGGGGAGTTTCCATGCAGAAGCTCTCTTTTCTTGTCGGCCACCATATGAGACACACTTTTCACCTTCCAGCATGACTGTGAGGTCTCCCCAGCCATGTGGAACTGTAAGTCCAATAAACCTCTTTCTTTTGTAAATTGCCCAGTCTTGGGTATGTCTTTATCAGCAGTGTGAAAATGGACTAATATGGATGGTAAAAAAAAGTACGATCATTTTTAAATTCTCTATCAGTGTGCGCAGGGTGCCAAGCACTATTCTCAGGGCTGGTGATACAGCAGTGATGGAGCCCTACAGGTCCTCACGGCTGTGGGCGGATCTTTCACTGCAGGAGACAGGCAATAAGCACATGGAGGTGCGATGAAGGAAGACAACTGAGTATGGTGCTGGAGACGAAAGCAGAGATGAAGGTTTCTGTTTGAGCCTCTTCTTCCACCCTTTCCCACTTGTCTCCACAGGGAAGGAGTAGAGAAGGCAGATTCCTCCCTGTTGGCAGAACAGGAGGCATCAATTCTAAGCAGGGAGGCTGAGGAGCAGGTGTCCTGGTTCAGAGAGGTGTCTGTCCAACCCCTATCCTGAGACGTGCTCTGTGGTTTGTGGTCTTTGGGGTGGCCACAGGACAGGCATCTCTAAGGGGGCATTTGAGCAGAAGCCGAAGGAAGTGCAGGACATAGAAATGTCAGTGTCCAAAAGGAAGTTCCAGGCAGAGAGAACAGGAAATGACAAGTGAATGAATGAACCAGTGAATGGAGGTCATTGCTGGTCAAGGGACCACACACATGGGTGAGCAAACACCTTGTTGTTCTACCACAAGCCCCATCTCTCCTGCTATAGCCGTTTAGTGAAGGGGAGGTGCCTTCCCTGCCCACCCTGCCCGGCGTCATGGATCTCAAGTTCATTTCCACCAGGACAGCACTTGGCACCCCCAAGGCCTTCAGCCTGCTGTCCCGTCTGAGCCTCCACCACTTGCACAAAGGACAGGGACAGTGTATGCCCCTCCAGCTCCAGGGTCCTGCTCCTGGGGCATGTGGGGTGCCAGTGGGGGTTGCAAGCCTGACTGCCTCCAGCTCAGAGGAAAACCTTTCTGTAACCCACCCAGCTGGCCCCAGAAGTGCCTGGCCACCCTTGATACATGGCCAACCAGAAGATGGGGGGCAGGTCCTAGGGGCGTTGGTTGGAGGGAAGTCCCAGGCTTGGATGGCACCTGCCCAGGGAGTCCCCCGACTGCCGCCACTCTGAGCCCTGCACCTGTCAGTCACTGGCTTTGTCAAGGGTTGGAGTCTTTCTCCTTCCCTTTAGTCTTGGCGATATCTGCAGGGCCCAGCTGAGGAGAAGGCACTGGGCGGGGGCAGCACTTGGGGCGAGTGGTCTAGCTACTCAAATATTCATATGCATCTTTAGCAACAAATCAATAAGGAAGTGGTAAGCCCAAGGGACATTTCAGTGTGTGAGGAGCAAGGTCAGGTCCTCTGCTTGTCCCGTTCTTTCAACCTGCTTCCAGATTCCATTAGGAAATCGATCATGAGGTCTTATAAAAGAATTTAAAACATATTGCGCAAATTAATAAGCTCTGTTGCTTTGTGAGGAATCTTTTAAAAACCAACCTTTGGCCAGGTGCTCATCCCTGCAATCCCAGCACTTTGGGAAGCCAAGGCTGGCAGATCACTTGATGTCAGGAGCTCAAGACCAGCCTGGCCAACATAGTTAAACCCTGTCTCTATTAAAAATCCAAAAATTAGCCTGGTGTGGTGGTGCACGCCTGTAATCCCAGCTACTCCAGAGGCTGAGGCATGAAAATTGCTTGAACCCGGGAGGTGGAGGTTGCAGTGAGCAGAGATCGTACCATTGCACTCCAGCCTGGGCAGCAGAATGAGAATCTGTCTCAAACAAACAAACAAACAAACAAAAAGCCGGGCGTGGTGGCTCAAGCCTGTAATCCCAGCACTTTGGGAGGCCGAGGCGGGAGGATCACGAGGTCAGGAGATCGAGACCATCCTGGCTAACACGGTGAAACCCCATCTCTACTAAAAAAATACAAAAAACTAGCCGAGTGAGGTGGCGGCGTCTGTAGTCCCAGCTACTCGGGAGGCTGAGGCAGGAGAATGGCATGAACCCAGGAGGCGGAGCTTGCAGTGAGCTGAGATCCGGCCACTGCACTCCAGCCTGGGCGATAGAGCCAGACTCTGTCTCAAAAAAAAAAAAAAAAAATTACTAAGACTGTATTGTGTGCTGGATATTTTACTTAGATTAACTCTGTGTCTTTCAACGCCAGATAAGGCAACTGTTCTTATTTAATAACAGGAGCCAGTGACTAGGGGAGCTGGGATCCGAAGCCAAGTTTTGCCCAGATGTACAGCACCACCTGCCTCCCCCGGATGGACCCTGCCCGAAAGCGGCTGCCCCAACGCAGTTTGTTCAGGATGGCATTGGAAATCCACGACCCAGATCCGTCATCCTGGGGAACCCCAGGACAAGCACATCCCCTTCCACCAGCCTCACCCCAAAGGCAGAGAGGCCAAGACAGCTGGTGCCTGCTGCTCTCTGAATCCATTTTCCCATTGAGCTGAGGCCCATTTTCACAAGCACACCAGGACATCAGGAGAGAGGAATTCTCTCTGGACAATCCGGGTCTTCTGGGCAAGCAAATCTTCCCCTCCAGATACCTCCACTTACCACAGGGCCAGGAGAGCTTCGGGCTATGTTATTACTATTACTATGATTATTTCTCTTTCCTCTTTCCTAACTCAGTTACTTAGCCAGTTGTAACAAGGTAAGATAGAAGGAAAATGTGCCCTGCCTGGTTGATTCATGGATAGGATTTGTGGCCTTCTGCTCAGGGAGAGCCTGTGTGTACATCATGTGAGTGTCCTGTCCTAAAAAATCATCACAAACTTGGGGGCTTAAAACAAAAGTGATTCCTCTTTCCACAGTTCTGGAGGCTGGGATCCTGAAACCAGGTGCCGCTGGGCCCTGCTCCCTCAGAAGGCTCCGGAGTGGAGGCGGAGGTGTCACTCCTCATCTCCCCAGCCTCTGATGGCAGCTGGCGTTCCTCGGCTTGGGGACGCATTGCTCCATTTCTGACTCTGTTGTCGCATGGCTGTCCCCCTCTGTGTGTTTTGTGTCGGTCCTCTTTCTGTAAGGACACCAGTCATACAGGATTTAGGGCTCACCCTAATACACTGTGATCTCATTTTAATTAAATTCATTGTATCTGCAAAGACCCTATTTCCAATAAAGGTCCCATTCTGAGGTTCCAGGTGGATACGAATTTTGGGGGACACTGTTCAGCCAGTATATACACCATGAAGGAGAGGCAAGAGACACCGAAGTCTTAGACATGGTCATCTCACTCAGCAGACAGCACTGAGCACCCACTGGGTGAGAAGCAGGGAGCTACCACCCACTCCTGTTCAGCCTGGATGGGCAGGGGACGATCCAAAGCTCTTGGACTGTGACTGTAACAGGAGAAAACAGCAATGGAGGGATGGAACAGCACCAGTGACCGTGAACAAAGCTGCTCCCATCTCTCACCTCTGCGACGCTGGCCTCCCCGGCCTCGCCTGCCAGCGTGAGCTCACCCACGAGGCTCATTTCTGAGCAGCCCTTCCTGGCGTCTGATCTGACTCAGGACTGCGGAAAATCCCTCCTGGCTCAGGGCATGGGCGACTCAGCCCAGGGTGGCCCTCGTGGGGGCTGAGTCAGCAGAGCGGGCCGTTGCTGAGGTGGTGACACTCACACGTGTGTCACCGTTTATGGAACACGCACGCCGACGCAGGCAAACCCAGAGCCGGGCATGTGAGGCCAACTTGAACGGGAAGGAAACACGTTCACAACACTTCCCTCACCAGACGTGGTTCCTGGGCGGACTGCGTATTCGGATCAGCTCCGATATCGAGCAGTTTTAAAGCTACGATGTCCTGGAAAACGTACTCAATTTCTCTAAGCCTGTGCTTCTCATTTGCAAAATGGGTACATTCATCCCTAATGCATAGAGTTGCTGTGAGAATTCCATGAGATACTGAATAGATATCACGTATTTCAGACCTGACTCATGACAGGACCTATCGTCTCATCTGTTCTTCCCCGTAGTCTTGTGCAGAGTGAACACTGAGAATTAGAACACCTAACGGTTTTCCTTTCTGTCCACACAACCTCACAATTTACCAAAAGCATTTTGTGTAATTTCTCTTTTTCATCTTTCTCATGAAATGAAAACAATAGTTTTCTCTAGCTGACCTTTTCACCAGCACTTCCAAGCTCCCCAGAGCAAGAACCCACATACCAATCTATGATAGTCCTGGACCTTGGAAATCATACGGCCGCATCTGCAGAAGGATAAATCCGCGCAGACAGCAGAGGAGCTGGTGCAATGGCCCAGAGGGAGCAGGACAATTATTTTTTGAAGAATCTTGTCTAACTAAATTATCATCATTCTCTGCATCCTCAGCCATTAATGACCCTCAGTTCTATTGAGGTCAGACAGTGTGAAATTGAACTAGTAAGTCCATTTTTAAAATCTATGTTGCTATTAATGTGATAAAAACCACCTGCCATAGCAAGGAAAAGAATCTCACTGTTTTCTGGGGTTCCTAGCTTGTCGGAGATGAGTGGGTGACTTCTTGGCTTTTTCCTTAATCTGATGAAAAACCTACCCAAACCCTTCTTTGCTTCTGCACGAGGGGCTGGGAAACTACAGCCCTGGTCCTGCAGCCTATTTTTGTAAATAAAGTTTTATTGGAATGCAGCTACACTCCTTCACTTACATATAGCCTAAGTGTGCTTTTATAAGACAACTGCAAATGTGCGTCTTTTCCACAGAGGCCTCATGGCCCTCAAAGCCAAAATTATTTATCATCTGCCCTTTGCAGAAAAAAATTGCTAATTTCTGCTCTACTCCAAGGATCCATTAGTTATCTTATTTCTCTCTTTTTAAAAATAATCTTTATTTTTATAACTATTTTAGGTTTTGTATTAGTCCATTTCCATGCTGATAAAATCATACCCAAGACTGGGGAAAAAAACGTTTACCTGGACTTATAGTTCCACATGGCTGGGGAGGCCTCAGAACCATGGCAGGAGGCGAAACGCACCTCTTACATGATGCTGGCAAGAGAAAATGAGGAAGAAACAAAAACAGAGACCCCCCGTAAGCCCATCAGATCTCGTGAGACTTATTCACTATCGTGAGAATAGTATGGGAAAGACTGGACCCCATGATCCAGTCACCTCCTCCTGGGTCCCTCCCACAACCAGTGGGAATTCTGGGAGATACAATTCAAGTTGAGATTTGGGGGGGGACGCAGCCAAACCATATCAGGTTTGTAGGAAAATTACGTAGACAGGACAGAGAGTCTCCCCATATTCCTTCTCCCTCACATGCATTTGCCTATACTCAGCATCTTGCATTAGTTAGTGTGGTCCGCTGGTTACAGCTGATGAACCAGTAATTACAGGTTATTCACTACAGTTCATAGTTCACGTTAGGTTTCACTCTTTGCGTAGTACATTTCCATAGGTTTTAACAAATTGTTTTATTTCTTCATTCAACATTTTATTGTTACTTTTTAACTATGAAAGTAAGCACATGCTCATTATAGCAAGTTTGAACAATATAAACTGTGTAAAGGAAGTGAGGGAAGGTTCCCCACTGTGCTTTCCGGGTCAATCCTAACACAGCCGACCACCTGCCCTTCCTGAGCTGTTCCCACACACACAACCCCGACACTCGTGGGAGTCTGGGTGTTTTCTAAATGTGGAACTATGCTAGGCAAGGTGGCTTGCAGACTCGCTTTTCCCACTTAACTGTCTTGGTTTTCTTCGTTTGCTTGTTTGTTTGTTTTGAGGTGGAGTTTTGCTGTTGTTGCCCAGGCTGGAGTGCAATGGCGAGATCTCAGCTCACCATAACCAGGTGCTGAATACTTTATTGAAGGTGTGTGCCCGTGTTTATACACTCAGCACAGCCTGTCCATTCATCCTGAAGCACTTCTGGTAGCATTTATGTGAATGGAGTTCTAGAACTTGTACTGTCCAATCAGAAAATGTGAACGTCTTTAACCTGATGAGGAAAGGAACAACGTGGTAGCACTCACACACCCATCCTCCTGCACACAGAGTGGGGACGGGGGGCAGTGTAGATCCCAGGGCACCGGGAGATTAAGAAGGAGAGTGTACAGGGGTTAGGGCAACCCCAGGAGGCTTCCTGGAGAAGGTGGGTTATGAGAAGGTGAGCTGGATGCACAGGGTCTGGAGGAGTAGGGGAGGGGGTAATTCAGACAAGAACCACCTGAGCAAAGCCTGGGCCCTTTATGTGTCCCAAGGTCACAGGCTGCTCCTTAAAAATTGTATCATGCCTATTTCTACTGAGAAGGAAAAGATCTGGTAGCCAAGACTGAAAATCAGGTCTAGTCTGCACCCTCAGTGGGCTGGGAGGAAGAAGCACTGGGCAAGGGGCACCATGGCAGGCATTCGGGAGATCAGACACAGGTTTGCTTTCCTGGGTGCAGCCTCGATGGGGACCCTATGCTGCCCCAGTCGGGAGCAGACAGGGCCTCACTGTCCTGTCCCAGGCAGCAGGAAGAAAGGGAGGGAGAAAGAAAGAGAGGGAAGGAGGATGGGTAGGAGAGAGAGAAGAAGGAAGGGAGAAAGGGGAGAATGCATCGGCCTTCGCACACTCCCTAGCAAGACACAGAGAGTTTATGGCAACATGTCATCATAGCCCCAGACTGAGACAGTCCAGAAGAGCATTCACAATGGAATCCCACAGTAGAATACCACACAGCTGTGAAGAAGAACCAAGGCCTGCTGCACAGAGCATCGGGCAGGGATGGGCACACGGGGAGCCTGGGAACAACACGGTTCTCATTGCTCTGTGTTCCTTCCCAATCCTAGTCCCCTCCAGCCCACCCCCCTCTTTTCTACCCAGAGAACTTTTGCCGTAATAACTCTTTTACTTTCCTTTATGATTTACCGCCTAAGCCTGCTTTCCTAAATAGAGGATTGCTTTTTTTCTCCAGCAGGTGTTTCTTTTTCTTAAGGCAACATGGAGGCAGGGCTAGTCAGTGCTGGTCGCAGGGATCTGCTTTGTGATTACTATCAAGTTGTGTTTTTGTTTGTTTGTTTCTTTTGTGCACGTTCTTCTATGTGTGTCGTATTTAACAATAAAGAAGTTTCCCCACCTTTAAAAGCCTGAAAACGGTTGCTTTAGTCTGCTGGCTACATTATACATAAAGTAGATCAGTGTACACCTGTAGGTACTCCAATACATGCTTAGAGAGAGGGGGACCTATGTTTACTCCTCTGCGCTTACAGGATGCCCCCATGTATGCAGTGCAGCAGGTCCCCAAATAACGTCATTTTGTCCAATGTCATTTCATTACAATGTTGATGAGGCAAAAAAATCACTCCCCAACCGGGGGCCTCTGTCTGTGTGGAGTCTGCACATCCCCCCAGTGTCCGTGCTAGTGCTCTCCTCTTGCAGCCCAAACTGTGCACATTAGGTGAATTCGCAGGTTTCAATTGTCCCCATCAGAAGGAAGGTGGGTGTGGGTGCACCCCGTGATGGAAGGGTGTCCTGTACACGCTGGCTCCCGCCTTCCAACCGGAGTTGTTGGGAGACGCTCCAGACAATCCACCCTGAATGAAATAATTGGGTGCATAATTATCTTACTTATTTTTTGTTTATTTTGTTTTTCTAAATGTTTTAAATTGTCACATAATAATTGTACATATTTGTGGGGTACGTAGTAATGTTTCCATCCATATGACGGATAATAGAGCGGGTGGACTAAAGCAATGGTTTCAGACTGTTAAAGATGGGGAAACTTCTTTTTTGAGATGGAGTCTCGCTCTGTCACCCAGGCTGGAGTGCAATGGTGTGATCTCAGCTGGCTGCAACCTCTGCCTCCCAGGTTCCAGTGATTCTCCTGCCTCAGCCTCCCAAGTAGCTGGGACTACAGGCGCCCGTTACCACACCCGGCTAATTTTTGTATTTTTGGTAGAGATGGGGTTTCACTATGTAGGCCAAGCTAGTCTCAAACTCCTGACCTCAAGGGATCAGCTGGCTTCAGCCTCCCAACGTTTTAGAATTACTTTCGATGGTAACCAGATCAGGGCAATGCACCCAGCCCTCATCTCACACATTTATCATGTGTTTGTGTGGGCAACACTCACATCCTCACTGTAGCTGTTTGAAACTATATGATATATTATCGTTAACCAGTCATCCCATAGTTGCATAGAGCACGATGACTTATTCCTCCTATCTAGCTGTAATTTGGTGTCCTTTAACAAGTCTCTCTCTTTTCCCCTCTTCCCCCTAATCCTTCTCAGCCTCCAGCATCCCCTGTTCTACAATTTTTTTTTTGAGACAGAGTTTCATTCTTGCTACCCAGGCTGGAGTGCAATGGCATGATCTCCACTCACCATAACCTCTGCCTCCCGGGTTCAAGCGATTCTCCTACCTCAGCTTCCCAAGTAGCTGGGATTACAGGCATGTGCCACCATGCCTGGCTAATTTTTGTGTTTTTAGTAGAGATGGGGTTTCTCCATGTCGGTCAGGCTGGTCTTGAACTCCCAACCTCAGGAGATCCACCCGCCTTGGCCTCCCAAAGTGTTGGGATTACAGGCATGAGCCACCATACCTAGCCCCTTGTTCTGCTTTTCATATCTATGAGATCCACATTTTTTAGCTCCTGTGTGCGCGTGAGAGCATGCAGGGTTTAGCTTTCTGTTCCTGGCTTGTTTCACTCAGCATCATGCTCTCCAGTTCCGTCTGTCTGGAGTGAATGCGGATGTGGATCTGATCCTGCAATGGAAAGCCATTACCATGAATGACAGGATCTCATTCTTATTTATGGCTGAATAGTATTCCATGGTGTATCTATACCCCGTTTTTCTTTATCCATTCATCTGCTGTTGGGCACAAGCCAAGGTTCCATATCTCAGCTATTGTGAATATAATAAACACTGGGAGTGCAGATGTCAGCAGAATAAAACTAGGCCCCCACTTCTCACCACATACAAAAGCTGACTGAAAATGGATCAAAGATCTCAAATGCAAGACCCAAAACTATAAAACTCCTAGAAAAAACAAAAATGCTTTAGGACCTTGGTCTGGGAAAAGATTTTACGAATAAGACCTCAAAAGCACAGGTAACAAACACAAGAATAAACAAATGGGACTATATCAAACTAAAAATCTTCTGCACAGCGAAGGAAACGATCCACAAAATGAAAACACAATCTATAGAATAGGTGAAAATATTTGTAAAGTATGCATCCAATGAAGGATTAGTACCCAGAATGCACAAGGAACTCAAACACCTCAAGAGCAAAACAACAACAACAACAAAACCAATTCAATTTAAAAATGGGCAAATGATCTGACAGACATTTCTGAGAATAAGACACAGAAATGGCCAACACATACATGAGAAAAGGTAAAGAAGGCAGATTTCTGCCTTTCTCTCACGGGTGGTGACTAGCTAGGGCTGGTGTCGCAGGTGGTAAAGGTGTTTGCCAAGAGAGTAGTAGGTAAAGAAAGGCAGATTTATTAGAGAAGGTATGAGAATATGTTGCAAGCTTGCAAGGTTGCAATGGACTGTCTACAAAAAGGCAGGGGCTGCAGGGAAGTTTTATAGGGTCATGCCAGAGGGGCCAATAGAAGGAGGTCATGATACTAGGGGCCACCAGGAACTAGGTCATTGTCATCCTGTCATCGGGTTGTTTGTGATTGGCCATCTCTCAGAACAACTATTCATTGTTATTCCCCACCTGGGGCCCTTCCCAGTTGTTGCTTACTTATCTTATCAGGACTCCACACTTTTCCTGATGAGTGTTCTTGGTGCCTCTGTCAAATATCGGATCGCTCTAGATACATGGATTAATTTCTGTCAGTAATTTGTTTCATTGGTCTATGCGTTTGTTTCTATGCCAGTGCCATGCTGTTTTGGTTACTATGGCCTTGCAACATATTTTGAAGTCAGGCAGTGTGACGCCTCCAGCTTTGTTCTTTTTGCTCAGGATTTCTTCGGCTATTTGGGGTCTTCTGTGGTTCCAGACAAATTTTAAGATTTTATTTTCCGTTCCCCTGAACTATTTTGACAGAGATTGTACCAAATCTGTAGATTGCTTTGAATAGTGTTACTAGTTTTATATTAATTTTTCCTAAATGTATGAAAAGCTCATATTTGTTTCAATGTTTAATATTAGAAGTGCTTTTATCTTTATTTCAAAATTTGGGCCAGGTGTGATGGCTTATGCCCATAATCCCAGCACTTTGGGAGGCCAAAGGAGGAGGATTGCTTGAGACCAGGAATCAAGACCAGCATGGGTAACACAGTGAGACCTCATCTCTATAAAAATTTAAAAATTAGCCGGGTGTGGTGGCTTGTGTCTGTGATTCCAGCTACCTGGGGAGACTGAGGTGGTAGAATCACTTGAGCCTGGGAGGTGGAGGATGCAGTGAGCTGTGATTGTGCCACTGCACTCCATCCTGGGCAACAGAGGGAGATACTGTTTCAAAAAAACAGAAAGCAAAATAAATAAATAAAAAAATAAGACCAACAATAAAAATTTGGTGATGTTTTCGCGACCAGAAATATGCCTTAGGAACTTAACTCTTGTTTATATCAACTAACCTGTGGTAAACTGGTTGCATTATATGTTGTTTTGCCAAAAGTCACAGTTTCCAAGAACCTATCAAGCATGTTAAGTGAAGACTTACTGTACATACCTATAAGAAAAAGAAACAACAAAATGGGGAGACGCCCCGACACGTGTGGGTACGCCTATGTGGAAGGCTGCAGAATCGCTGCTCTCAAAGTTCTGTGTCAGGCCGTCTACCCCAATGCTGTTTCCTCGTCCACATGAGTCAGTTCTGCAGAGGCCTGGCCTGGCAAGCGCAGCCGTGACTTCTCGCTAATCTTCCTGAGAAGCCGCTCCACCATCCATTCATCCTTAAGAACCCTGGGTGACTCATGACGCTCTGCACAGGATAATTGAAAATTTATGGGGCAACATGTTCGCCTTCACAAGCCATCTAAGCAATGATGAGCAATTCAGGCAGCTGTGATTAAAAAGAAAAAAAAATTGTGTTCCATCATGCAGTTCTCCTGAAGAAGCCAAAAGCACCGAGGGCTTGAGGTTGTGTTGACAGAATCTTAGCCAGCTCCTTCCTAGGGATTTAAACTGTGGCACCATCAATCATTTGCAGAATTCATGGCGATTATCATTTACAACCACAGTTTGAGAGTCACAATGATCAACCTCGGTCAATACCTACACATGAATTGACGGTCTCAGTCATTTGCCCTAAAGCTGGAATTCTGTTTTATTTTTTGACCTCTCCCTTTCCCAAAAAGACAAATCCCGAGTACACATGTCAAGCTGTGGTTCAAGCCGAAGTCTGTCTCCCCTCGGGGTGCCAAATGAGTCTGGGGGTTCTCTCTCCCTGGGCCGGCTCTACACAGTCGTGGAGCCCACCTCACCCTGCCCCTCACGGTGTTCCTTGTGCTTCCCTGTCCCTTGAAGGGAGGCCCCGGCCGCCACAGGGAAAGATCCAGCAGGAGAGGGTGGCAGGGCCGGCCTGGGCTGGGCTGCAGCTGCTGATGCGGTTGCCAGCCTCCGCAAGCGTTTGCTGAGGCTGCTGTGATAAAGCACCACAAACTGGGGACTTAAAGTCACAGAAATCGATCCTCCCACAGTTCTGGAGGCTGAAAGTTTGCCATCAAGGTGACTGCAGGGCTGGTTTCATGGGGAGGCTCTGGGAGAATCGGTCCCTGCCTTTCTCCAGCTTCAGTGGCTCCAGCAATCCCTGGCTCTGCTTGGCTCATGGCCACATCACTCTCTGCCTGCATCTTCATGTGGCCTCCTCCTCTGTGTCTCAATGTGACATTTTCTGTCTATAATAAGGACACTCTCATTGGATTTAGGGCCCACTGCAGCCCAGTACAACCTCGTCTTAATTTCACTACAGCTGCAAAGAGCCAATTTCTAAATAAGTGCACATTCACAGGGACGGGGGATTGTGAACATATCTTTTTGAACCTATCTTTTTAGGGGACACAGTTCAACCACTACATCCTCTCACAGAGGAGAGATGAGGCAGGTCTGGCATGGGGCCCAGGCAGGGCTGGAAGAGGACAGCAGCCAGTGGGAGCACTTGAAGAGGCCCTCCCCCCACACAGCAGACGTCTCATTCATGAGCAGGAGTGCGGGATGAGGTTTAAGATCCCGGCAGTCCAGGAGCTCTTGGAGGGAGAGTGGGTTATGTCCTTTCCCGAGAGTGGGTAGGCGTGGAGGTGGCACCTTCCTGGTGGCGGCGAGCAGGGGCAGATGGGAAGATGGGTGGGAAAGGGCTGCTTTGCCGCTGTGCCTATGGAGATGCCAGGAGAGGAGCGGTGGACACTGAATGTTCCTGAGCTGGCCCTGCAGAAGAGGAGATGGGGTGACTGGAAGAATGTGTCTACCAGAGCTGCTGCATGAGGGCACAGGTGTCCCTCTGGAAGGAACAAGGGACACTGGGTGTCCTGCCCTGGGGTCTGGGGGTGGGGCACGATTCCACCTGTGACTGCAGCAAACAAGAGAAAGAGGCCCAGCTATGCAGCTGACGGCAGCTGGCGCGGTGCCCGGCCTGAGGGAGGATCTCCTCAAGCGGAGGCTTGACTGATGACCTGGAAGAGGCATGGGGTCGGGGAGTCATCAAAATAGCGTTTCTGAGCTGCAGGGGGGCTTTGGTTTGTCCTGTGTCAGGAGTGCCAGAGGGGCTCTCTGGCAGAATGAGGCAGAGGCAGGATGAGAGCCAGCCCGCACAGAGGCAACGTGTCTGGGGACACCCAGCAGAGAGGGCGGCAGCCCTGATGCTTGCAGTCGTTGGGCAAGTGTCTCGATCCTGTGATGAGTGCACGGCACCCAGGCTCCGTCCGGGTGGTTGATGGGGCTGGGTGGAGGCCGGGGGTCAGGGGTCTCACCTCCAGTTCATAATTGTTTGCCACTGACTTGTGAATGTACCAGCAGTCAGGAGCCCTTTCAGGTGCTTTGGATTGAAGCTTAGACAATTTGCTCTCTTTAAGAAAAATAATATAAAGTCATTAAATCAAAGTAAGATACAAATACAAGTTTCGATTTAGAAGGCGAATAAATCACCAGAAAGTGGTAGCGCCATGGAGATTCGGGTCTCTTCCTCTGCCCCTCTGCAATCTCCTTCAAATAGATTGAATTCTGGCGTCCTCTCCTCACCTACAACCCTCTATAGCTCCCAGAAGCTCTGGGTGCTCCCTGGGTTGGAGTAGATGTGGGACCCTGAAGCTTTAGCTCGTTCGCTTCCAGGTACAGCCCCTGCCATCTGCAAAGGGGAGGGTTACTTCAGGCCAGGTGTGGGTATCAAGGGCGGGGCTCCGCTGTGGGCTCAGGCAGATCCTCTGTGCCAAGAGGTTTGGAGGCCCCTCAGCCTGGGCGCCAGGCCCAACTGGAAGGCAGTGACCAACTTCCTCTTGCACCTGTCAGCCTTCACTTGCTTCCCCACATGGCCCTCAGAACTAATGCCAGAGGGGAGGACTCCCTCCAGCAACAACACGCAATTACGGCCCCTCCTTCTGACCCAGCTCAAGAACTCCACTGGCAGCTCATTAAGTCAGGAGTAGCTTGAAAGTCGCCGCACTGAATGCCGCAGTTTTACATCACTTGTAAGAAGGGTGGGGGGCGGGTAATCACAGCCCTCTGCACCACATGAAAGGTGCGCAGGGAAAGGGTAGGTGTAATTGGGGGCCCCTGCAGCCCCTGTCCACAGAGCAGAGTCACGCCCCAGGTTAGACTCTCCCCAGAACTGCTACCCTGGCTGGGGCCTGCCAGCTGACTTGGGGGAAAGGCAGAGGTGGAGGCCAGGGAAGCTGGGAGGCTGTGGGCCCCCATCCTCAGCCCCCCACAGCTCCTGAGCGTCCCTTTCCCCCTCTGTCACTCTCCTCTCCTGCTCTGCACCTGTACATCCAAGCCTGGGTCCTGCATGTGCTGCTGGGGTAGAGGACAGAGGGGCTCCTCCTCCTTCTAAACACCCCATACGTAAGCTTGGCTCTTTTCAGTATTTCATTGAATTGCCTGCCACAGTGGGGATTTGGGCAGGATCCCAAATATCTTCCTTGTGTCCCAGAATCCTGTTCATTTTTCTATCTGTGCATCCATCCACCCATGCACCATCCATTATCCATCCACCCACATTCATCCACTGTCCATCACTCATTCGTCATCTGTCCATCCATCCACTCATCTGTTCATTCACCTTCTATCTATTTATCATCCATCCATCCTTTCACCATCCATTCACCATCCATCATTAATCTGTCACCCATAGGTCCATTATTCATCCATCATTAGCCCAACTGTCCATCCATCCATTCATCATCCACCCACCAACCATCACTCTCCATTATCTGTCCATCTGTGTATTCATCTCTACATCTATTCATCCTCCATCCATCCACCACCCATTCATTCATCATCTGTCCATCTCATAGAAAAGTTGTATGCACCTGCTAACATGCATGGCAGGAGCTGTACTTGTCCCTGGAGCTACAGAGGCTTTTGAGACCAGGGTCTTGCCCCCCGTGGCACCACTCGTCTACTGGGGAAGCAGACAGAGCAGATTGAATGGGCCCAGGCACAGTCATGGGGCACAAGTGGTGCCATGATCCCACAGCAGCCGCTGAGCTGCCCCTCCTTCTACCAGTCTGTCTCTTAGCAGCCCTGCACTCACGGTTGGGTGCACCCCCAACCCCACTGCCCCCTCCCCTGCTCCGTAGCCTGGGAACGGTTCCTGGGAACCGGCAGGTAGAGGACTCATGGCCCCAGGCAAGGTGATTACCCGCCTTACCCCTGCCAGTCTCCACAAGACTTCCCCTGAGGCCCAGCCCAAGAATGCACTGCATTTTTCTCATCTCAATAAAGGTACAAAGGGTACTTCTGGAGCCAAGAAGCCAAGAAACCACACCCTTTCAGGTGCATTCTTGGCTGCTGTGTTGAGGATTCTTTTTAGGGGGTTGGTAATGCTGCTTTATTGGATAGTTTACCTCTCTGACTCAGATCTGAGGAATGCCAGTCCGCCCCCTCCATCCTAACCTGCAAAACCGTCATCCTGTGACTGTGGTAACAAGAAGGATCTTAGCTAATCAAGGCAGGGAGGGATGGGAGGCCAACCCTCCCATCCCAAGACAGGTTGGGGGAGGTCCCAAGACAGGTTGGGAAAAGGGAGGCCCACCCAGCAAGGGGGGCAGTGAGATAAGGAACTGAGGTCCTATGAAGCCAAGTGGCTTGAAGCCTCACACAGTGATGGCAGAGAGAGTGCTCTGGGGGCTGCAGCAAGTCTTGATTTCATCACTTTCCTGTGCAATGTTGGCTTGTGGACACACCAGCCAGGTGACCTAAGGATAAACCTTGGCCTTCAAATCTTGAAATTCACCCATTCCCAGTTCCAACTTTGACACATCGAGTGACTTAGGAGGAGTCACTTGGCTTGCCCCAGTCTGGGCGTCCTTGGTTTGAAAATGAGTTGGTTACAGCTGTGACCTCACAGTGTGTCGTGAGAACCGGTGACTTACTAATGCTTATGAATTCATGGTTGGGCTCTCTGAGAGCTAGGGCAGGGCAGACCATACAAGACACCAGGCCCGCAGGGCGGTGAAGGGGGAACTCAGGGGAGGGAATGTTTTCCCTGTGTGCCCAGCCCTATGCCCTTCTAGAGCCTGCCTCTAGTGCCCTATGACCTTGGGCAAGTCCCTCCACCTCTCTGGGTCCCATCGCCTCAGCAATAAATGGTGTTATTAATAGCACATCTCTGTCTTCCCTGCTGGAACGTCAAGCAGTTTCACAGCATCAATAAAAGGCTTTGAGCTTCTGGGAGAAGGCGCCAAGGAACTCCAAGGTGTTATTAGAAGTAATTGGGCGTGCAATTGAGGAAACCTTCAAAGCTGCCAGACTCAGTTTACTTTACCCACTTTCTCTCTTTCACCTTTCTCCTCCCCCCACTACCTTGCTATTGCCCTCCTTTCCCTCTCCCTCCCCCAACAATTCTTTCTCATCCTGTCTCACCTGCAAATTGCTCTCACACTTTCCCTGCCAGCATAAGAACCACCCCCACACCCCACAGCCAGCAGTCTGATTCTACAGCGATGGACCCTCACACGACCAGGACTGGCAGGAACCCTGGAGAGCATGGAATCCAAACCTCAAACCAGAGAGATGAAGGTTGTCCATCCATCCATCCACCCACTCATTCATCCTTTTATCATCCATCCATCTATCCATCTACTCACTCCATCATCCATCTTTTTGTCTATTTACCCATCATCCCTCTATATGTCCATTCATACATCCACCGTCTCCATTGATCATCCACGGATCAATCCACCATCCATCTGTTCATTTATCCATTCATTCATCTACCCACTCATCCATCTATCCTTCCACTTACTCTACCATCCATCTTTTCATCTATCTATTCATCCATCATCCCTCTATCCATCCACCTGCCCATCATTCATCCACCCACCCAGCCAGCCACTCCATTTGTCATCCGTCTATCCATTCATTCATTTACCCACTCCATCCATCATCCATTCATCTTTTCATCCACTCATCCATCATCCCTCCATTCATCCACCCACTCCATCCATCCATCCACTCATCCATCTATCCATTCATTAATCCATTCATTCATGTATCTATCTACCCACTCATCTATCCATCCTTCCGCCCACCCATCAGTGCTGACTCTGCCAGGCCTATGTTTCTTCTGAACATACCCACATAAAGAATTTAGGCCTCCCTCTAATGTCTAGTCAAGATGCGGAAGACAGAACCCCCCTGGTAGGACAAACGTGGGGCAGTGCCCTGGCTTCTTACAGGGAGCCCCTTATCTTGCCCTACACAGCCCTGTGGGGCCTTTCTTCATTCTCATTGCCCTGACTCACACTCCATGTTGCTCTTCGCAGGGTTTGGGGTGAACAGGGGGATGACTCCAATGCTCCCCTCCCTGTTCTTCTGACCTCATGACTCCTGGATGTTCTCTGCTGGGGAGATCATGTGCAGACAGGTAAATATGGGTCCTGGAGAAAGAATCAAAGGTAGGGGCAGTTTCATGAGAGGGAGGTCCAGCCAAGAGAGAGTGAGCAGAGAGGACCGCCAGCTCTGCTGGTCCCTCCTCTGCCCACAGTGGGTTCTGAGGACTCTCTATCATCTTTGACACACATCAGAGTCCTGGGAAAGGCAAAAGGTTCCCAGGGAGCAGGACCGCCCAGAGTGGCCCAGGCACTATCTGCATCAGAATCTGGAATCGCAGAGGAGCTTGTTAAAAGCATGCATATGTCTGGGCCCAGCCCTTTTGAATTAGGATCTAGGCCAGGCCCAGGAATCTGCATGTTAACAAATTCCCGGTGTTCTTTGTACACAGTGTTTGAGAACTGTGGCTCCAGAAACTCAGCGTGTGGTTGAGGGTGGGATGTTCCCAAACACCCTGAAGCTGATAGTGCCACAGTCTTGCCTATGTGGCTGAGATCCATGCACAGCAGAAGGGCTCTTGCTACTGTTGGGTGGCCCTGTGGAGGTTCCCCTTCTTGTTCTCAATCCTGAACCCAGGGGATGCAGAAGAAGCCTTGGATTTGCAGGGACAGGGGAGACAGCCAGGCTGGCTTCTTCCTCCACTCAGGACAAGAGCCAGGGGTTGAAGCCAAGCCAGCCCCATACAGAAAAATTCAGTGTGTTTTGAGCCCATCTTCAGCTCCAGCCCCCTGCTCTGAGCCCTCTCCCCTTTCATCTGCCTCCCTCCCCTCAGTTCCCATGCTGTCCGCATTGATCCTCTCCGAGGGGATCTGTGGAGTGGGGCGCTTTGCTTTATGGGTCTTCTGTGACGTGCTGGGCAGCCTGCCAGGTGTTTTCTGTAACTTACGAAGTGGGCTGGCCTTCCTTCCTTCTTCCTTTCCTCTTTCTGCTCTGCCTTTGTGTCTTTCCTTCTCTCTTCTTCCCCTCCTCTCTTCCTCCTTCTCTCCTTCTTTTTTTGTGTTTTATTTATAATTATTTTTTTTTTCTGAAATGGACTCTTGCTGTATCGCCCAGGCTGGAGTGCAGTGGAATAATCTCGGCTCACTGCAATCTCCACCTCCTGGGTTCAAGCGATTCTCTTGTCTCAGCCTCCTGAGTAGCTAGCTGGGATTATAGGCAGGTGCCACCACACTGGGCTAACTTTTGTATTTTTAGTAGAGATGAGGTTTCACCATGTTGGCCAGGCTGCTCTCGAACTCCTGACCTCAAGCGATCCACTCACCTCGGCCTCCCAAAGTGCTGGGATTATAGGTATGAGCCACTGTGCCCAGCTTTTTCTCCCTCTTTGTTTCTCCTTACTTCCCCCTTTTCTTCCCTCCCTCTCTCCCTCTTTCTTTTCTTCCTTCCTATTTTTTGCTGAGTGCCTATAATGTGCCATGTGTACTCTATACCTTGAGAAAGGCCCCACCTCAAGGAATTCACATTCTTGAGGGGGAGACAGACACACAGAAATAAGCAGATAAATCTGGGAAGCCTCCAATGGTGGTAAGTCCTTTGGAAAAGATGAAGCTGGGGGGAGAGAGATTGAGAGGGTCAGAATTTTAAATTGGGTATTCAGGCGAGATTTGAGCAGAGGCCTAAAGAGGTGTGGGAACACCCCAAGCAGGTAGCTGGGAGAAAAGAAGGTCAGGCTGGGAGACCAGTAAGTGCAAAAATCCTAAAGCAGGACCGTGCTTGTGGTGTTTGACAACAGCAAAAGGCACATGACCTGAGGTCAGAGAAGAAGCAGAAATGACAAACCACCCCCACACTGCACAGCTGAAAACAACCCATTTTATTTCTTCATGAGTCTGCAGTCTGGGCTGGGCTCTTCTGGGCGGCTCTTCTGCTGGTCTTGCTGGTGGCCCTCCATGTGGCTGTCATTAGTGGGGTATCAGCTGGGCTGGCTGGAATGGAGGTGCTGAGATGACTGGATTTCTCTCTCTATGTCTCTCCATGTGGTCCCAGGGCCTCTCTCCCTTCTGCGGTCTTTCTGTGTATTCTGTCCATGAAACTCTTGGCAGGGTAGCTGACCTTCTTATGTGGTGGCTCAGAGCTCCCAAGAGTACAAAAGTGGAGGCTGCCAAGTCTTCTTAAGGCTTAGGCCTGTAAGTGGCACAGCACCACTTCTGCCACATTTAATTAATTAAAGTGAGTCCTGGGGTCTGCCATATTTAGGAGGAGAGAACCATGTAAGGGCATGCATGTGTGAGGTGTGTCTTCTGCAGCGGGCAGGTCTATGCAAACCTACCTCCAAAGTCTGAGGAAGCTGAGAGGCTGAAGAAAGAGGCTGAAAAATCCAGTTTCTTAGAAAGAAACATTTATTTATTCATTATTAGAGACAGGGTCTTGCTCTGTCACCCAGGCTGGAGTGCAGTGATTCAATCATAGCTCGCTGCTGAGTTAAACTCCTGGGCTCAAGCGATCCTCTAGCCTCTGCCTCCCTAGGAGCTGGGACTACAGGTGTGAGCCACCACAGTAATCCAGAAAGAAATATTTAACAGGGACTTGCAAACAGAAGCCATGTCTATATCTCTGCCAGCAGCAAGACAAGATGGTGGATCCCCATTACTCCTCAGGCTTACATAGTACCAGAAGGAAGGTGCAGGACAATTGTAGGGAAATTTCATATATGCAAGAATGCTATGTGAATTTGCCTAAGGACAGGCGTTATGGTCAAGGTTGTTTTGACCTAAGGGTGGAATTTAAGTGGGTACTCTTACACAACAAACAGCAGATAACTTAGAAATCGTAGAGGCCTTCCAGAACTGGGGTCAATTCGAAGTCAACACGGCGGGTTGGCATCCAAGCTGGAGTTGCTTTTGCCTCCACATGTGGTTCCCGGGGGCCCACCCCAGGCCTGCTGCCTCCGAACCACACTGGCAGGGGTTCTGGGGTTCCTCACGCTGCTGGCTCTCCAGCTCTCTATTGTTTGAGAACAGTGAATATGGGGCTGTGTAGGCTGTTGAAAGGACTTTGGCTCTTGCTTTGTGTGAAGCTGGAAGCCGTTGGAGAAATGGCTTAGAGCAGAGGCGTGCTCAGAGAATCCCTGCGAACGGGGCAGGGCACTCAAGTCCAGGTGGGGGCTGTGGCCAGGACACAGGTGAGAACCTGATGGCGACGTGGCCCAGGGTGGCGTGGAGGGGAGAGTGAGAGGTACCTAGGTGGGGACAGTTGAAGTGGAGCCACTAGGAATTCCCAACACGCTTGATATAGACTGTGAGGAGGGCAAGGGTTCTGAGGCAGGATCATGCCTGCGATGTTCAGGAAACCGAGAACACTGACAGGCTAGAGGCAGTGCTGCTTCCAGCTGTGAAGTTCCGGGGTGCTTGTTACCCCCTGGTTCCTCTCAGGCCTCAGCTGGACCAACCAGAAGAGTGGCATTTCCACTGCGGAGCTAAGGAGAAAGGTTGCTCTGGGTGCGGGAGACAGCCAGGAGCTCAGCTGGGATGAGTTCAATGTGGATGCTCTAAAGACACGAATACCATGCAGGTCAAGAGGCCTGGGGGAGCCATATAGCCATGGAGGTGGAGAGCTCTCCATCCTAGAGATGGGTCAATTTTGTAGTCAGCGTCTAGGTACCTAAAGTCTTGAGACTAGATGGATTTTCTTTTCCTTTCTTTTCTTTTCTTTTTTTTTGAGAGGGAGTTTTGCTCTCGTCCCCCAAGCTGGAGTGCAATGGTGCGATCTCAGCTCACTGCAACCTCCGCCTCCTGGGTTCAAGTGATTCTCCTGCCTCAGCCTCCCAAGTAGCTGGGATTACAGATGCCCACCACCACAGCTGGCTAATTTTGTGTATTTTTAGTAGAGACGGGGTTTTACCATGTTGGCCAGGCTGGTCTCAAACTCCTGACCTCAGGTGATCCACCCGCCTCACCCTCCCAAAGTGCTGGGATGACAGGTGTGAGCTACTCCTCCCGGTCAACTGGATGGATTTTCTAGGATGTGAGGGTGGAGAAAAGAAAAGGTGAGGGAGGCAGCAGAGATTGAAAAGGTGTGGGGGTAGAATGATGCCCTTGCTGAAGCGGAATTTTTTACAAGTTAAAAGTATGACTCTTGTATAACAGGAGCGTCTGTCAATGGTTGATGGAACTCAGTATGGAAGTCAGCATGGTGGCAGAGCTGGTTCAAAAAGTAGAAAAAGAATGAAAGACTACAGTCCCTGACAGAAGGCATGCTGGAAGGATGTTGCCAGATCACAGGGTCCTACGGTGCAATAAAACAGTCCCTGTTGGGTGATGTCTATTGTTCAGTAAGCTATTAGCATCTCGACAAGACAAATTCAACTGTATTGCCACCAGATAGAGTCAGTTGCATCACTGCCCATTTTCTTCAAGTTAATATGAACGCTGGCAGAGATGTCAAATGTCCCATCAATGGAAAATAGTCAAAGCAAAAGGCCGTGCCCCTGAGATAACTAGCGGTCTCTGGCACACCACCACCGGCTCCTGAGGGCTTGCTCACAAGACAGTGTGTGACCTGAGATAAGGAGAAGGTGACCAACGTTCCAAACACAGTTGAGAACTGACTCCTGCATGTTGGTTGTTGCTGTCGCTAACTATAGAAGAGAAATCTGTGCGGGATCATCTAAACCTGGCAGAGGGTGCATGGCTGGAATGTGCCGGGTCAGACTCAAACTCTGGTCTCTCTGACACCAAGGCCCACAGGTGCTGAGTCCAGCCAGCGTCTTTCCAGTGACCTCAGTCCCTCCCAGGACGTGCCCATCCAAGGAGGATTTGCCTCAAGGGGAAAACAATGACTAGCCCAAAAGGAATGACCTGGCAGGGAAGTGCCTGGGCTGGGGGAGGCACTTCCAACACCCTGCCTAAAATGCAATTTCTATCCACTTTTCTTTGCACAATATTTATTGTGTCCAAAGAATGTCTAAAGACTGGCTACAGAGGAGAGATTCCAGCCCTCTTCATGCTGCAGATTGTGATTGTTAGAGCTGGGGCTGCACGTTCCCTGGGACAGGGACAGGCCCATGTTAGGCGGCTGCTTCTCACGGGGGGTGCCCTCAGTATGGTGGATGCTAATAATTGGGTGATAGAACAAGACACAGGCTTTCACTGAATCTGTCTTTTCAGCAAAGGTAATAAGAAGCAGAAAGGAAAGAAATCATCCTATGGGTACTGTGGGAGAGGGCCGGGAAGAGCCAGAGAAATCCACAAAGGGCAAAAGGGCCAGACCCTATCAGGTTCCCCAGGGAGCCAGCAGCTTATCACAGCTTAGTCACAGGGTTTTAAGAAAGCCCATGCCTTACTGGAAACCCCCAAAGAACAATGACCTCATTGATCCAAATCACATCGTGGCCCTCGGAGTGCTCAGATCCTATCATCAGGAACACAGTATCCCCATTTCGAGGCCTCCATCGGAAGGCTGGCCGGCACATCTGTGAGTCACAGAATGGAAAGGAAGGCAGCATGCATGTTCATGGAAAGAAATCCCTTGCGAGTCAGGCCCTCACTGTCTCCCTTAAATCACTTTGTCAGAATTAGTGAAAGCAGAATCTCTGCAGTGAACAAGTTATTTATTTTAGAAAATAACACAACACACAGGGAATTCTCAAAAACAACCATGCAAGTGGTGGCAGGAGCGGCTGTTGTAGGGGAGTGAGGAGCCTGCTAGACAGAGAGGAGGCTGGGTGCAGAGGCCTGGTGGGAGGGGACAGTGTTTCCGGGTGGCCAGCCCAGCTCAGCTTCGCTCCCCTGCCCCATGGTCATGCCGGCAGGTGGACCCCGGGGGCTCTGGCTTTATTCTGGGGCCTCTGAGAGCCAGGTCAGCCCATGTCGGCTCCACGATGTCACTGAGCCATATGCTTATGAGGGCTGAGTTACTCTAGGATCCTGAGAAGGACAAAGATGAAAATGACTCAGTTTAAAATCTCACTATTCATCCACAGCCTAGCATGTGCCACACACATGTAATTATCATGTGCTTGGATCCCCACAGACATCTCCAAGCAGGTACCTCTATCCCACACATCAGGGACAGGCAAATGCACCATGGTCGCATCCTGGGACCCCATCTGAGGCAGGCTGGCTGCAAACCCGGAGACCTCTCTATCCTGTCTTCTCCCTGGCGGGCAACCTTCACTGTTCCCTGTGGTCGGATGTTAAAGGCAGCTTCCCGACACTTCCAGACCAGGGACCTTGGGCTGCCTGCTGGGTCAGTGCTAAATGGCCCCCTATGAAGAAGGGCACTGCTTGAGGACCTGGAGCTCAAGGGATCACCTATTTAGATTCGCAGTCAGGACATCCAGTATAGGAGGAAACCAGATTTGGAATTCTTCTGGGAAAGGGGCCAGGAGGCACACAGGGTAGTTGGGGAGTGGGGGCTTGCAAATATCAGCAGACAGCCCCCTTCCCCAACTCCTCCTTCCCACCTCCCACCCGCCATTGTCTCCCCTGGTCGTCCCTCCCCTCCTCACCCGCACTCCCAGGCGGGTTGACAGTCTCTCTGTGGAGCTTCATGCCCTCGGAGCTCACCTCTTGAAAACCTTCAAGTCTGCACCCCTACTGCGCTTCCATGACTGCGCCCTGCTTTCCACCCAGGATCTGTGCTGACGTTGTCCATGTAGACACTTCATGAGGTTAATTAATGTTGCCCCATTAATCCTCAGGACAGCCACCTCCCAAGTCTGAGATGCACAACTTGCCCTATTATTCATTTCATCTTTTTCTTTAAATTGGTCCACTTTTCTTTGGCCCTAAAATGTATTTAAAGCGAAACTTTAAATTACTTTTATACTTGGAAATGCTAACCTTCCCAGCCTGGGACCAAGGACTGCTAACATAAATGGCAATTGCACTCCCGGAATCCCAGCGGGTCTGGAACTCGAATTCACAATTCTTGTAAAGGTGTTTGTTTTTCTTTTACCAGTTGTCATGTGAATCGGTAAAGCACTTCAAAGTCTGCAGAGGAGCCATATACCAAACCAGGTTCCTGAGCCCAGCCCGTAATCTTTGGACCCGATCTGCTCACAGCTGGGAGCTGGCTATTTTTGTCTCCAGGGGCTCTGGTCTCCAGTCCCAGGCACCCGGTACTGAGCCAGCAGCAGACACTCCATAAATATTTGTCAAATGAAGCACACAGATGATTAAATACATGAAATTGGAGGTTTTATTACTTGATGGTGTGGGCTGTTAGTCAGCCCCAGCAGCGGAGCTGTGTGCCTTGGAGACTGTAGAGGCAGAAGGGTACTTTGCTAGAGCTGAGCCCCGGAAGCAGTGCAGATGACTCACTTTCCAGTCCATTTTTTTTTCCCACCAAAATAATAACTATGTTTACCTCCAAGTTATCTTCGTAGATTCAAAACTCCAATTATTTTTTAAAACATTAGTTCAAATGTAAGTTACATTTGTGACAAGCGTAAAACAACTATTTGCCACTCCAGCCTTAAGGAGACCAGTTTTAATTTTCAGAGTATGTGGGAAAGGAAGTGGCTCCCTGGTGCCCCCAGGAGGCCCCCGAGCAAGCATTGTCATGTTGGGATGTGTGAGTTCGCTCCAAAGAGAGGCCGGATGGGAGTGGGGAGGCAGTGGGGAGACGCGGCTCCCCGCTACAGGCTGTGAAAGAAGGTCCGTGCCCGTTTGGAAGGGGGAGCCTGGAGACGCTAGGTCTGCAGCTTCCAATGCGCTGACTTGGGACAGTCTCTCCCTTTCCGAGTGACTAACAAAAACACAGTTAATGTCGTTAAAATACCCTCTCCTTTAGCTCCTCCCTCCTGTCTTCATTATTCATCTCCTGTAGCCAAAAATAAGCCTTCACTCACTGTTGCGTCTCAGGAATGTGTGAGTGTTTTCTGAGGTGTGAACGTGTGCGTGATCTGCGATGCACTTTGGCCTCTAACCCAAACATCCTTCCAAGGCTGGGAATTTTTTTTTTTCCCGTATGTGAAAAAAACATCTTTCCTTTTCAAACCATCTGTAAAAAGAGGCTGTTATTTAGGAAAGGATGAGGGAACTCTCGCATTTGAAATGTACTTTAGATTTGTTGTTGGGTAATTTTTTTTTAAAAGTTACTTTTTAAGAGGAAACTCGTGTAAAAAAGCAAGACATGAACCTGCAGGGAATTAGGCTGACGAGTGAAGAAAGCCAATTAAAAAAAACTAGGCGCTGTATGATTCCTGTACCTAAACATAATATTTCTGAAATAAAACAATTTTAGAAATAGAGGAAAGATTAGTGATGCCAGGGCTCCGGGCTGCGGCTGTAAAATCGCCACAGGAGGGGCCAGGTGGGGGTGGGTACGAGAAGCTACACAGATGATTACATTGTGTAAACCTAATACATGCAAAGCAAGACGAGTAAAACAGGGCAAAACTCAATAAGATCGGTGACTGTACCAAAGTCAATATCCTAGCTGTGAGACTGTACTTTTTTTTGATAAAGTTTTGCAAAGTGATAGTACTGGGGGAAACTGGGCAAAGTGAGTGATTTCTTACAACGGCATGTGAATCTGCAATTAAGGGGGAAAAAAGCAAAGAAAAGCAGGGCAGCTGATGAGCACGTCGAGGCCCTTCTCACGGCCTGAGCACCCAGGGGAGAGCGCAGTGACCCGGCGCGTCTATTCATCCGTCCGCAGTCACCGGGCGCTGGCAGGGAAGTGGGCGGGGAAGAGGGGCGGGGCGATCGACGGAAGTGACGTAACTGGGCGGGGCGCGCACCTGGGCACCTGGGCGGCCGCGGCGGCGCTGGCTAGACGCGCGGGATGGAGGGCGACGGCGGGACCCCGTGGGCCCTGGGGCTGCTGCGCACCTTCGACGCGGGCGAGTTCACAGGCTGGGAGAAGGTGGGTTCGGGCGGCTTCGGGCAGGTGTACAAGGTGCGCCATGTCCACTGGAAGACCTGGCTCGCCATCAAGTGCTCGCCCAGCCTGCACGTCGACGACAGGTGAGCGGCCCGGGCGGGGCGCTGGGGCGGGCGAGGCCGGAGCCGGGGTCGGGGTGTCGGGTCCCAGAGTCCTGCCTCTCTCTCCCAAACTCACCCCCGGAGCAGTTTAGGGGGGTAAACCAGTTGCCGGCGAGGCCGCTGGACTCCGGCAGTGACCACTCGGCCTGTCCCGGCCGGAGGGGCGCAAGGTCTTTGGCTAGCCCGGGCGCGATCGCGCCCATCGGGGCCGGGTCAGGCGGCTCCTCTGGGGCTCCTCGGGGGCCGCGTCTGCCCGGACGTCCGAAGGCGCCCAGTCGTGCTTCCTGACACTCCCCGAGTGGCCCCGGTTTTTGGGGGTCTCCAGCTTGCCTTACGCCTCGGACCCGTGCCCTTGGGAGGCGCGCCCGGCCCGCCCGGGACCCACCGGGAAGCTGCGGTCTGCGCAGGGCTTAGAAAAATTGCCGTGTGGGCCTCTGGGCTTTGTGAGTGGAGTTAGCCTTCGTTCGACTTACTTAGTAATTTACGTTGGAACACAAATTGGTGTAAGACGATAATTATTTCGGTCGGAAGCTTCGGCTTGGCTCGAGCGAGGTTTCCCGGGCGCCGGGCGCTTGCGCGTTGGAACTCCAGGGCTCGGACCTGGCAGTGGGGTCCGGCATACAGGGGTGTTGATCCGTCCACCCAGCCCCTTCTCGCCGCACACTCTCGTTTTAGCTGACTTAATTTCGAGACCGAACCGCTGGGGAAGGGCCTTGCGTTAATGCTTTGTGGCCGTGCCATGGGGCCCTCCTGCAACCCATTTTCTCTGTCCAAAAGTCAGAATGAAACGTGTCTGTACCTAGTACCTAGCAGGAGTGTTCAAGGTAACAAAGACGAATGGGAAGGACGCAGAGCCGCCCCTCTTAAATTCAGTGGGTCGATTGTCGTCTGTGCATAATTTGAGAGGTAGGGAGAATGTTCTTGAACAGCACCTCTTTGTTGTTGTAGATTTCGCTGTTTACAGTTGATTTTGATGGTTTATATGTAAGGCTTAATTTAGCACATTTTAATTACTTATCCTTTAATGAAGCTTACATTCTACATGGAAGCTATGCTTGTATTTTACCTAGAGATTCCCTGGACACATACACTCAGAAGCGGCTACTTTTAAAAATACCATTTAGCCTTTGCTGCCTGGCAGACCTGGTTTCGAATGTTTGGCTGATTGAGTGATGGGGCCGCTAAACCCCAGCTTTTCTGCAGAATCATTGTGATGCTTGTGTCTGGGGTGGCAGCGCGTGCTGCAGCCCCATGTCGTGACTATGATGCCTCTGTACATGAGAGACCCGTCCTCTCCCTTTGCATTTTTGTCCTTGGCTCGGAGACTACACAGCAGAGCTATTGGTGGCTTTTTGCCGTAACCTTCAAATGCAGTGTTTCTTGGAAGCATCAATAGAGTGTCATCCAGTCACCACTAGTTCAAAGGTGAGATGCTGGCCCAGGCTGCGCACTTTTTCTCCCCTGCCCTAGATCCTGGGAACTTCTCAGGCCAGGAGGGGTGCTGTGGTTATTTTGATGAAATCCAAACCACTTTGAGTACCAGCCAGTGGTTAGGTTCAGAAAGGGAACCCTCTCCATAGGGGCATTCGTTTTCTGTCTTGGGGATGTGTGTCTGATGCAGTCTTCTAGTTGCAGCGAGCTTTAATCATCAGCGAAAATTTTAACAGCACTTTCTTGTATTGGAAGAGCAAAGTAAACAAGCACCTCCCCAGACTGACTCACCAGCTCACATCCTTAGGATCTTCTGTTATTTCTAGCGACCAGTCCCTTATATCTTGGGTGGCCTAGTTGGAGGGAGGCTTTCTACACTTGAGGCGGATCACTTAGGATATTGCATAGCTTGGTTGAAAAGTGTCTTGTACTTTAACTGGAAGCTTTTCCTGCCCTGCCCAAAGCAGACAGGTGGTGGCATGTCAGGTGGCTAGGTCGAGGTCAGCATCGCCTAGCAGGAAGCATTTCACCTGCTGTGCTCTGCTGGGCCTGGTAGAGCAGGTTGGGGCTTTGCCGTGTGCAGCAGTGGCTGACCTTTCTGAGAAGATGGTCAAACCCTGGCTGTTTGCGAAGCTGATTCCTTCAGGTTAATTATTAACTGTATTCGGCTTGAGGTTCTTGTTAGGAATGCACATCAGTCCCGCTGTGCTCCAGGAGCTGGTTGCATTGTCGTCTCACAAGGTTGCACCTAGGCCTTAAGGTAGTTGCTGTGTCATGTGCCCTGCCAAATTTCTCAGTGTTTTTCTGACGAGCTGCCTCCCACCCCAGCCCCTCATATTTGCAAGATGTTCCCTGAATTGGGAGATAGGATTTTCCTGGGGTCTTGGTGTGCAGCCCCCAGCCCTGTACCCCTTCTGCCTAAGTCTTGCTTCTCTTCTCGGAGGGACAGCCCCTCTCACCCCTGCCACATGGGTCTGAGCCTTTTCCAGGCTGCCTGGGGTCAATTATGGTCCTCTCCACTTGTTGCATAGGAGCCACCACAGGTACAGGTGCAGGTGAGGCTGATTTTCACTGGCCAAGGCTGCTTGCCTCTCAAGGTGATCTGGGGTCTCCTGGCTCCCTGCAGCTCCCCTGGGCCCAGCCTTTAGCTACCCCTTGGCCACAGCACCTGCCCAGGACTTCTTTGATTAGCAGGCTGCGCCAGGCCATGTGAGCATGCTTTTCTGTGCAGGAAAGGTGGGGGGGCTGCCTAGCCCCTAGACACTTCCCAGGGCTCCTGGTAGTTCACAGGTGATACCCCATTGATCTGAGGTTGCCTTCATCATGGGGCTTGGTGCCTCGGAGGGTCCTGTGGGGTGGCTTTGGAGAGACAGCTGGCCTCCCTGGCTGACCCTCATTGTGGGGGGTCACAGGGCCTAGGGTGGGGTGTAGGGATGGGTGTTGTGACCAGTTTGGAGAGAATAAAGTGATCCCAAAGGCCCCGTTCTTCCCCTGCCAGCCCCCAGCGAAGGGGATGCTCAGAAGAAGCCAGTGCCAGCGCCGGCTGGGAGCCACTCCTGCTCCTGCCGCATTCAGCCCTGGCTGGTCGGGGCGAGCCTGAGCAAACCCCAGGTTTGTAACAACAGAGCTGAGAGTTGAACAAGCCCATTTCTTGTCAGTTTTAAAAATAGCCGTGTGGGAATCCCTCGGAGGCTCCCTGGGAACACAATTGGATTTGTGTGCAGAAGGCCTCACTGAGCGGCATCAGCTAACAGATGATGAAACACGTTTTCCGGCTGCGTTTTCCCGAAGGTAGTACCTGGGTTTCTCTTTAGGAGCTGTTTGTTACCTGAGCGGTCTCACCGCCTCCCCCACCTCCCTGCTTCTCACTTTTCCCTTCGTTTACTGCTTCTCCACTTGCACAAGAGCACGTCCCGGGGCTGTTCTTTCCCCCTTTCCAGGTTGCGTGCTTCCAGGGGAAACCGCAGCCAGCCTGTTCCACAGGTCTTTGGGATTTCTGAGCCTGGAGAAGAACCCTGGGACTTCTTTAGGAAGTTCCTTTTAGAAATGGTTGGTGTGATGATATTTCTCGTATTTCTTGCTACTCCAGTGCCCTCCCTGGGAGGGGGAAATACACTTTGGCTAGCCCTAAATGAGGAGAAACCCGAATTCATGTAAGTGCTACTCATCCTATCTTTAAAAAGTTGAACCACAAGTTAATCCTAATTAATGCCCAGAGACTTTTCATCTGGAACCCAAAACAGGGCCCAGGGGACTGTGGGGCAGGGGGCTTTCCCCGTTCCTGCGCGGAAGCAGAATTAGCAACGCTTTCCTCAGCAGCGAAGGAGAGGGGAACAGGGCGCCACCCCCACCCAACTGTGCCTAAGCCTATCAGCGCTTGGAGCGAGGCACAATTTTTAGGTTGTGTTTTAATTAACACTGGCGAGAGGGGGTTCTGGTCAACCCAGAAACGCTGACCTCACCGTCCACAGTCAGAAATGCGATTTGGAGACAGTGCGAATGTGACTATGTGATGTTCCGTGCTCCCTGGCCGCCACCCCAGCACCTAGGCTGGATTCGGCGTCTTCCCACGTCTTAAAATAATGATGATAATAAATCTACAGTTCCTTTTGTGTGGTCATCAAAATAAGCCAGAAACACTGCTTAGAAGAAAAAATGTATTTAAAAAATTAGTGCCATTGCTAAAAAGCAATTGGTGGGTTCTTTCTGTGCTCAGAGTACCTGAGCACTTGGTGACCTCCCTCCATCGGAGAAGCCTCTTCCTGCAGCTGCTCGAGGAGGCCCTTTCAGGCTTATTGAATTGCAAATGCCGCCGGGCGACACCTGGCCCCGGAAGGGCTGGTGCTTCCTAAACCACTGGAGTTTCCCAGATGTCGCCTAGGGAGCACCTGAAGAGAGGCTGGAAGGAGGGGTTGTGTGGGTTTTGGCCCAGTGGTTACTGGATGGTAAACAGTATGGACAGTTTCTGAGGACATGCCGGTGCTTCTGAACGAAATCCACGCTGGTAGGCAAGAGAGCCGCTCCACCTCCACTCCTGGGCCTCAGATCTTCCACGGGGCGGTCCCGGGACCCCCTTCCTCAGCTGGAATCCTGTCCACCCCAAGCCAGTTTGGATCATGCTGTCACAGAGAAGACAGTTTTGTCCACGGAAACAATGACTTTTTTTTTTCCAGGACCGCTGATTTTCCTCGTGGAAAATGTGTGGCCCGTGGAAGGGGGAAGTCGTGCTCGGCTCCCTTCAGGCAGTTGTGCAAAGATGGGGTGGACTCCGTTAGGAGATTCTAGCAGGGCTGCTTTTGGGAGCCAACCGGCAGCAGTGGCCCTTTTTTGTTTGTTTGTTGTTTCTTTTAAAGTAAAGTAAATGGGGGTCTCTGTTCTGCAGATGGGGCCCGGGGAGGGAGAGTAAAGTACTTGCTGAACTCGGTGCGCTGGGGAGGGGTGTGCTCTGCCGCCAGCCCATAGCTGTTAGAGTTGCTAATGAGCTTGCTCTGCAATCAGAAGTCACCTGGGTTTTACGTATTAAGCCCTTTGGGCAAATAGAAGAAAACACTATTTGCAGAGTGGCTCAGAGCTTCCACTTAATAAGCTACTCAGCCTTCCTTTGATTGACTTTGTTCTCAGAATACGTGTTTGTTATCAGTCAGTTTTGGCTTAGAGAGTTCACACTCAGAATGTCTACTAAATGTAGAAAAATGACCCTTGTAAATGGCCAGCCTCTAAACACCTGAATTGTCATTTCCTCAAAACCCTCCAGCGAGGAGGGTGTGCCTCACATGGTTGCACAGTGGATGTGGGTCTGAGTCCTGTGTAAGGACTTTGGCCCACGCCCCCGGGCAGAGTGTCTGGAAGAGAGAGGCCGCACTGGTAGGGGAGGGGCGGCAAGCTGGCCACATTTGAGCAATTGGAAACAGGCAAATCATAACTCTGATTCTTAACAAGACAGAAGCAGCAGCTGGTACCGCATCCCAGTCCGACAGTTTGGAAGTTAGCGGCTGCTGCTGGGGTGGAAGTTGTGCTTGTATTCCTTTAAATAACAAATGAGGGCCTCAGCCAAGCCAACCGGTGTTCCCCGAGGAGGAGAAAGGCCGGGAGCTGAGAGGTGTCATTTTCCTTCTTTGGTGACCGGTTTCATTTTAGCTGATGCTTGACATTGGCATCAGGCCCTTTTCTTTTTTTCCCAATGCTCATTGAGACTGGGAACTGGGTTGAGAGTCCCCCCATCCCTTGATGGGTCCCAGAGCCTGGCCCACGCCGGTGGCTGCAGGGAGAGGGATTTCCCCTGGAGGGAGGGAGCAGCCGACGGTATGCTGGTGATGGGGCAGCTTTCAGCTCAGCCCAGGGACCCCCACAGGCCAGCACTGCACACTGGTGGGCATCTTGTTTTCCATTAATTGGTCATTTAACCAGAGTGCTAGGAAAAGCAGGCCATGCTACCCTCCGTTTTGTCTCATAATAATTTCACATTCATTCCTGATACTTGCTTCACTTGTTCCCAAGGCCAGTGGGATTCTTTGCTCCTTGAGTGTATTCAGGCACACTCTTGACCTGCCCCCCACACCCCCCCAGCTGCTTCTCCTGGGGTGCTCCCATGTCCACCATGGGGGGCTGCCTAGTGACCCCTCGTACAGCTGCAGAGAGGTCCTGTAAGCCTTTCTCCTCCACATGCAGTCAGTGGACCCGTCCTGCAGATTCTTCCTACGGAGCGTGTGTGCTCTGCTGGCTTCCCCTCTCCGCTCTGCCAAGCCCAAGGGGGTCCACAGTGACCGCTCTGCTTTGCTGGCCTCCCGGGTGGCCCTGGACTCTGTGCAGATCTCAGCCTTCCCGACTCTCTCAGGGGCCTTTTCCTACGCTGACTTCTGACTTTGGGTCTCTGTTGATTCTCCATAGCTCCCTGGACCTTCCTTTCAAGAGGCTTAGATTTTTCAACCACACCTCTCTTTTGGGGGTAATTCTCCATCTTCTCCCTTAGAGGGTACATGTAAACACCGTGAAGACAGGAAAGGGACCTCCTGTCCTTAGTTCTGACATATAGTGGATTCCAGCGAGCACTTACCAGTACACAGAACTGCTTAAAATAAAGGTCAGGTGAGTGCTGGGAGTAGTGAAGTGGTGATTCTGGACAGTAGTAGTTTGTTGGCTGAAAATGCACTCACTTGGTTTACATCGGGGTTATTAAACTTGGCACCACTGGCATTTGGGGCTGAGTAATTCTTAGCCTTGGGGCTGTCTTATGCGTTGTAGCATGTTTGGTAGATCCTTCAGTTGTGACAACCAGAATCTTTCCAGACATTGCCCAGTGTTTCTTGGGGGGTGAAGTTGCCTCTAATGGAGAACCAGTGGGCTATGCCCTGAGACGCAGAGCCCTAGCTGCAGGGCTCGCATTGTGAGGGGCAGACAGACTGAGATCTCCAAGCCGTTGGTACCTGTCCCATGTATGGGAATTTCCACAGCAAGAGCTAAACAGTAGGATCCACGGGTTCCTGCGGGGAAAGTGTTTTCACTACCGTGAGGGAAGCCTGGGAGGGGCTGAATCTCACAGGGGAGGTCACATCATTAAGAAATGGATGCGTACTGTTGGCACTGTTTTGGATCCTCCAGCAGGCGAGGAAATGGGAGCCACTGAGTGATTTCCCAGCACCTGCTCCAGGGCTTGTCACTGGGAGGAGCAGGCCTGTGTCCAAGCTCCGGAAGCACCCCCTGCTGTGGCAGCGGAGACTGGGTTATAGGCAGGGACTTGGGCTGGACTCTGGGTTCTGGGGGAATTACCCGAGGGCCACGCCAGCCAGCTGCCTTGGTGGCCTGTGTGTGGACATGGAGCTGCTGGGTTTCCTGCTCTAGGAGGTCAGATCTCTCCAAGTGTGGTTCTGAACGTTTCCTTTAGGGAGCTTATTATTATATTATTAGAAAGCAGATTGGCCGGGGACAGTGACTCATGCCTGTAATCCCAGCACTTTGGGAGCTGAGGCAGGCGAATCACTTGAGTCCAGGAGTTCAAGACCAGCCTGGCCAAGATAGCAAAACCCCATTTCTACTAAACATACAAAAAATTAGCTGAATGTGGCACACCTGTAATCCCAGCTACTCTGGAGGCTGAGGCATGAGAATCACTTGAACCCGGGAGGTGGAGGTTGCAGTGAGCCAGGATGATGCCACTGCACTCCAGTCTGGGCAACAGAGCGAGACTCTGTTTCAAAAAAGAAAAAAAAAAAAAGCAGATTTTCCAGCCCCAACCTGGAACACATTCTCAAGGAGTGAGGCCTGGGAACCGGCATTCCAGCCAGCTTCCTGGGTGCTTTCTACCATGTCTGTGTTTGGGACTGCTGACCTAGATCCTCCATGGCGAGCGTGCATCCTTGGATTCAGCCTCTTACCCCGAATGCATTCTGAGACTTTTGACCCATGACACTAATACAGACCATTGCACTGGGATTCCAGTCTGTGAAAACACAGGCTGCACCAGGGAAGTGACCTTAGACCAGAGGTTGGCAAACTTTCTCCACAACGGGCTAGAGAGGCAACATTTTAGGCTTTGCAGGCCGCAGGGCCTCTGTCGCAAGGACTCCTCGCCCCTTTGAAGTGCAAAAGCAGCCACAGCCAGTATTGAAATGAATGGGTGAGACTTTCTTCCAGTAAAAGTTTATACAAACAAGGTGGCAGGCTGTGGGCAACTATTTGGCAGTTTCTCAAAATGTTACACGTAGAATGTGACCAAGCAATTCTGCTCCTAGGTATGTATCCAAAATAATTGAAAGCCAGGTCTCCAGGCGTTTGTCCCCCAATGTGTGCAGCTTACAGCATTATCCACAAGAGTCAAAAGGCGGAAATGGCCTGTACCCACGAACAGATGAACAAAACGCAGTACATTTCATGCAGCGGAATATTATTCAGCCATGAAAAGGAAGTTTTCATATATGTTACAGCGTGAATAAACCCTGAAAACATGCTTAATGAAGCAGGCCAGACACAGAAGGGCAAATGTTATATGCTTGGACATGTATGAATTTGCCTAGAATGTAGAAAAGAGGTTACTGAGGATGGGGGTGAGGGAAGGAGTTACTGGTTAATGGGTGCAGACTTTTTGTTGAGGATGATGCAAAAGTTTTGGGTATAGATAGTAGTGATGGTTGTACCCTATTGTGAATGTGTGTAATGCCAGGGAATTGTACACCTGTGAATGGCTAAAATAATACTATGTTATGTCTATTTTACTACATTTTATCTCACTACATATATGTGTGTGTGTGTGTATATATATGTATGTGTATTGTGTGTGTGTGTGTGTGTGTGTGTATATATATATATATAAAATTAGAATTTCCCTCCTCCTCACTTCTGATAACCCTGTGTTGCACAGGTACATTTCAGCAGCCTCAGGACTGAGATTCTGGAAAGCCCTGTGTTAGTGATATGACAGTCAAGTGTGCCCCGTGTGTGTGCACTTGAGGCATTTGCTCAGCCCTCTGGAGCCAGTCGTCTTCTGGCCAGGGTGCTGTTCTGTGTTTGTGGCTGAGTGACCACTGCGTGTTCTTCATGCCTTTGAACTTTTTCAGGGAGCGCATGGAGCTTTTGGAAGAAGCCAAGAAGATGGAGATGGCCAAGTTTCGCTACATCCTGCCTGTGTATGGCATCTGCCACGAACCTGTCGGCCTGGTCATGGAGTACATGGAGACGGGCTCCCTGGAAAAGCTGCTGGCCTCAGAGCCATTGCCGTGGGATCTCCGGTTCCGCATCATCCATGAGACAGCGGTGGGCATGAACTTCCTGCACTGCATGGCTCCGCCACTCCTGCACCTGGACCTCAAGCCCGCGAACATCCTGCTGGATGCCCACTACCACGTCAAGGTGGGGAGCCGCACGGTGCCCGAGGGAGCTGGGCGGGGGGGGCCTGTGTCTTGGGGAGCAGGGCATCAAGGGGTGAAGCCCTGAGGTCAGGACACTGGCAGAAGAGGAGGTGGTTCTTCTTGGAGGAAAGAACTTGAAACCAAGGACTTTTGCAGCATGAGGACTCCAGGAGTCTAAGCCTGTCCTGGTCGGTGTGAAAACCACACGCCGTGTAGCTGGAGGGTGGGCTTGGTGAACACGGGGGCTGTTCCCCTAAATCCTGGCATATGACTCATTCCGGAAAAAGACTGTGGGTTTGTGGGTTTTGGTCTTACGAAATCAGGTTAGAAATCAGCCCGTGGGCCAGGTGGGTCCTTGCGAGACCTCAGGCTCTGCAACGAAGGGACGCGTTTCCCTCAGTGTTTTCAGGAGCTCAGGGTGGTGGGAATGTGGGGGTCCTCTGCAGTGGGGTCCTCAAAGTGCTGTGGAAACAGGCTGTGAGGAGGGTCTCGTTGCCTCTGTCTGCCTCTGCGTAGAGTGCGGAGGAGCAGCGTGCTGTATTAGTGCAAGGCCTGGGAGCTGGAGCTTGCTTTTGCTTTGCTGATTGGTTTTTGAAACACAGAAAAGTAAGAGGGATAATATAACTGAAAACCAGCATTGCTGCTGGGCCTTGGCAGGTGTTAGCATCATCACCTTTGCATCAGGGCTGTATTTCCTTGTATCTCCTTTGATGGCCTTCATGGCTAGGGTCGTACTGTCGTTGACATGTGGTGGTGACACCTGGCACGCTGTAGTTTTTCCCCACGGGGTGATGTTCACATGCTCTTGGGAGGCCCGGGGTAATATGCTGGTCCACACGACACTGGTGTCTGCCCTGGGAGTGAGAAGGAGCCGAGAGCCATGGCCCGGATCCATGTAATTCATGCAGGGAACAAGCAGAGGAGTCCCCGCCTGGCTTGACAGCGCTACTGTTCCTGGTGGCACAGCACTTCCAGGCCTCTCTGATGGTCTGACCATTAATTAGGATAGACCTGAATTCAGGGCCCGGCCCTGCCCCTGAGCTCTTGGGGGCGATGGGAGTGGTGGCCCGTGTGGCATGTGCACGGCCGCTCCCTGTGCCCAGACTCTGCGGCTGAGTGCATCTCGCCTGCCTTGCTCAGCCAGGGCGGCGGTGAGGAGGTCAATTTTTCACTTTGGGCAGTAATTATAAGTTGTCTCTTAGGTAGGTGTTGCCCAGTAGTAAGATTTCAGCTAGAAGATGAAGCACTGTCCTGCTAAGTGAAGTAGGAAGCTGAGATAATGGAGACAAAACTCAAATGACTGGGCTTGAATGGGCTCTAGGGTGGCTTCCCACATCTGCTCGTGTTCTGGGACCCCTGGGATTCCCGTTTCCTGTGACGGGCAGGGCTGGACTTCACATGCCGACCCTCCATTCCCGCCAACATTTGTGGGCTTGTTTCTAGGTAGCTCCGGCTCTGGGGCCCTAATGACTGGTAAGGTCTGCTGTGCAACGTGCACTAAATACCAGGAAGGGCACGCCAGAGGCTTCGTCTGCGGGAGCTGCCCTCATCCTCAGAGCAGAGGTGCAGAGTGGACGGTGGCCTCTGATTCTCGCTGAGTCTCGGCTCAGAGTGAGTAAGTTAGCAGCCAGGATCGTCCAGCTGTAAGTCGTGGAGTGGAGACCTTGATTTCCCGCTGGCCTGCCACTGTGCTTGACATGAAAGAAACCAAATGACCAGTGCACGTAGCGGTCACTTGGGGGCAGAGTATGTGACTTGCAGGCAGGGCTTGGAGGCAGCCCTGTGGGAGCGGGTGGAAGTGCTGCTGGGGCTGGGCCTGCACACAGGGTCGGGCTTTTCTGCCCTCAGGAGTCGGGGGCAGGCAGCAGCAGAGCGTTTAGGTGAAGGAAACAGCCTGAGAGACGCAGGGAGAGCTCTGGGCTTTTCTTGCAGGGGTAGCAGGCAGCAGGGCTTCCCTGTCTTTCAGGATGGCTGCAGCAGACAGATACTGCCTGGAACTGCTTTCTCAGGGAGGCTGCTGTCGAAGGCACCCCGGGTGCTGGCCAGGAAGTGACGGACATCTCTGCCTGGTGCCCCGGGGCATCTTAAGGCTCTGTGTACCCTGACAGGCCGCAGGAAAGATTGCTTTTGTGTGACATTCTTCTTAATCAGGCATGTTAGTCACCATCAAGAAGCCCAAAAACAAACAGAAAAATGTATTTACACGACATACTTACTTTTTCTTAGAAATAGCTACTGGTGTGTGTAGAGGGCAGCAGGGAGAGTGTTGGGGTTCTAAGAGTCAGCACCGTTGTTCCTGAAGACAAAGTGTGGAAGCTTTGCATGGACTGGCCACTGGGCTTCTGGGCAGTCCTCAGTAGACAGTTATTCAATGCAGGAAAACTTTAATCTAGAATTCTGAAATTAGATCTTAAGTCGCCATTCCAGTCCTGCCATTTGCCTCTGAGATGGGCTACCTCGGTCCCCAGGGCTTGATTCAAACTGAAAATATCACAGCAACTGTCTGCTTCACAAAGTATATAAATATAAATAGTATATAAAGTAATAGTATCACATTACTACTTGATATTATTCAACATTAAATATACTAAATACCAATATTAAGATATTAGTTGGAATCAATTTCAAGTTAAAAATGAAATAACTTGGTTTAAAATCTCAGGCTGCATTTATATGACCAGTTAGCCCAGAACAGACGCTTTTCAAAGGGTCACACGTGGGGCACGTTCTGCTGTGTCTTTCTTTTAAAGGCAGCAAAGCCCTGGCAGGCCACTTTCTTAGTCTTGACAGCTGGACCTTGGAGTTGAAGGACCGTGTGCTTGGGGGCAGCTGTGAGCCCTCAGCTCTTAGAGATGCAGAGATGCAGAGTTGGGTGCTGATGATAGTGTTTGTAAGTGTGGAGGCATTTGCTGGTCCGAGTGGATGCCACAGTGGCTCGCTGTTAAGGACACGGGGTAAGGGGCGGCTTGGGTGGGAACATGAGGAAGGGCGGAGGGGAAATGCAGCTGGCCCAGGGTCTGAGATGTAGAGAGGAAGGAGAACACAGAGAGTCAGCAATCCTCCCTGAATTCTCAATTCCGAGCTTGCATTTTGTTGCCAGAGGTTTTGCAGAGAATTTCTGCTTATCTTCTTTTCACCAAGTATAGTCTGGAGTGGCTGGCTCTATCTGCACAGACAGCGAGGCGGAGAGAAGGCTGCAGGGCTGGGAAGCACCAGGCTGGGATCTCTGTGCCCCAGTCCCTCTCATTTTTTTCTTTTCTTCTTTCTTTTTTTTTTCCTAATGATCCGAGATGTCATTTAATTTTCACAGCAAAGCTACAGGATGGGTACTGTTATCGCCTCCTTTTATGAAAAAAGGAAACAGGCACAGAGAGGCTAATTGTCCAGGACTACAGAGCTACTAACTTGTACAGGCAAGATTAGAATAGTGAGTCTGATCCTTAACTAACCGTGAGAGGGTGATACTTTTTTCCTACATTCAACCATACAGGGGGATGAAGGAATTGCCTAGAAAGTGTGTGATGCTTTCTTTTTATTCTACTTTTCGTTCTGGGATATATGTGCAGAACCTGCCGGTTTGTTACATAGGTATATATGTGCCATGGTGGTTTGCTGCACCCATCAGCCATCTAGGTTATCATCTAGGTTTGAAGCCCCGCATGCATTAGGTGTTTGTCCTAATGCTCTCCCTCCCCTCTTCCCCTACGCACCGACAGGGCCCGGCGTGTGATGTTCCCCTCCCTCTGTCCTTGTGTTCTCATTGTTCAACCCATTTCTGAATTTGAAGGCTTTCAAGCCACTGATCACTGTTGAACTGAAACTTCCTGTACTCTTGAGCTTATTTGGAGAGTTAGGACACGTTGTGTCCCAGTGTCCAGCTGCCACCGGGGTTTGCACAATCGGGTGATGGCGTTCCTCTGGGGAGCTGACGCTTTCCCTGGGGTGCAGAGTGGCTCTCAAGGCGGTGCAGGCCTGAAGGCCCTGGGAGAAACGGAAGTGGGAGGACATGAGAGCCGCTGGGGTCGGGGCCTTATCCTGGTGCTCCTAGCTGCAGACGAGGAGGGCCGGTCCCTGCTCACAGGCCTTCCCCCCCACCTCCCTGCAGATGTGCTCAGGATCACTGGAAGCCCGAGTCATGGGTCATAAATTCTCCCTGCTGTTTGGTGCTGATGACAGCAGCCCTGTTGGCTCACCACATGGGCACGGCCAGCCCAGAATTAAGGCCTGACTCAGCCTCATTTCCTGTCACTCCATGGGTGTGTTGGAGAGGAGCTCAAGAGTTAATGAAAAGGGTTTTTAAAAAAATCCATATGCCTTGAAGGAGAGTTGAGGGCGGCACTCCCCCTGGATCAAGAGTCCTATTAATGCTAATGACTTGTGGCTTCATCCCACACACGGTTTTCAGCGGCTTCAGAGGGAGAGGGGAGGACAATGGCAGGAAAGGGGATGCCCCCGAGAGAGGTCAGGCCGGGGGTCTGTGAAGTCTCCCCAGTGAGCTCCAAGGTCACCTTTGCCCGAAGGAGACCTGAGACCCGCCTCCCCCGAATGCGGACGCTGAGGGCATTCCGGGAGGAGCTGGTGGCTGGTGCTCCTTGGGGCCTGGGCCCTGCCAGCAGAGGTGTTTATCAGACCTTTGCTTGAACACATGTGTTTGAAGCAGCCAGCCAGTGTCTGATCACAAAACACTCCAGATGGACGGGGCTGCGAGGCGTGTGTGTTGTTTGCTTTAAAGTTTAAGCTTCTGAAGGTATGTTCCCCTTTAAAGGACTTGCAGCCACTTGCCCGCCAGCCTCCCCAGCTGGCAGGTTGCATAACCAGCTGCCCGGCTTCCCGAGGAGCAGACCTGATCTTCACATGTGTCTCTCTTTACCTGAACCCTCTAAGGCTGGCTTTTTTCCCTTTATGCCGGCTCAGCCGGCAGTCAACCACAATGGCAAACATGCCTTATAGAAGGTGGATTCTAATTCTTGTTGAGTTTTGTCTCAGAGAACTCCTTCCTTACAGTACGATTCTTTAACCTGCCCATCAGATGTGCTCTCCTAATGCCTCCAGGCTTGCTTCTGCCCCAGAATCTGTCTTCCTCCCTGCCTGGGGCAGGGCTACCTGGAGAGGCACAGACATGGCTCTCAGGGGCTCTTGGAAAGCTCTCACCCACCCTCAGATTGCAGAGGGCAGCTTTTGATAAAGCATCATAAAATGTCACTGTTGAAGGCTAATGAGCCCTGCTCTGATGGCTGTGTTGCAGATTTCTGATTTTGGGCTGGCCAAGTGCAACGGGCTGTCCCACTCGCATGACCTCAGCATGGATGGCCTGTTTGGCACGATTGCCTACCTCCCTCCAGAGCGCATCAGGGAGAAGAGCCGGCTCTTCGACACCAAGCACGATGTATACAGGTGTGTGACATGCCACCCCCCACCCCCTATGGGTGCCAGGGGCTCTGAACTTCAATGCTTCATGCCCTGAGCTGCAGCTTTCAGAAAGGCCTCTTGCTGCCAGTCAGAAATGGGGTTCAGGCCAGGTGCAGTGACTCACGCCTGTAATCCCAGCACTGCGGGAGGCCGAGGCGGGAGGATCGCTTGAGTCCAGGAGTTTGAGATCAGCCTGGCCAACATGGTGAAACCTCATCTCTACAAAAAATACAAAAATTAACCCAGCATGGTGGCGTGCACCTGTAGTCCCTGCTACTGGGGACTGAGGTGGGAGGATTGCTTGAGCCCGGGAGGTAGAGATTGCAGTGAGCGTGATTGCACCACTGCATTCCAGCCTGGGCAACAGAGCGAGACCCTGTCTAAAAAAAAAAAAAAAAAAAAAAAAAAAAAAAAAAAAAACAGGCAAACAGAAAGGGGGCTAAGTCCACATGAAACGGGTGGGTGCTTGTAGAGTTCAGGGATTTCTTTGCTGTGAGTATTGCTGGCCAAGGAGGAAGAGTGTTCCTGGGTCCACGTTCGAGCCAGGCTGACAGCTCTGCCCTGTCAGAGCCTTGGCGATTTCATGACCCGTGGGCTTTATGTTTTGTCTGTTGGAAGAACCTGCTGCTTTCAGTGGTCTGGGTGTCTGTACGTATGTGTGTTTGTACTTCCCGAAGTTCACTCTGATTTTGTGAGGTGAGCAGCTCATCTTCTTCATGGCACTTCACCTTTGTTGGTCAGAGATCACTCCCCAAGTCACCTGGTCCCTTCCTTTTTCAAATTGTAAAGGTCTTAATCACTCAGACTTCTTGGAGAAGAAAAGTGGGCGGGAGCATGTGAGCAGGCACTAAGCCTCCCATTGTGTCTCTTATCCTCCAGCACTGTGACTCTGATCCAGCATTTGAGCTCTGCCTTTTGGTCATTGCCCCCAGCAGCAGCCCAGGCTGACTGGTTTGACGGTAGCCATTGTGCATGTGCTTAGCTGGGGCTTTAAGCTGAGCGTTGCCTGGATGTGTCACTTTGGAGACTAGTCACAGCTTGTAGAGTTAGGGGAGAGTTAAGATCCTTTCCATTTATTTTAGAGTTTGGAGTTTCAGCTTTTGAACCTGCCGTTTGAACTAATTTTTGATAGTAAATTCGGTGACTATAAACAGCCACTCTCACCAACTCAGTGCTCCCTGGAGGCTCAGTTTTCGGACTTCTGTTTTTCTTTTCTTCTTCTTTTTTTTTTTAAATCAATTTAGGCACCTTTTTTGGTGTATCCAGAGTAATGTACATGAACATATCCTTCATATATCTATATATTTCTAAGCAGCCCCCGAAAAAGGCTTTGGGGCGTTTGGCTGTGTTGCCTCCTGTGTTTTCTGTGTGGTTTCTTTAACAACCCTCTGACAATGAAATTTCAGCAAGCCTCAGTTAGGAACACTGAAATCTCAGCAAGCCTAAGTTAGGAACCAGAATCCATGTTTTCAGAGAATGAAATCATTGTTGGGGAAGGGGGACATGGGATTTGCCCATCATTCATTCATCCATTTCTTCAGTAAATGCCTGCACAGGTGCTCTGTGCCCGGTGCTTGCGAGGAGATGACAGTGAGGCACACAGGTGCTGTTCCCCAGGAGCTCATGCCCCATGTAGGGTGGCACCCTCTCTGGGAGTCCCTCAAGCTGCCTGAAGATTTGTAGCCCAGTTGACGAAGTTACTTGAGTCTGTCTGACATCTGAGCTGTCAATATGCTGGGCTTCACTATAGAGAGTTTTCTCTTTTTAAAAACAGGAGAAATATCTCAGTGTCGTGGCTCTGTCTTTGGAAGGCTTCAGAACAGGTATCTTCATGCCTCTTGCTGTGCATGAGTGCTTTCGGCTTTGAGTCTGTGGCGGTGAGATGCTAACGTGCCTGGTTTCTCTTCCAGCTTTGCCATCGTCATCTGGGGCGTGCTCACACAGAAGAAGCCGTTTGCAGGTGAGTGGAGGTGTAATGTGCTTGTCTTTCCTGGAATAATGGGGGGACACCTTGTTGTCCTTTCTCTATCCTAAACCAGAGCCCGTGATCCACGCCACCGTAGGTGCTGCTCTGTGGTGTAATTTGCACACAGGAAAAGGCACAGATCTGAAGGGGCCTGTTCAATGGAATTTTTGTAGGTGCCAGCTAGTTTTCTTTGGTTTTTTTTTTTGGTAGTAAAAGATATATAACATAAAATTGGTCATGTTAGCCACTTAAAGTGTTTAATTGAGTGACATTAACTACATTGGCAGTGTTGAACAAGCGTCACCACTGTCTAATTCCAGAACATTTTCATCATGCCAGAAGGCCAAGCCCATGGCCATTCCGCAGTCCCTCTCCCTTCCTCCTGCTCAAGCCCCAGCAACCACTCATCTGCTTTCTGTCTCCATGAGTTTGCCTGTGCTGGTATTTCCAACTAATTCTTTTTTATTTACTTAAAAAAAAAAGTAATAAAATACACATAACAAAACTTAGCATATTGACTGTGTGAAGCGTACAGTTCAGGAGTGTTACGCGTGCCCAGGTGCTTGCACAGCCAACGTCCACAGCCGTTCCGTGTCGTGGATTTGCATGCGGAGGCAGCAGCGCCCCTGCCCAGCCCGAGAGCTGAGCTGTCTCCTTCCCCAGCCAGGCAGCGACCGTTCCGAACACCATCCTCAAAGCTGTCACACCTTGACTTACTTATCATAAAAATCTAGGACTTTCTAGCTTTGTTGGACAGATTCCCTTTTCCTCTAAAGGCATTTCTGGGCTGCTCATGATATTTTGTGGTGTGACCGAAAATGTCTCAAAATGAAGATGAGAGTCGAGGCCTACCCCCCCTTGTTAGTTGGGGCTCAGACTAGGAGCTGATTTATGGGAAAGGTGCTGGGGCGAGAAGAGATCTTCCCAGCATCGCAAGGTCAAGTATCTTGGCAGCTTTGAAAGAATGCCAACAGAAAGCACGGAACGCGTTCTGCCAGGCCTCTGTCGGCCGGTGTCTGTCTGTGTTGCCTGACCGCCTGTCGCCTTTCTTGCCTTCTGTACGTTCTCCCGCACAGTGGCCTACGGCCCGAATGCTTGTGAAATGTGGCGGTGTCTGATAGATGAGGGGGTCTGATAGATGTGACACCCGAGGCTAGGCGCTGGGGACAGATCAAGGCTCAAGTCCCTGTGCTTTATTGCTGAATATGCCTAGTGTTCCATTATTGGAACGCTAAGCATGTGGGAATTATTCATATACTACTGCTCAAGGTCATTGTCAAGGTCTGATTTTTCAAATTCAAAAAGTTGCAGCCTCAGGCATAAACAGGTTAATAGATAGGAAGGGGGGGGGTTCCAGGTGCAGGAGAACAAGGCCTCTCCCCAGCTTTTCCAGTCTGCGTTTGGCAGCAGGACATAGTCCAGGTGTTTACTTCAGTTCGCTTTCGTTTTATTTAGAAGAGCTGTTGGTTTTGGAAGTCTGAATAATCATGGAAATAGCCTGTTAAATACTTAAGGTATTTATTGCACAAGATTTAATGGGAAAGTGGAGCAAAACATCGTATGGAATCCTGGCAGCTGTGGGTGATTCTCGGCGGATTTTCCACACCTGCTGGGGCACACGGCCTCTCCAAAGAGCTGCCATTCCATGGGCTGGCGTGTTTGTATCTGGAGGGCAGAGAGGGCTGTTGGGAACAAGAAGCTTGGAGTCCACCTTGAGAGTTCCAGGCTACGCAGAAAAAAGAACTTGGCCCACTGGAAGTCACCCTGAGCCCTTCTTCCCAGTCAGGGTGGAAGTTGTGGCCAGAGCCCGTGCATGCTAGTGAAGGCAGTCAGAAAGGACAGGCGCGGCCCCACATAGTGAACTGAAGGGAAAGAGCCCTCCCACACTCCCCAGCCCTGGTGCAGCCTCAGGGGAGGCCAGCTGGGGACCTGAGCTTGGGATTGGAGTTGGAACTGAGGAAGACGTCTTCGCCATTGTAGAGAGGGTTGGGTCTCTGTGGATGCAGGACGCTGTGGCTCCTCCATGGTGCGTGAACCTCATTCCCTTTGCTGGCTTGGGCTGTTGAAGGAATGAGCCTCATAAGACATTGTTCTCCTTTGAACCTCATCTTCCTTTGGGTGGGATGCCGAGAAAGATCTGCTCTGTGACCAAACACACTGACTCCATCTGGTAGATCAGAACCCAAGGAAAGAGGTCGATTTCAAAACCAGGAAACTAGAGAGCACGGTGCCCCGTGAGGATGAGGGTTACAGGAAGCTCTGGCTGTGAAACGGGAGGGGAAGCCGTTTCCCTGGGGTGGTGTGGGGATGGTCCCACCGTGGTCCCCGGCAAGTGTGTCATTTCCTCCCAAGAGTGAGGTGCTGCCACCCAGCCCTGCAGAGCCCCTGACTCGCATCCTTCCCTTGGCAGATGAGAAGAACATCCTGCACATCATGGTGAAGGTGGTGAAGGGCCACCGCCCCGAGCTGCCACCCGTGTGCAGAGCCCGGCCGCGCGCCTGCAGCCACCTGATACGCCTCATGCAGCGGTGCTGGCAGGGGGATCCGCGAGTTCGGCCCACCTTCCAAGGTGAGTTCCCCAGGGTCTCCCCGGCACGGTCTGTGGGTGTCACAGGAGATAGTGGTGACAGACAGGACAGGGTCAGGGACCAGGCCTGGGTGAGAAACGAGGCGTGTAACAGGTGGGCCGAAATGAGCCCTGCACAGATAGGTTGGCCCCAGCACCTGCCTGTGGCCTCTGGTACTCAAGGCTCGGCCACAGCAGCTGGAACTGAGTCGCCTCCAACCATCCATCCCCTGCTCCCCGCCAGGGCTGGGCTTGCTGCCCGGAGGAGTCTGTATGGGAGCCTGAAGTTCAGGTGCAGCCATGCTCTTCCCGGGGACTCACCTGGCTGGTGGCTGGAGGTGTTGCCCTTGGGGAGTTGACTTCCTGGGACAGATGTGTCTCTGGCATAGGAAAGTCACCCTGATGAGATGGAAACTGCTGCATTTAAAGCTTACGGCAGGAAACGGGATGGGGAGCTCATCCGCCAGGTGCTGGCAGCTCTACTCCCTGCAACTGGCAGGTGGGGCTTCCCCGGGGAAGGCTTCTGCTTTGAGTCTGGTGAGGCCTGCAAATGATTACCAACGGGGGGCCTGGGTTTGGCCAGCAAATCGCCCATGTAGGGCCCCTGGGCTTGCCTGGCGAGCTCAGCCTGAGCCGAGGCATGTGAGAAATCCCCCAGCTTGTGGAGGCCCCGCCCGCGTTTAAATGGAAGGCTTGTGTACGCAGAAGTCATCCTTCTTCCCCACATGTCATCCGAGTGACATGTCCCCTTTCTTCCCCACAAGAAATTACTTCTGAAACCGAGGACCTGTGTGAAAAGCCTGATGATGAAGTGAAAGAAACCACTCACGACCTGGACGTGAAAAGCCCCCCAGAGCCCAGGAGCGAGGTAACGGGCCCTTCCCACAGGGGTCTTTTGTCTCCTTGGCCTCCAGGCAGGGTTGCCAAACCCCTCCTCCTCTCTGCAGACTCCGCCGCCGCCCGGACCACTCTCCCTCTCTTCTGAGCCCATCCCACACCCAACTCCATTAGAAGTGTAGGTCCCACGGGGGCTCAGGTCCACCTGCCCGGCTGCATCCCCGCCCCACCTCCTGTCTGTGATTCTGCATAAGTAGTGTAAGGGCTTCCCTGACACTAAATAGCCACTCATTGGATGTGCCTGGAACCATGAGGATCTGAAGGCCCAGCCCCAGACGGGGAGGGAGAGCTGGTGTCTGGTTCGGGGATCCAGTCCCTTTATAGCTGCTCATAAATGGTCTGTACTCTGATGAGTGCCACCTAGGTGATTTCAGATGTGATAAGAAGTTCCAAGTGCCAGGGCTGGCTAAATACCCTTTCAGGTAATGAGACTGGAGCAGACTTGTGAGGCAGAGCTGAGTGAGCTTTATAACGTGTTATCTGGTGTTGGGCAGTTGATCCCAGCCTGTTGGTGTGAGCTCAGGAGATCAGGAAACATGTAGGGTGCACCCACTGTCTCAACATAAAGTGCATGCGTGCCAGTGAGTCTGGGAGCAAAGGTGCCTGGGGGTTGCTGGTGAAGAGGCAGACCCGGGCCCTGATAAAGGAAAGAAGGCAACCAACATGTCGGGGTGGCTTGGTACACCCAGCAACAGTGTGGGACATCGAGCCGTCCCACAAAGGTGGGGATTTGGGGCAAACAGGTGTGCCTAAGGGAAGAAACGTGAAATCCTGTCAGATTCCACTCACCCACCAGAAACCTGCTGCCCCTGCAGTCCGTGAAGCGAGACCCTTTATAAGGTGTCATTGGTGTGTGTCGGATTGGATCATCCCTCGTCCTTGTAGCCGGGCCCTTCCCCCTTCCCTGGTCCCCATACAACCCCCAGGCCAGCCCCATGTGGTTCCGCGGGGAGGTCGCAGTTGTAGCCACGTGTGGGGATCCTGCCCAGTTCTTGTCTGTCTTCTCGTTTCCTGCCAATGCTGGCCTGTGCTGGGCAGCTGTGTCCCGCCACGCATGCTTCACATTCTGCAGCTTGACATTGCCTGCCTTTCGTCTGGGTGACGCTGTGTGCAGTGCTACTGAGCAAATGGCATCCAGAGCTGCATGAGGCTGGATTTTGCACTTTTATGAAGTCGATCTTTCCTTAAAATGTTTCTGTGCTGGGTGGAGCCAGCACAAGTCTTTGTAGCTCCAAGTCTTTGAGCTCCCTGGCGCTGTGCGGGTGCGGCGTCTGAGCTCCCCGGCGCGGTGAGGACCAACGTGGCGTCTGAGCTCCCTGGCACTGTGCGCCTGCGGAGTCAGAGCTCCCTGGTGCTGTGCGGCCCGACGTGGTGTCTGAGCACCCGGGTGCTGTGCGGACTCGGCGTCTGAGCTCCCTAGTGCTGTGCGGAGGCGGGGTCTGAGCTGGGGGACCGATAGGGTTCCGTCCTTTCTTCCCCCACCTCCCTCCCATGGCCCACCTTGCTCTTCCATGTTTGTGTCATGGGCGGGCCATGCGGGGTATGGCAGGGTCTTCACCCACCCCCTCTTCTGCATCTTCGCAGGTGGTGCCTGTGTCCGCCAGGCTCAAGCGGGCCTCCGCCCCCACCTTCGATAACGACTACAGCCTCTCGGAGCTGCTCTCGCAGCTGGACTCTGGAGTTTCCCAGGCTGTCGAGGGCCCGGAGGAGCTCAGCCGCAGCTCCTCTGAGTCCAAGCTGCCGTCGTCCGGCAGTGGGAAGAGGCTCTCGGGGGTGTCCTCGGTGGACTCCGCCTTCTCTTCCAGAGGATCACTGTCGCTGTCCTTTGAGCGGGAGCCTTCAACCAGCGGTAAGTGGGGACCCCTGTTTGTGTCCCAAGAGATGCTGGGCTCGGCGGGACAGTTGACTGGACTCAGTGAGCAGCTAAACGGAATCAAGGGGAAGTTTCTCGACCCAGCAATAATTCTTCTTTGTGTTCTCTCTGTCTGAAGTAATTAATTTTGGGTCTTGGGCATTTGGCTCCATCCTGTGTCACTTAGCGTGTGTGGGGCACAGGCCACATCACCAGTCTGTGCAGCAGTCTTGCCTGTGCCAGTGCCATGGGTAGAGGCTGAGCTCTGGTCTACAGATGGGAAACCCCATCCAGTGCAGTGAGCCCGGCGAGGAGCTGAGCCCCACTCCCTGGCGGGCCTCCTGTCTCCAGGATGGCAGTCCCACACCCTCTGCCCAGATGCTGTTGGGTGCACACCCATGCCTTCGCGCATGTGGGCTCCCCGTTCAGGGTAGTCCAGACCTTGTAATGTGTTGGTTATCCTTGGAGGTTTTAACACCAGGCCACCTTTGCAAACCCCCTGTTAGGGAGGAGCACTTCTCACTTAGCTGATCTTATCTTTTTGTGTGAATTTTGATGGCTTTTGTTTTTGGAAGGTGCTTTTTTTCCTATCCCTGCCCCAGGGTGCTGGGCCTGGTGGTCGTTCCGGCTTCCTCTTTGCCAGCTGCAGGGGTAAGATGTGGTCCTGCCCTATTCCTGAAGGGGCTGCAGCTCTGATGGGAAATACAGGGATTTACACTCACGGCTACAGCCACCGGGGCTGAGGGCCAAGGCTGTGATCTTGGGGGGAAGGAGAACTTGGCTTTTCCTGGTGGATTGGTACATCCTCTTGGAGGCAAAGACTTTTCCTGGATCTTACCGACCTCCTGGGATTTTTAGATTAGAATATTGGGGGCAAAAGAGGGTGTCTTGGGTTAAGGAAATGCTACATAGACACAGTGGGGAAGACCCGGTGTGACGGCAGATAAGCAGTAGGTGATGGGGTTGAGGAAGAGAATCAGGGCCGAGTCTAAGACTGGGCAGAAAGAAATAGCACCATCTCCCATGGAGAAGTACGTTCTAGAACATTCTCTTTGGGTCTAATACTCTGAAATGACATATCGTCTTCATGCTCGAGAGCGGAGTACTTTACTGGCTCTACTCGGAATACCAGTGTTCAAACACCAAGCCTGACTGGGAGGGTTCCGTTTTCTTAACACCTCAGCACCGCCACCTTCCAAGTCCCCATGTGTTTCACATGAGGGTGGAGGAGAGTCTCATTTCAGGGACTCAGAATTCCAGGCACTACAGTAGGATTTTTGTGGTAAATGCAACTTTTCATCCTGAGTGCTGGACTAACGTCTTCCTGAAACAAGAGGCTCAGTCCCTTCAGGATTATCATAGCAAACTTCCCTCTCGACCTCCCCAGGTCAGGAGGTGCCACTTCGAGGTGGGGCAGGAGCTGCAGCAGCCCCTTCCAGCTCTGGGCACCAGCCCTGCAGGCTGCTAGGCCTGGGGTGTCCGTGGATGGCAGGTGCCAAGGCTTCCAAGTGAAGGGGGCTCCGGCCTGGTCTTTTGGTCTGTGCCCTTTTTCCTTTCTTTAATGAAGGAATGTTTGCAGTCACTGCCATCTCTAAGCACCAAGGGGGTTCAGCACCCTGCAGGACAGCGAGAGTGGGTTTTAGTCTGCAGACCAACTAACGAGCACCGGGAAGACATTCGCCGGCCTGCCCCGGGGCCCCCACTAGGACTGACCTTAATCAGGAGGCACAGATAATGCTCAAACGCGGTCAGGTGTCCAGCAAACAGCCTGGAGGCCTTGGCACTCCTGCACCTGAGCGCCACAGCCAGGCTCCCAGAGACGCTGCGTCCCTGGACGTGCAGCCACACTCTGACGCTTGCCTCGCCTCTCCCTGCAGATCTGGGCACCACAGACGTCCAGAAGAAGAAGCTCATGGATGCCATCGTGTCTGGGGACACCAGCAAGCTGATGAAGATCCTGCAGCCACAGGATGTGGACCTGGCGCTGGACGGTGGCGCCAGCCTGCTGCACCTGGCGGTGGAGGCCGGGCAAGAGGAGTGTGTCAAGTGGCTGCTGCTCAACAATGCCAACCCCAATCTGACTAACCGGAGGGGCTCCACTCCGCTGCACATGGCCGTGGAGAGAAAGGTGCGGGGCGTCGTGGAGCTCCTGCTGGCACGGAAGATCAGTGTCAACGCCAAGGACGAGGACCAGTGGACGGCCCTCCACTTTGCAGCCCAGAACGGGGACGAGTCTAGCACGCGGCTGCTGCTGGAGAAGAATGCCTCGGTCAACGAGGTTGATTTTGAGGGCCGGACGCCCATGCACGTGGCCTGCCAGCATGGGCAGGAGAATATCGTGCGCATCCTGCTGCGCCGAGGCGTGGACGTGAGCCTGCAGGGCAAGGACGCCTGGCTGCCGCTGCACTATGCTGCCTGGCAGGGCCACCTCCCCATCGTCAAGCTGCTGGCCAAGCAGCCGGGGGTGAGTGTGAACGCCCAGACTCTGGATGGGAGGACGCCCCTGCACCTGGCTGCACAGCGCGGGCACTACCGTGTGGCCCGCATCCTCATCGACCTGTGCTCTGATGTCAATGTCTGCAGCCTGCTGGCACAGACACCCCTGCACGTGGCCGCGGAGACGGGGCACACGAGCACTGCCAGGCTGCTTCTGCATCGGGGCGCCGGCAAGGAGGCCGTGACCTCCGACGGCTTCACTGCTCTGCACCTGGCTGCCCGCAATGGACACCTGGCCACTGTCAAGCTGCTCGTCGAGGAGAAGGCCGATGTGCTGGCCCGGGGACCCCTGAACCAGACGGCGCTGCACCTGGCTGCTGCCCACGGGCACTCGGAGGTGGTGGAGGAGTTGGTCAGCACCGACGTCATTGACCTGTTTGACGAGCAGGGGCTCAGCGCATTGCACCTGGCCGCCCAGGGCCGGCATGCACAGACAGTGGAGACTCTGCTCAGGCATGGGGCCCACATCAACCTGCAGAGCCTCAAGTTCCAGGGTGGCCATGGCCCCGCCGCCACCCTCCTGCGGCGAAGCAAGACCTAACTGGCTGCCTGTGGAGACCAGGGGTCCATGTGGGGCTCTTGTCCTGTCCTGTCTTCCTCATAGGGATGGAACGATCCTGCGTGGGGCCCTGTTGTGGCTTGCCTAAACATTGACCAAGCGGAGGTGACATGGTGCCATCGGGAGGTGGCTGCTGCTGACCGGAGTGTCCCCTCCAGGCGAAGCTGGCTCAGGTGCACGTGCCCGCTCCATCACCGATCTAGGCACCTGCTGTCTGAAAGGACCGTGGGTCAGAATCATTTCGTTGTGCTCCTAATGGGCTGCTGAGGCTGGTCTCTCGGTGATGAAGCCCCAGGCGAGGAAGCATCCGCTCTCTCCTGGGCCGAGCCATCTTGGGTCGCTGGAGCTCACCAGTCTTGAGGGAAGAGGTGCAGGAGAAACTGTGTTTTTTATCTTCATACACAGCAGTGGGCAGAGAGGCCTGTCTTAAAGTTTTCATGGAATTGTTTTATAAAATATCTCAAGAGATGAATGCCTTATCAGCTGCTGCTTGACACCTGTTAAAAATGTTCATAACATTGGATAGTCTAGTCTAATGATGACTAAGTAGTGGAGTTGGCTTTGAAAACAATGTTTTATGCAACAAGGAGTGAATGATAGCAGCCAGCATTGTGGGATGTGTGTGTGGCCAGCTCTTAACCATTCCAGTCTGTTACTTTGGTGAGTCCTTGTGGACAACCACACACACGTGCTCACATGGTACTAGCTGCTGTTCATTTCTCATTGTCTAAGATGTTTTGGGAACTCTAGAGCCACAGGCATAAGAGTCATTAAAAAATTCTCCGTTTGTAACCTCAGTCCTGGGGACTGAGGCGAGCCCCCTCAGGTCGCTGGAGTGCACCAGTCTTGGGGGAAGAGGTGCCGGAGAAACTGTGTTTTTTATCTTCATAGACAGTATGAAGATAGAACTATGTAGTATTACCTAGACATGGACAGTATTACCTAGGTAGATGCACTGCTCATCTGCGCCCTTTCCAGCTCTCATTTTTGGTAGGTGATTTGGGATAAGGATAGTGTTTTGGGGTTGTAGGGGGAGGGTTTCTGACCTGCTTTGCAGACGTGCATCCGCACCTCAGCGGTTTGGGGTGTGGCCCCAGGGCGGTTATTGGATGTAAAAGATGCGGCCCATCTAGTCTCGTAACTTAACTATCACCTGTGTCCCATAGGGTGCCTTCCTAATAGTGTTATTAGAATAAGTTTGTTGCAGAACGTGACCCTGTGTGCAAACATGTACCGTGGCCTGGTATATGATAGAGATTGATATTAATGTACCATGTATGTTAATGTGAATCTGTGGGCAGGATACTTTTCCATGACAGGAAATATCCAAGCTGTTAAAACTGGCTATGTTTTAATATGCCTCATTTTGCCTTTACTATGTTATGCTACTATTGTGTGAACTGCATGAGGGACGAAAAGTTCCATTTGGTGTCAATAAAGCAAAGTACTTGCCTGCTTTTTTGAAGCTGGTTGAGACTGCTTTTTCTTATCAACAAGCTCGTGTAATCTGATTTCTGAAAACCAAAGGCTTGAGGCAGTGACAGAAGCTTGCAGATGGCCTTCTGGAAGGGCCCCTGTGTCCTGAATTAACCCAGGCCCTAGGGCCGTGAGAAAGCAGAGGGTGGAGCCGGGTGTCGCCCTCTGCCTGGGTCCCTCCACACACGGGTGAGCCAGTCGGGGAGAGAAATGTGTCTGGATGAAAGCTCCCAACACTAAAGTTTTTATTGAAATGTTATAGTTCTTACGTTCTATATTTTGAAATAATTTCATATTGCAGAAAAGTGACAGGAATAGTACATAGAACTCTGGTAACCCTTCAGCCAGATTCCCTGTTTGCTTGTATTTGATTGCATTTGACTTTCTCATCCACCCACTTACCTGTTTTGAGAGTAGGTTGCAGACAGTGTGCCCTGTTACTCCTGAATACTTACGTGTACATTTCCTAAAAGCAGGAGTTTCTCCTACATCACCCACAGTTTACCCATCACATTCAGGAAATTAACATTGGTACGATATTACCATCGAATCCACAAATTCTCTTCAAATTTTGCTAATTATCTCAAAACTGTCCTTTATAGAAGAAGAAAGTTGAAAAACACAGCAGCACCTCTTTGTTTTCACTCTGGCCTGGGACTCCATGGTGTTTCAATTGCCATGTGGCTTCCGTTTTCATCAATCCTCAGTTCTCAGTCTTCTCTTTTCTGACTTTGAATTAACTTGTGACATGAAGCTCCTTCATGGGTTCATTCAGACCTTTTGGGAAGTAAGGCCAGTTATCTGGTGAAGTGTCCTCAGTTTAGGTTTATGTAATTTTCCTCAAGATATGGTTTAGGTTACACATTTTTGGCAGAAATACCATAGACGTGATACTGTGTACCAAGGAGGGCTTTTTCCTCTCCCACTTTTGTTTATTTACATCAATATGCAGTCTCGGATCCTTGTTTAATCGATGGGTTATACTCTTAATTATTCTGATGGTCAGGTTAGCCCTGATTTGGCTGGTTTGGGCACCTCTATGCAGACTCCTGTGCCCCCTCACCTCCCATCTTTCTCTGAGTGCTTCCTTGCTTTCTGACACAGTTTCAGGCCCACCTTGTACTTACTTCCCCAGCCTTGGAAGCAGGCATTTCTCCAAGGAAACCGTTTCTCTGAGTGGAGAATGGTTCTTAGATGCCAAGATCTGGGTGCTGAAGGTGCTTATTGTTCCTGGGCTGTCATTGCTTCTAGGCCTTCAGCAGACAGACCTAGAAAGCTGCGTGTAACTTATGCAAATATCACATATACATTTCTGTGTCTTACTAGAAACAGATTTCACATCCATGCCTTCAGTTACAGCCCAGCACCCCAGCAGTCACTCTTGCTGGTCTGTATTTGTATCTCTTTTCTCTGGCTATGAGAGCCATTCCCATCATCCTCAAAACACACACATGAGGTCAATCTTGGTGTGTGATGATCTCCCTGACACACTGGTGGCCTTCTTGGCTGCGCCGTGCCTGGTGACCCTGTCAGTGGGGCTCCCTGGCCCTGCAGAATGGCGACTCACCCTTAAAGATTTTTATGCCAGGTAGCGATGCCTAGGAACTGTTCCTTACTAAGACTGTCATTTGGCTTAATTTCCCTTTTGTTTTTCCATTTAGGAACCTACATTATTTCCTTGCCTGTCTTGAAATAGTGATAATTTAACAAGCCTCCCATTTTTCTTCTTCTTTTCCCAGAAAATTCAGGCATTTTCCTTCCCCTCTGATTCCTATTCTGTGTTTTTTCGTTCAGGAGCATCTTCTGGTTTGAGGATTGAATGCATTTTTATATCTTCCACTTTAGGAAAAGTCTGCTTCTTTGTTCCTGGGAAGAAACAAAAGTGGGTCTTATGCTTCACATGCTCTACAGTTGTTCTGGGGCCAAGGGTCTTTTAGTACACCCCTGGCTATTCCCTCCAGAACCCCAGCCCTGAGCAATGTCAGAGAGGTGATGACAGCCTCCGTTCATCAGCTCTGACATGTGGAGATGGTAGGTTCTAGGAGAAAAGTGGTTCTCCCTGGCTGGGGCAAGCCAAGGTGCAAGACAGGTCCACATGCACTGACATCCAGGCCCCCAGACCATTTAGCTCACTGCAGCCCTCCCAGTGGCTGGGGGACGAGGTCAGGACCAGGGGGATGTGGTGCCAAACTTCCCCTCATTATTGATCGGGATATCCAGTTCAGGTACCAGCCAAAGAGTAGTAGTGGAGGATTCCACCCAGGCTTCCCACTCTGCCCCACTTCATTCACACCTCCATGACACCAGCTCAGGAAACTCCTGTCCTTGGGATGCTTTCTTCCTATGCTCCTCCGTCCTCAGCTCCAGCCAAGTCAGAAACAACCTGCTGGGCTCAGATGCACCAAGATTTCATCATCAGCACCCCACCTAGACCCACACCTGAAGCCACGCTCTTGGAGAGCAGAGGGGAACACCTGACCCATGATTGGCATGTCACTTCTGGTTCCATGGTTTCAGTACCCTGTCCTGTAAATCTTAGGACTTTTTGGGCCCCACTTCAGGGTCCTTCTGAAGTCCCTCTTGAGCAGAGGGCAGTGTCCAGTCAACCTCTTGGTGCTTCACCAGGACGGCTGACAGCACCAGGACCTGTATACCTGAGGGCTTCCTTGGCAAACAACTGGTTTACCCAGACTGTTCCACTCCCAGGCTGTTGAACCAAGAGTTGCCATCTTCTCCCAGGCCCTTGAACCTGACTGACCCCAGTACTTAGGGGACTTTGTTTACCAGGACCATCCACAGTGCCAAGGTTAGTTGCTCATTTCAAAAGAGTGGGTGTGGTGTGTGAAGGCCTCCTACTGGCACTGCAGAGGGAGGGGCAGGCACTGGCACAAGGTGATATTTGGAAGACAGATTCCCTGCCCCCAAGGTGACACTTTGGATGCCAGGTTCTTGACATCTTGGACTATCAACCCTGAACAAATTTTCCTCCCTCCGTCATTTTGTCCTTCTTTCTTCCCTCTCTTCCTCTCCCTCTCCCTGCTTCTCCCTTCTTTTATAACTAATTGTCGCATAAGGTCAGGAGTTCAGAACTCCACTGCACGAGGCAACGGGTGTTCTCGTGGTCAGGTGCCTGGGCTCTGACCTTCTCTGCACCGCACACCTGTCCACGGACATTGACGTTCAGGAGGGCAGTGGTACCAATGTTTACTGCAGAGTGAGGAGGCACTAAGTGGCCAGTCTGTTCCAGGAATGGTGCTAGTCACTGCTTTAGGCCCTGCAGGCAAATAATAATGATGATAATAATAATAATAAGTACTGCTGCATGAAATTCAATGTCAGAAATGGCTGGATCCAGATGTTCAGTGTCTCCTTTAGTAATGGGTGAGCCCTTTGCAAAATATATCCCTTCTTCTTGTCTCCAGGGTTAAATGGCCTGAGGATCTCAGCAGAAAGAGAACTTCTTTCTCCCAATAGTTCCCCTTTCCCAAACTCCAAATTAAACATCATTCATAGTTTCTTAGATGCTATTTTTTCTGCATTCTAGCAGCTATGAGGGAGTCAATGGCCTCTTACAATAGTCATTGGCAGCATTTTTTCCTATTTTGGAGGTGATCAGGACAACAGTACATTTAGAATTCATGGCATCTCAGAATGGATGCAGTGTGGTGACCCCGCAGCAGGTTGCGCCATCCCCAAAAGCCAGCATTTCAGCCTGGGGATGGAGGGTTCCAATGGCCCGGGCTGGGCTAGGCTGGCAGATGCCACCCTGAACGTGGAGGGAGGTGGTAGTTTCCCAAGGGAGAATCGGGAATGCCGTTCCTGGAAAAGGTGGCCCAGAGGCCAGTTGTCACAGCCACAGAAGTCCCCACCCAGGATCCCTCACAAGTGGCCCTATGGAGGGCTCAGGTACCACTGGAGAATGACCTGGAATTGAGTGTAGAACACACGCATTTGCTCAGAAAAATGGAGGACTCCCTCATCCAGGGTGTCTTCCTTCTGAATCATGGGATGTTCTGGAAGGTTCTGGAAGGTCTGCCCAGCAGTGAAAACTGTGCACAGCAGCTTTGAAGTCATAGTGGGTGGGTCAGAGTGAGAATCTGGGACCACCCACCGGATCCGTCAGAGGTGAGGGAAGAGCCCCTGGCCACAATCCTCGGTGAAGTTCCCAAATTGCATCCAGAGTGAGGAAGAAAGTCATCTCCACATGCTGAACTCCAAGAGAGTCAGGGTGACCCAGGGTGGGACCTAAGAGAGTGCACGCTTACTAGAAAAGATCATGGCCCTGAATGAGGGTGAGCCCTGGGATGAACAACCCCCTTGCTCAGCTGGGCACCTCAGCTGGCTTCAGGAGTCAAAAAACCTTCCAGAGCCTTCCAGGCAACTGCAGTGGCCACGATGAAGGTGCTCAATAAAGGGTCTGTTTCCTAAAGAAACGTGCTAGGATCTACGCTTAAAATGTTAGCACACAAAGGAAGGAAGTTTAAATTTAAAAAAAAAATGCGTTGGATGCTGAATTAAGAAGAAAATGCTGGATTAAGATGAGAAAGTGAGGAAACCGGGGGGCGAGGGGGTGGGCAGGATGAATTATCGGCTTCTCATTTCTCCACACAGCATGATGTAAACCCGACAGTATGAATGTACAGCTGAATGGAGCTCTTCAGAAAGGCATTCCCCAAAGCATGAGCAGAGCTGGCCCCAGAAAGTGGGACTCAAGGGTCAGGGGAGGACCTCCCTTTACATTGTCGTGTTTGGATGGACCTCACCCCTTGGAATAGAGCCTGGAGGTTTCAGCAACCTCAGCCCCTCTGAGGCAACCCAGAGGAACCTGGTCTCTCTGCGGTGTCTTCCTTCCTCCTTACATCACTGCCTGATCCCAGTGGTGCTACTGGAAAAACTAGACTCAGGGAGTTGGCACCTGGCAGCTCTGCAGGTGGGGCTGGTGGGGAGGCTGCCCTTCTTCCAGGAGAAAGGACGGGGCGGCCTCCTCCTGGACTTCAGAACTCAAGCAGAGCCTCTCTTTATCCTTTGCATCTTTCCTGGTGGCTGTGGCGAAGAACTTGCTCTTCGAGGGCTGCCTTGGTTGGCGTGGGGAAGGACACCGGGCGATGTGGGACCCCATCTTTGCCTTCAGGAAATGACCCTTTATACATGGGATGATGCTGGAGCCCAGGGGAGGACATGGCTGCATGCTGGCACACAGCCAAACCCATCACCTTTGTGGACTCAGTGAAGCCAGGCCAGGCCCCCTGAGGAGGGGTCTGCTGAGGAGTCAGCCCAGCTGGTCTCTCCAGGGTGCATGGGAAGGGGTGCATGGAGGAGGAGGAAGGGAGGGAGGGTGCGGAGGGTTGTGTCCCCGAAGAAGAGCTGCAAAGTACCCTCTTACGATAATGGTGGAAATAGATTTGCTGGCGTTTCCCTTCATTTGTTGATCAGCCAAAGTGTGTGACTGACAAGCCCACCTGGTGCCCTAATGAGGCTGTGGCTGGATATTGTTGCCTATAGGCCAGCCACGGGCCCGGTGGAGACCACACTGGGAGGTGGTGCGAGTCTGTCTGTGGGCCGTGTGGCTCTGAAAACCATTTGTTCCTAGACCACAATGAGCTGAACAAGCATTTAGAAAATATATGCTCATTAGACAGAATAACGTTGTCTGTTGAATTTACCACCAGTAATGTCAGTCTTTAGGGGTGGAGGCACCAGACTCTGGAGGACAGAGAGAAGAGTCGGACAGGAGAGGACTACCTGAGTGCCCTCACCAGGAGCAAGTAGACACACAGATGGCTTCCCACTCTCCACTCCATCAGCAGACAGGACAAGTTTGAACCAGGTGTGCCTGAACCCCACGACTCCAGGCATATCCAGAGAGGGGCTGGGGGAAGCAACTCAACAGGAGGAAATTGAGTAGACTCTATGTACTCAAGGTATCACCTGCACTCCACCTCCATCCCTACAGCCTCTCTCCCTTCTCTCAGCACCTCCAAGCAGGAAAAGATCTGCAGACCTGACATTTAGAGGTTCCCTCCATCATGCTGCAGTGACAGTCACCCAGTGATAAGCTCTCTCACACACATAGAGCTTCCAGATATCTGTGGCTAACTCATCTGAAAAAAGAACAGAGAGCCCACTAGAACAAAGAAAGCCCTAACATGAAAGACAAAGACACGACCATCCTAACCAATCCAATAAGCAGATTAAAAAATCAGAGAAAACAAAGTATGGATCAGAAGATTTTTTCAAAATCTATAATATCTCAGAGAGAACATACATTTTAATGAACTCCAGCTCAGGAATGTGTGTGTGTGTGTGTATTTAGAGAACAGAAATGGAATTTTTTTAATGTGATGAGAAAAATAAAACTCTCGAAAGTAGAAAATAAGTCTAAGAAATCAAAGATAATAATTTATCACAGAAAAAAGAACAAATAGACAAAGAAGTGGAACATAGGAGAGGAAAGGAAAGAAAATCAGAGAATTATTCCAGGAGGCCCATCATCCCAATAATAGGAGTTTCAAAAACAGAAAAAGAAGAAAATGTTTCCAAACTAAAGAACGGGAATTTCACATAAAGAGGACTCAGCAAATGCGTACATTAGTGGCTAGAAGAACGGCCATCACAAGCCTAACATGGAAGGATGCCAGGTTGGGGATGGGGTGGTGATGCCAGGACAGGGACGGGGAGGCGATGCTAGGATGGGTCTGGAGAGGTGATCCTAAATGCTTCCGGGTGGAGTGCAAGGAGATACTAAATCAGATATCAGATGCATCAGACTTCTAGACAACAAAAAGGGAAGCTTGAAGGCAAGAGAACAATGCTGTCAACATTTGAAGAAAAGTGATTTTCAATTTAGAACTCCTTTTAATTTTGTCCTTCAAATATCAACTTCCTGTTCATAATTCCATTTTTCTATCTCTTTGTGCTACATTCTGCGTAAGTTACCTTTAAATGGGAACTGTCCCTTCTAGTTGCTGAGTTGAGCTAACTTTGTTATAATGAGGCTGTATCTATTCTGCAGTTAAGATATCCACTGAGATTTTTATTTCACTCACTATACTTTCCATTTCCCAAAGTTCTACTCCATTGTTTCGGAATCTGCCTTGTTTTCTTGGTAGTGTCTTGTGGTCATTTCCTTGCTTTACATCTATAATCATTTTAAACATAACCCGTTTAAAGCATTCATCTGATAATCCTATTACCTACAGTTCTTAGGGATCCAATTCCTCTGCTTGTTGGGTCTGCTGGTGGATTGTTTCCTTATGTGTTTCATAATTTTGGATTGTGAGTTCATTTTCAGTGGGGCTCTAGCTGTGAGAATCTTTTGTGCTTGGGCTGAAGCTGTCTTTACTGAGAGATTTTGTGTTTGCAAGATTCTCAGTTGTCTTGCTAGCCTGTGATCATTTTTTTGTGCTAAGTCTGTGGCTCTGTGAGTCCTGGACTGTGCAGGGAGCATAAATTCAAATCCCAAACCTGAACAAGACAGACCCATCATTACAAGTTCTCAAGGGGCATTCCCTTCTCTTCCCTTCCCTTCTTCCTTTCCCTTCTTCCCTTCCCTTCTCTTGCCTTCTTCCCTTCTTCCCTTCCCTTCTTCCCTTCCTTTCTTCCCTTCCCTTCTTCCCTTCCCTTCTCCTTTCCTCTCCTCTCTTCTCTTCTTTTTTTTTTTTTTTGTTTTTGCTCCTGGCATGGTCTGAGATAGATATGCTTTCAGGTCATCTTCCTTTGCCGGTGGGTGGCCAGCATTTTCTCTCAGGGTGGCTCTTCAAGAAATTTGCTTATAATATGCTACCTCATTTGGGACCCCTGGCCTTATCTTCTGTCTCTGGGCTGTTCAACTCAAGGTCCCTGGGTGCCAATATTAGTGCAATCCCCATGTCAGTCTCAGCCCAGCCGGTGTTCACTACTCAGGCTTTATTTCCCTCTTCTTTTGGTCCCTGGATATTTTGTCTCTTTTCTTCTTGTATGTTTAGCTAGTTATTTAAAAGGAGTCGCACATTTTATCCAACACTTGTAGCTGTGCAGTAGGAATATTTTCGTGTTTAGTCCATGCAATTGGCAGCAAAGAATGCCTCCTCCAAACTAGAACTCAACATCCAGCCAAATGAGCAGGTCTGGGTTGGGTGGAATCACATTGAATCACAATGATGTACAAACAGTGGATTTTGATTTCATTGTAAGTGATGACATAACTCTATAGGGTGGCTGTGGGTGTGGGTGGGGCTGTCAGGAAAGCACTAAATCTTCATCTTCCCTAGTTGGGAATAAATACATAAAACCTTAAACAAAAAAGCAAACAAACATCAGTGTAAGCATGTGATGGGGGGATACTAGAAGAAAGCGCTGCAAGTTTGGAGAGTGACTGCCTATGGTGTGAGACCTGGATTTCGGGTATTAGCAGGTGGGAGAGCAGGGCTGCATGCACTGTGTTTTCTCGCCCTGAGTTTTTCCGTTTTTGCACTGTGTGCATTTACTGATTTGGTAAGGCAGAGACAATAAAAAGGGAAGCTTGAAGGCAAGAGAATAATGCTGTCGACATTCTAAGGAAAGTGACTTTCAATCTAGAACTCCTTTTAATTTTGTCCTTCAAATCTCAACTTCCTCTTCATAACATCTTCTGTCTGTTTGTGGTATATTCTGCATAAGTTACCTTGAAATGGGAACTGTCCCTTCCAGTTGCTGAGTTGAGCTAACTTTGTTGTAATGAGGTTATGTCTATTCTGTAGTTAAGATATCCACTGAGATATTAACATGAGAGAGGTGAAAATGCTGCCTAAACTTGTTTTTGTCGGCAGGAGGGTCCAAGAGGGCTCAGAACAGGAGTGAGCCGGGGGCGGGCAGAGGCGTGGGGAAGTGGTGGGCGTGCCTTCTCTCCGTGGGATCCCAGAATGACAGGCGTCAAGGGCATCTGCTCTTACTTTCTATGAGGGCTACCTTGGGTTTCAGCATTAGTTCCTACAACAAGCATTTTTTCCCACACCCCCTACATGCCAGCTACTGGACTAGGTGTTGAGAATTTCACAGCTTTTGTGGAGTAGAACAGGTGACGTCCCAGGTGCATGAGTGACCTCCTAGTTGATGACATAAGAGATACCATAAAACCCGCTCCATTGATTTAGAGCTGATTCATTGACGTACAATGATCCACACCAGATTTCTCTTTCCATACAAACAAACCCTCAAAGGCTCACGGTAGCTCCTTGGGGAGGTGGCATTACCAGGGAATTTTCCTTCCCTTTCCTTTAGCCTGGAGTGGGAATAATCGATGTTTACCAGGTGCTGAGTAACTGGGTGAGGCTTCTCTAATGAGCCTGTTCCTCCTGCTCGCCTCCATGCACCCAGACTCTGAATTTGCCGCTGAGGGAAGCAGAGGGCCCTTTGCCTCCTGCCTCTGACCCCTCGGGTGGCTCCAAACTTGACCCCTCTCTGAAGCCCTAACCAGGTTTTCTCTAGCTGCCCCCATGTGTGGGCAAGCCTGGCTGCCTCCTGTGACCTTAGTGGGTGGTGGGAGGTGATGGGGTCCCGACTTTAACAGCACTGCCTGCGGCCTGGTCTGGTGGGTGTTGCCCAACCTGCTAAGGTGAGTGGGTCACACCCTCCGTTTCCTTCCATGGGGACCTTCATCCTCATGGCAGTGGAGGGTATGATCAGGAGACCAGGTCCCAGGCCTGGCCCTGCCATTCCTGACCCTCTGTGCCCTTGGTCAAGTCATGCCTGGAAACGGAGGGAGGTTAAGGTAGACATTCTACAGATCTAATGTTTTATAAACTATGAAAAACTGTTGGTGGCACAAAGAATTGGGACTCCAATGACTACATGTATACCTGTGTATTTGCATAGCAGCACTATTCAGAGGAAAAGAAAGAGGAAATCGCCCTCATGCCCATCCACAGATCAATGGACTCACAAAATGTGGTCTACATTATTCAGCCATAAAAAAGAATGAAGTTCTGATACGGGCTACCATGTGGATACACCCTTCAAACACGATGCTGAGTGAGAGATGGCAGGTGGAAAGGCCACATATGGTACCACCCATTTTATATTAGAACAGGTGAATCCACAGAAACAGATTGGTGGCTGCAGGGGCTGGGCAGATACTGTTTCACAGGGCCAGGGTTTTACTTGGGTGAGAAGGGATGTTTTGGAGCTCGAGGGTGAGGCTGGTTGTACAACATTGTGAATGCACTAAGTGCCAGGAATTGTTCACTTTAGAATGCTCGTTTTGATGCTATATGAATTCTCCCTGAATAAATTCAACACCAATGTGGCCGTGAAACAGAGGCAAGTCCTATACGGCCAGGACACGAGCTAAAGCCAGCAAATGGGCGTGTGTTCACGTGACTCTTCCGGTCCCATTGGAAGGTTGCTGTGAGGCCAGGCGTGCTCATGACAGTTTTTTTTTTTTTCCAACCTTCCTTTTTTTGTTTCGTAATTTGCCCGATTGCTTTTAAGCTGTGCTAACATCCTGAAACCTACCTATGTGGTAAGAAGTCAGACTAAAGCATTCATTCATTCATTCATTCATTCATTCATTCATTTCTGCAGTCGTTTGATAGATGTGTACTGCACGGGACCACACGCCAAGGGAGTTGGCCGTCAACAGGACAGTCAAGGCACCAGGGAGCCCAAAATCTCCCAGAGGCACCCAGCTCAGCGCACTGGTGGTCACTTCCTGTCCTTGGGTTTACAAGGGTCAGGACCACCAAGTCCACTGCCTTCTTCCCTCTACCCACCTACTGTGTGATGGTGGCTCACCAGGGGAGCCACATGAGGAGGTGCCCAGGCTGGAGGGCCCACCCTCACACACCTGACTGTCCTGCAGGAAGAAGCAGCAGGAGGACCCCTCTGCCAAGGAGAAGGCAGGCACGCTGGGGAGTGTCCAGGGGCAGGTGCTGCTCATTGGAAATGGGGAGGACGTGGGGATGCTGGGAGCAGCCCCAGGGTCACCCTCAAAGTGATTTCTGGACCCTTTTTGGAGCCAGCTGGGCAGTGGCTTAGAGCTTTCTCCCTGGGGCCCCAGCACGGGAGGGAGGTGCTGAGGAGGAGAGCGTCTGGCCGGGTCTGGCTGGGAGACAGGTGCCAGGTGGGAACACTCAGCCAAGTCTCCCTGGTCAGAATTCCCTGCGTGGCCCAAACCTTAGCTCCCATGAAACACGTTTGTGGGAAGGGGTGGCTCGGGGGGGGGTGCCTTGAAGACCACACCTTCCTGGGAGCGCTTCTAAAACGGCAGATCAGAAAGACTCCCAAAGGTCCCGGGGAGGTGCCGGGCACAGAAGCACTCTGTGGGGCGAGGCCCTGTGGGTTTTCCTGGAGGGCACTGTGGAGGCGGCTGTAATGAGCAGCTCCAGACGCTCGGGTGGAGCAGCGGGGCCGGCCCAGGTAGGAGGGGCCACAGTGGGCGCTGTGGGGTCTTCCGGGTGATGTTTTGGCCACAATCTGACCCCTCCTGAAGGTCCCCTCCACCCTCACTGTGCCTGGGGGGCTGTGAGCCCCCACGGAGCCTGCCCGTGCCCTTCCTGTCTGCACTGGCCTCAGGGCTGTGCACGCCATCCCAGCTCCTATTGGCTTCCACTACTGGGGGACAGGCAACATCATTTCCATTCTGCATGGGGTGAACTCAGGGGAGGGGGACCCAGTGTACCTGGCTTCCCAGGGGTGCAGGGTGACCTGGAAGTCCCAAGCGTGTGCTGGGCCACGCTTCAGGAGGGAAGGGGTTAACCAGACAGCCGGGCAGCCTCTGAGGCTGCCAAGACACCAGGAACCGCTTCTACCTATCCGGGCACATTTTTCCTTCATTTCTCAGAGCCAGCGCAGCCTGTTGCGACCTGCCACCGGAAATCATCACCGTGACCTACCTGAGCAGGCCTCCCTGGGGTGGTGGTGGCCTCCCCAACCGGCGACCTACCTGGGGGCCTCCCCTCCCCTTACAGCTCAGGGCCAGGGGGCGTGCTGTCCCGCCACCGACTGGGAGGGTTAGGACGTGACAGCCAGGGGACAAGTGGTCCAGTCTGTGTTTGTTAACACAGAGGCCATGGTCACCTTTTCTTAGGACATGGACTAGCTCAGGCCCCAAGAAAGGCCGAGAGTCCAGCCTTGTGTGCATCCCCGCAAGGAGAGACATTAGCAGTGGGAGCCAGGCCTGAGCAGCCTGTGGGTACCAGGCGAGGGGACTGGGGTTCCACTTCTCCCAGTGCAGGGACAGGAGGCTGGTGGCCAGAGGTGCAAGGCCTCGGTGTCAGTGAGACCTGGGCCTGAGTCCCAGTCTGCCACTCGGGGGTCAGGGGTGAGTCATGCCTCTGCAGTGCTCAGCACACAGGACCCTCCATCAATCCACACCAGCCCCCATTTCCCCAGACCTGCCGGTCCTTTCCTGCCTTTCCTGGAGGTGCCAGGCCCCTGCCTGCCCCGCCCCCTCACTGGGAACCCTGGAGTCTCCTATGGCTCCTCCCTTGGCCCACTTAGCCCAGCCTTGCCACCTCCTAATCTCTTCTACTCCTGCACTCTGTCCTTGCTGCCAGCCTCATCCTGCCATCGGCCTCTTCTCCAGAGCATTTCTTGGGACCCACAACACCGTCCTGAAGTGTCCTGTCCTTCAGCTGACCTTCAGGTTCCATGACACCCCGGCAGGGGAGGGTGCACCCTGGCTGCCATGGCTCTTTCCCACCTCTGCACTTACAAGTCCCTCTTGCTGTTCGCCAGCCCGCAGGCCACCTGCTCTCTCCTCTAACAATTGCCCCAGCCCTGCCATCCAGACAGAAGCAGTCCCCATTTCTTCAGGTCTGGCAGCATTTTGCTGGGACTTCTCTATGGCATTAATTTCATTCTGCTTTGTGTTGTGGTGTCAAGGAAGAAGAAAGAAGAAGAAGAAGGAGGAGGGGGGAGGAGGAGGGGGAGGAAGAAGAAGAGGAAGAAGAGAGGAGGAGGAGGAGGAAGAAGGAGGAGGAAGAAGGAGGAGGAAGGAGGAGGAGGAAGAAGAGGAAGAGGAAGAACAAGAGGAGGAAGAGGAGAAGAAGGAGAGAGGGAGGAGGAAGGAAGGGAAAGGAAGGAGGAAAGCCAAAGGGAGGGAGAGAGGACACATAGAGAACCCAGACTCCCTGTGGGCCCCGCACCGAGCATTTCACAGACCTGATTTTGTTTGGTCCCTGCAGCCTCCGCAGCAGCCTGCCTGGCTCTGAGAGCAGGGCTCTAAGGCACTTGCCCATCAGTTCCTGGGAAAGGGAGTCTGTTAGGGTTGCCTCTGCTGAGGAGAAGAGGGCCTTGACCTGGCTGGAGGCAGAGCTTTCTATGGGGAGGCCAGGCTGGCCTTGCTGCTCTGCAGCCTGCCTGCTTTGTGCCGTGGAGGCAGGAGGTATGGGGGAGGCCAGGAGAGGCCCTGGACATGGCCAGTTTTATGTGGGTTCTTAGGGAACTGACAAAGGCAACTTTAAGCTTTGGGCCTCTTCTAAAGGACACCAGTGTTCATCATGAGGAAGGTGCTTGGTTAGAAAACAGATTCAGACTGGCTGTGAATCAGTTTCAGGGTGCTGGACGTGTGCAGAAGGGAAGTGCTCCGAAGAGATGGACCCGCTGCTCTGGGCACAGCCCCGCATGCCTCCCGACCACAGGCTGCAGCCGTCCTGAGTCAGACTGGGTCAGGCCAGCACAGGCTGAGCTCAATCTTCACCCCAGAGCTTGGGGTCTTTCATCCCTCTTGGGGTTTCCACCCTGTCCCCTGAAGAGTGAGCAGTGGGCAGTATTGCAGGGAGGGACCTCAGGGAGTCAGCTGTGGTTCCCGGGCTGCAGGAGTGCCAAGGCTGAACTGAGGCGGGTGGGGCTGACGCCGGAGGCAAGAACAGGCTCCCAGCAGAGTTAAAAGGGGCAGGAGTAATGAATGCTCAGGCAGGGGCTCTCACCGTCACACTCAGAGGGTGTCTGGCCGCTGGTTTGCCTCATGCACCCTGTGTGTACCTGCAAGCAGCAGGGCAAGACACAGCCAACCTTGTGGCAGAGGGCTGCAGCAACTGCCAAGCTTCATCAGGCAGGGAAAGCTGCCTGCCAGATTCACCAAATAAAAGTACAGGATGAAAGTGACTCCAGGACACCCAGTTACCTGTGAATTTCACATAAACGACAAATCATTGTTCCTGTATGTCCCACTTATTGCATGAGATGTACTTATACTAAAAAGTCGTTCATTATCTATTTAATTCAATGTTTAACAGTTCAATTTTACTAAAATTTTATTTCAAATTTTTACTAAACATATTCATTATATTTTAGCATAGGTATATTTCAAATATTGCATGGGATATACTGATACCATTAATAAAAGTTTATGAATAATCTATGAATACTTGTAACTTATACATTATTATTTATGAATGTTTATACTAAAAGTTATTTGTTTTAGCTGGAATTTTATATATATACATATATAGACATATATATACGTATAGACATATATATATGCACATACACACACATATATATATATATATTTTTTTCTTCTAGAGACAGGGTCTCACTATGTTGCCCAGGATGGTCTCAACCTCCTGGACTCAAGTGATCCTCCCACCTTGGCCTCCCAAAGTGCTGGGATTATAGACATGAGCCATCATACTCAGCCTTTAAAAATTTTTTTTTATGATTAGCTGAAATTCAGATTTAGCTGGGAGCCTTGTATTTTATCTGGCATCTGTACTTATGTCGCATCTTCTAGTAATGCTTGGTTATTAGAAAATAATTAAATTTATTTTTAAATTCTCTGGAATTTGGATTTTCCCTCAATAAGTGTATTCCCCAGGTTGAACTATACCCCACCAGCAGAGAGGTTCCTTCCCTGCCTGACACAGACAGCATGCTCTGTCGCCTGCAAAGCTGCACACAGTGGGAGGGGTCCAGGGAGGGATGCTCCTCACAGTGCCAAGTCTCCTGTTGCACACCATTGGCCAGGACTTAGGGGAGCGCTATGAGGGTCACAGAACCGCAGGAGACCCAGACCTGCATGCAGGGGCTGCAGGCTCCACCCTGAGTGCTGGGCCAGGGGCCAGGGGCCAGGGACAGGGGCACGGAGCTGGACCTGGGCAAAACCACCCCACAGTAGCCAGGCTTAGGAACCTGGCAGTGCCAAGCCTCTCCCAGCCTCAGTCTTTTCCACAGGATGGACTGAGGGCAGTGCTGGATGCAGAGGAGTGCTGGGAGGATTGAGTGAACTTTCACGTGGACAGTGTGGCACACATCTGGCTGGCAGGACCAGCTCAAGTCCTGTTAACCGTTGGTCAAAGATGTCTTCAGCATTTTCCTATTAGTTTCCTATTCATGTGATTAGGCAGCCAGGACGGTCCCACAAGGCGAGGGAAGGATGGGGATTCTCACTGAAGGTGGAGGAAACACTGGGGGAGAAGGGCAGGCATCAACCAGCTCTTTCCTCCTAAGGCCCCTGATAGGGTCTGGCTGTGTCCCCACCCAAATCTCATCTTGAATTGTAGTTCCCATAATTCCCTTGTGTTGTGGGAGGGACCTGGTAGGAGATAATTGAATCATGGGGGCGGGTTCCCCCATACCGTTCTCGTGGTAGTGAATAAGGCTCGTGCGGGCTGATGGTTTGATGACATCTCGTGGTCTGATGGTTTTGCTTGGCTCTCATTCTCTCTCGCCACCGTGTAAGACGTGCCTTTCACCTTCTGCCGTGATTGTGAGGCCTCCGCAGCCATGTAGAACCGTGAGTCCATTAAACCTCTTTTACTTTTTCTTTTTTTTCCTTTTTGGAGATGGAGTCTCGATCTGTTGCCAAGGCTGGAGTGCCATGGCACAATCTCAACTCACTGCAACCTCCACCTCCTGGGCTCAAGCAATTCTCCTGCTTCAGCCTCTAGAGTAGCTGGGATTACAAAGGCGTCCACCACCATGCCTGGCTAATTTATTATTATTATTATTTTTAGTAGAGACAGGGTTTCCCTATGTTGGCCAGGCTAGTCTCGAGCTCCTGACCTCAAATGATCTTCCCGCCTTGGCCTCCCAAAGTGCTGGGATTACAGGCATGAGCCACCGCATCCAGCAAAACCTCGTTTTCTTTATCAATTACCCAGGCTCGGGTATGTCTTTATCAGCAGTGTGAAAATGGACTAATACAGACCCCAGCCTGCCTGCAGCACTGAGAAGTCCACACAGGGGAGCGAGTATGCACAGGGTCTGGAGCCGTGAGCCGTCTCACACTCATCCTACCCAGCCTTTTTGAGCAAGGCTTTCAGCTGAGCCTGGTCCTCAGGCTTCGACCTGCGTCTTCACCCTTTCCTACGACGCAAGGCTCAGATGTCGGAATTCTCACCCCTGCACTCCAATGAGGAGACTAAGGGTCAGGTAGGCTGGACACCTTCCTCAGAGCAGAGGTTTCACAGCGGAGGCTAGGTTCCCACCTGGGTGGTCAGACCCAGAGCCCAGGCTCCAAACCTCCATGCCTGCAGTTAAGCTGAGGGCAGAGCCTATCTTACAGACTTTGGGGTCTTAATGTGAATTCACCCTATTAGAGCAGCTGGGGGCGGGTGGAGTTGTTTCTCTTTCCTAAAATCTCAGCGAGCTGCTGATTGCGTGCCTGCTACTTCAGGCCCCCCACACGGTGCCGAAATCCAGAGCTGTGCGTCCATCCATCCTTCCTCCAGGCCAGGCCTGCCCCTCGGATGCCCGGAGTGGGAGTGTGTGTGTGTGGGTGGGTGTGTGGGTGTGTGTGTGTAGGTGCAGGGTGGGTGTCAAAGCAACAGGCAGCATGAGGCGGATGCATCGTCTGTCCTTCAACCCGTACCATGGGCTCTGCTGTCCCTGACCCTTTGGGAGTCCCTGGTGTCCGCCTGAGTCTGGGGTAGCCTTCCTTCTCTTCATGCCCCTCCCCATATCCAACCAAGCATTGGGTTCTGCCCTGAATCTCCCTTGAATCTGAGCCCTGACCCCTGCTTTCCTTCTCCCTGGGGAGGGCTCTAAGAGGCTCGCAGTCTCTAGGCCTCCCTCCGGCCGGCCTCTCTCAGCCCCTTTCCCTGCAGCAACCCTGTCTCCAGCCCCATCTCTGATCCCCCTCCAGACCCTCGTCCCAGTCCCCGCGTCTCCCGTGGTCTGACTTGCACACTCAACTCCTCCTCCTCCTGGGGCATCCTGCCTGGCCTGAAGCCCTGCCCTCCTCTGCCCGGCCGCTGCCTTTCTCCAGGAAGCCTCCTGGCCCCATGTCCAGGTGTCATGTCCTTGCCTTAAACCCCATAGGAGAAGGCACTTTATCTCCAGGTGGTATTTCCCTGTGTATCTGCGTCAAGGCAACCAGGGAGGGTGTGTCCCCAGACACCTCTTCTCTAGCGCCCAAGAGATTTCCAACAGAGGGCACCTCCCAACAAGAGAAAGGTCTTTTTCTTCACAGCAGGTTCCAGGCAGATCAATGTAACAAATGGTGGTAGAGAATTGGGGATGTTGAGGAAGAAAAGGAGGAGGGAAGAAGGGTGGGGGACGAGGGCCAGCACTGGGGCAGGGTGAGGGCCAGCAGCTCTGGCAAGGGACTTTAGTAAGACAGGACAGGGGCTGGGTGCAGTGGCTCACACCTGTAATCCCAGAACTTTGGGAGGCTGAGGTGGGCGGATCACGAGGTCGGGAGTTTGAGACCAGCCTGGCCAATGTGGAGAAACCCCATCTGTACTAAAAATACAAAAATTAGCTGGGCATGGTGGCGTCCCCCTGTAGTCCCAGCTACTAGGGTGGCTGAGGCAGGAGAATCGCTTGAAACCAGGAGACAGAGTGAGACTCTGTCTCAAAAAAAAAAAAAAAAGAGCCTTAATTGACTCCCAGTTCCACGTGGCTGGGGAGGCCTCAGGAAACTTACAATCATGGAAGGGGAAGCAAAAGGCGGCAGGAGAGAGAGGAGCGTGTGAAGGAGAAACTGTCAAACATTTATACAGCCCTCAGCTCTTGTGAGAGCTCACTATCACAAGAAGAGCACGGGGGAGCCGCCCCCAGGATCCAGTCACCTCCCACGAGCTCCTTCCCTCCACACATGGACATCATGGGGATTACAATTCAAGATGAGATTTGGGTGGGACACAGGCCCAAACTGTATCTTGGACTCTCTGTAGAGCCTCTCCACAGGAATGCAGCTGGGCCGACATCCAAATGCTATCCTCAAAGAACCTGAGTGAAGAATCCAGCCCTGCTGGGCTGCAGAACTGTGAGTCAATCAATGGGCGTTGCAAGCGGCTGTGTTTGGGAGTAACTTGTTATGCAGCAACAGAAGGTGTGTGCAGGTGTCTGTGATTTGGGATCTTTCTGAAGCAACTTGAGCAGTTGCTGAAAACTGGGACATAAGCCTCGTCACTGCCAGCGCTGCTAAACCTCATTTGCTTCACAATAAACAGCAATAGCTATTTAGATTCCAACTTTTTGGCGCCAGGTACTAGACCCACATTATGAGTCAGTGGAAAAGTTCACCTCGCCACTCCAGGGGGTTTGGTGTTATTTTTCTGGCTTTCCTCACCAGGAAGCTCAGAAAGTCATTATTGGCTCAGATCACCTACTGGCTAAGTGCTGGAACAAACATGGAAAGCCAGGCCTCCTGCCTCCAGGGTTTCAGCTGTTACTCCACACCCTGTTGCCTCCAGGTTTACCTGTTTTCAAAATCATTGCAGCTTTCTCCAAATAAGATATAAAAATGGCCAACAGGCTCCTTAAAAGATGCTCACAGTTGTTAGTTGTTAGGGAAACGCAAATCAAAACCACAATGAGATGCCGTCTCACACCCACTGGGATGTCTATAATCAAAAAGTCAGACGATATTAAGAGCCGGAGAAGACGTGGAGAAATTGGAGCCCTTGGATGCTATACATGAAAATGTAAAATGGTTGCAGTGCCTGTTCCTCAAATAAGTGAAGCATAGAACTGCCACACAACCCAGCCAATCCACTCCTGGGTTTATATGTCCACACAAAAACTTGCACGTGAATGTTCATAGCAGTCCTATTTCTAATAGCCAAAAGGTGGAAATAACCTAAGTGTTCATCAACTGAGGGAGGGATGCATAAATGCAGCCCATCCATACAGTGGAGTATTACTCAGCCAGGAACAAAGCACTGACACACACTAGAATGTCGATGAACCTTGAAAACACTGTGCTCATTGACAGAAGCCAGATACAAAGATCACCAATGATATGATTCCTTGTATAGAAAATGACCATGGTAGGCAAATCCGTAGAGACTGAAAGAAGACTGATGGTTGCCAGAGGCTGGCAGGACATGGAGGAACTGTGGGGTGCTAGCTGAAGTCTACGGGCTTTCTTTTGAGGTGATAAAAATGTAGTAAAATTGACCATGTTGATAGTTGCACTACTGAATATTGTAAAAGCCATTGAATTGGAGACTTTACCTGGTGACTATGGTGGATGAATTATATCTCAACAAAGCTGTTACCAAAAAATAAAAAAAAAAAAATCATTGCTGCTGAAACGTAGCCCCCACGCTGTCCTGTTCCCTGCTGTTTGGCTGTGGATGTAGCAGCTCCCTGGACAGATGCCATGCATCAAGGTAGGGAGGCTTTGAGGAGTCTCCTCACCCACATCCTGCAGAAAGACTCCCTCCAGGATCCCCTCCGAGTGTCCCTGGGAGCCTGTGCTCCTCCTCAGCGTCCAGGTCTGCAAGCAGTCTGCAGCCTCCAGGATCTGACGTTCTTGACCTTGTCTTCACAGGGAGGGTCGCCCTGAGGACTTACAGGCCTGGATGAAATGTGTTTTTTGTTTGTTCGTTTGTTTGAGACAGAGTTTGGCTGTGTTGCCCAGACTGGGGTGCAGTGGCACGATCTCAGCTCATTGCAACCTCTGCCCCCTGGGTTCAAGCAATTCTCTTGCCTCAGCTTCCTGAGTAGCTGGGATTACAGGCACACGCCACTGTGCCTGGCTAATTTTTTTTTTTTTTTTTTTTTTTTTTTTTTTTTTTTTTTTTTTTTTTTTGTATTTTTAGTAGAGATGGGGTTTCACCATATTGGCCAGGCTGGTCTCCTGACCTCAAGTGACCCGCCCACCTCAGCCTCCCAAAGTGCCGGGATTATAGGTGTGAGCCGCCACGAGCCACCACACTGGCCTTCTGGATGAAATGTTAACTGCTGTTTTCTGAGGGTTAATCTCATGCAGGGCAAATGGCATTCTCTCTGTGAACTGTGGTTGTGGCCATGCGCAGGAGATGTCCTGTGCACATTTTGCAGGCAGAGCCTTTGGAGACCCTGCGGCAAAGAGGTTGAATGACAGCCAAGGGGGCAGAGCCAGGGTAGAGACCTTGGTCTCCAACGCTGAGGTTCTTGCCCCTCTGCCCCTGGCTTCCTGATGGATTGGAAGCGACCAACAGAAGCTGGAGGGGGCGCCCAGAAGAGATGTACCTTCGGAGCCTTCAGGAGGAACTCACCCTACCCACACCTTGATTCCTGACTTCTGGGTTTGTGATACTTTGTTATGGCAACCACAGGACACGAATCCTCTTGCAGAGTTAAAGGAAAGATGCTCCTGCACACTGTAAATGCTGATTAAAGCTATGTTTGCTTATAGCTTTTCTAGAGTTATAAAAGCAAAGCAAATAGCCAGCCTCAGAGAGTGCTTTGGAACAGGCCGGGCGAGGGGTGAGAGCAGGTGCCTCATGGTCCAAGCTTGGGGGAGCTGCTGTGGCTGAGCACTGGCCTGCATGTGGTGGCAGCACCGTGAGGCTGGGGCCAGATGGCTCCCTTCTCAGGTCTTGTTCTCTTCTGCAGAAGGAGGGGTTGGTCTTGATCATAATTTCTCGAATTTAGTGTATTAGAGTGAGTAGTGGCCCCTCAAAAGATGTGTCCAAGCCCTACCCCCTGGTACCTGCAAAGGTGGCCTGTTTGGAAATAGGGTCTTCGCAGATGTAATTAAGAATCTCGGCCAGGGGTGGTGGCTCTTGCCTGTAATCCCGATGGGGGAAGGGGCTCCTGGGCCCATGTCAGCAGGGCCAGATTCTTCTGGAGGCTCAGGGCAGAAGCTGCCTTCCTGCCTTTTCAGCTTCCAGAGGCCGTCTGCATGCCTCATGGTCCCTGCAGCAGACCACATCACTCCGACCTCTGCTTGTCCTTGCATCTCCTCCTCCGCCTCCCCGCCTCCCTCTCATAAGGATGCTGGGAGGACACTGGACCCCCCTCAGCTGACCCAGCAGCATCTCCCCTCTCGAGATCCTCACTTGCATCACATCTGCAAGATCTCTGCCGAAGCTCTGGGGATTCTATTCGGCCCACCGCAGGGGCCCCCACCTGATGATAGAGCAAAGGCACATAGAAGATGCTCAGAAACACGTACTGAGTGAAATTGTGAGTGGCTGTGTGCTGGTCTGTGCAGGAGGTGTAACAAGAGCGGCGTCCTGTATTTCTGCCTGCCTTCCTGCCTCCGCCATTGACTGGAGGTCAGCAGGTCTGACAGTTCCAGAAATAGAACGTCTGCTCTGATCTGATCAACACGAAGGTGAAGGTCAGGTGCAGGATCCCCCACCCCCACCTTGTGGGTTCTGGGGTTGCGGAGCCAGGGCCCCACCTCTGCCCTGGGGGACACCCCCTGCCAAGTTTGCTTGGAGGCTCCTTTGAGCTCAGGCACACCCAGGAGCCAGAAGGAGAGGACTTGTAAAGACAGGACCTGTGTCCCCGGGCAGGCCTGTGACCCCGGGCAGGCCTGTGTCCCCGGGCAGGCCTGTGTCCCCGGGCAGGCCTGTGTCCCTGGGCAGGGCCTGTGTCCCCGGGCAGGCCTGTGACCCCGGGCAGGGCCTGTGACCCCGGGCAGGCCTGTGTCCCCGGGCAGGGCCTGTGTCCCCGGGCAGGGCCTGTGACCCCGGGCAGGCCTGTGTCCCCGAGCAGGGCTGTGTCCCCGGGCAGGGCCTGTGTCCCCAGGCAGGCCTGTGTCCCCGGGCAGGCCTGTGACCCCGGGCAGGCCTGTGTCCCGGCCCTTAGGGAAGGAATAATGAACAGACTATTGTGGAAGAAAGACGAGAATCAGGCAGATAAAGGGCCCAGTGAAGCCGCCTGCCCCACTCCCTACCCCCAGGACTGAACCTTGGACCCCACCTAACATTCCAGCTCCACTGCGGTGCCCTGGTCTCCATGACAACTGGGAATCATTTTACAAATAGAAGATTGTGGATACGTGGGAATGCAGAGGTGAGGAAGTCTCAGGAGTAAAGGTTTCATTTACGGCACCTTGGTGCGAAGGTGTCAGGCCAAGCCTTGGAGCCAAATTCTATGCAGAATGACCAGGTACAGAGAGCAGAAAACATGAGCTATATTCCTGGCCCTTTGCCTGTTAGCTGTGTGGCTCTGGTTATGGAGTGAAGGGAGCAGCAGGGTGCTCTGGGCCTTAAGTGACAGAATTCGTAACTCTCTGAGGCCAGAGCAAGGCTTTGGAAAGGCTGGAGGGAAGCCATTAAGCCGGCAAGGTTTTCCTGGCTTGCCCCATGGAGGCAAGATGGCTGCAGGGCTCCAAGTATCATGTCCATTGAGGACAACGTCCAGTGCAGAAAGGAGGGCAGGTGGCAAAGGGACTTCTCCTCTCACAGCTGTTTTATCACAAACTCCTTCCTCATCCAGAAGCCCTCAAAGACTTTGCTTTGTTTCCCATCAGCAGGAATGCGTGGCAGGAAGGGATCTCACAGGGATTCACAGTTAAATCAATCCCTGGGGCCCGAGGGGCAAAGTGTCTGAGTGACCCAGCCCGCAGTCACGTGTCCCTGAGCAGGAGGTCAGTCTTGCCCCTCTGGAACTGCATGTACCAAATGTGAGTGCGTTTGTGCCTGAGTGTGCCTGTTCACCTCGGCGAGTGGACATGTGTGAAAGCAGATGTTTGCATGGGCACAGGTGTGTGCTGTGTGCATACAAAGTGGGGGCAGGGCTTGTGGGGAGGTGGAGTGATTGTGCAAAGCAGAGTGAGGTGGTGTTGCTGGAAGACATGGACGGAGGCATGACACAGACTGTCCACTGCAAAAACCATGGACACAGGCTGCCTGCTGCAGGGACCACAGATGGAGGTGTGACACAGACTGTCCACTGCAAAAACCATGGATAGAGGCGTGACACAGGCTGCCCACTGCAGGGACCACGGACGGAGGCGTGACACAGACTGTCCACTGCAGAGACCAGGGACGGAGGCGTGACACAGGCTGCCAGCTGCAGAGACCAGCCCTTCCAGAACCTGGCTGCCCTTCTTCGTGGTGATGGTCCCATTTTAAAGGGCCTGGTCCAGGAGTGGATGTGCCACTCACTCCTGCTCTCCCTGAGGTCTGGACTTGCTGCTAAACAGTGGTTAGGAAACTTGCAACAGGCCCTGATTAGATGTGAGATTTCTTCCAAGGCGTTCAACACAGGCCACCTGAATTCACTTTCAGACGTGTTCTCAGTCCTTTCTACACGGGTGATCTCCGCTCTTCCATTAAAAAAGTGTCATTTTAATGACATAAAAAAAAGCAGTGTTTGCTCATTGTAGAAAACCTGGAAAATACATGGAAAAAACTCCTCTCTTTCTACAAATTAACACTTTGCAGATTCTTGTCTATGCAGATGAATTCATATTCTTTTCCTTTTAGATAAATGGACGTCATAATCCACGTCCCACCTCGCGATCTCTGTTTTTGCTTCCGTAATAGGTCCTCAAAGCTTTCTTATATCAGCGAAGGTTCTTCCGCAGCATGACTTTTGGTAGTATTCCATCGTATAGACACAACAGAGCTTATTCAGCAGCTGTTTTGGCTCCTGTGAATTTTGGGTTTCCCTGAGTTCCTGGTCAGCAGCCACCTCTGCCTGAGTTTTGTGGGCACCGACAGGCAGCCGCACCTGCCAACCACACAATCCACTCACGTAAGATGTCCCAACTCAGAAACTGGCACCCAAAAGTTTCCAGTCACTGATCCCATCACAGCCACTCTTGGAAGCTGTGGGGTCCGGAGAAAGGGCACTTCTGAATGGACTCGTGAGCTCCTGGCGTTGGACGGCACCTCCCCCATGCCCTGCACCCCCTCTCTTCCTCTCCTGCCCCCTCCTCCTCTCAGCACAGGAGACACGTGGAACCTGCCTGCTCCAGGACACGGGAGGGGTGGAAAGAGGAGAGAAGGGTAGAGGGGAGGAGGAGTGAGGAGCCGCTCCAGGTGGGAGGGAAACAGGAGCTGGGAGATCCCACAAAGGCTTGTTTTTACAGCGCCACTCTGTGACCCTGGGAAGTCACCCAGCTTTTCTGTGCCTCAGTTTCCTTACCTATAAACAGAGATCCTGGGAGGAGAGGCCTCCAAGGTGGCCTTGGGGCTGACATCCTTAGAAGGAAATAGTAAGGGCCTTCCTCTCCCAAGGTTTCTTTTTTTTTTTTTTTTTTTGTTGAGACGGAGTCTAGCTCTGTCACCCAGGCTGGAGTGCAGTGGCCGGATCTCAGCTCACTGCAAGCTCCACCTCCCGGGTTCCCGCCATTCTCCTGCCTCAGCCTCCTGAGTAGCTGGGACTACAGGCGCCCGCCACCTTGCCCGGCTAGATTTTTGTATTTTTTTAGTAGAGACGGGGTTTCACCGTGTTAGCCAGGATGGTCTCGATCTCCTGACCTCGTGATCTGCCCGTCTCGGCCTCCCAAAGTGCTGGGATTACAGGCTTGAGCCACCGCGCCCGGCCCCAAGGTTTCTTTTAAGTGAGGGTGCAACTTGCCAAAGATGTGGAGGCCGCTCTGCCGGGCACCGCCCCTTACTTCTGAGGAGAGCTCACCCCTCGCCTGTGGGGTCTGGTGGGAGCCTCGGAGCCGGCCCAGCAGCTCTCCTGTGAGCGGTCCCCAGCGTTTGTACCACCGGTGCTGTAGAAGAGCGGGGAGACAGCACATGGGGACCTGCCATTCCCGTTCTGTTCCGCAGCACTGGAGGGGCGGACAGGACAGGACCGGCTGCTCATCCCGCACTGAAGGTGAGGCCGGGGCTCCAGGAGTCTTGGCTGGACGCAATCACCTGACCTGGGGGTTCAAAGTGCCTAACACAGGTGCTTACCCCTCTTCCCCCTCACCCCTGGCTGCACCTGGGGCGTGGAGCTATCCTCTAAGCCTGACCTCCCCACTCCCCCACTGACTGCACCTGGGGGGATGGCCTGGGATCAGCCAGGACTCAGTTCCCACCTCAGGAGGCCTCTGGCCATGGAAGTGCTAACGTGCCTGGTGTCCGTCTGTCTGGGTGACTCTGACTTGGGGGTTGGGCGGCCCTGCCTGTGTCCAGTGACATGGGGTGGTGTGTGTGGAAAGCCAGATGCTCACATGGCAGCGGGCGGGGGAGTGGCTGGGGGTTGGGGGTGAGGGCTACTGGTTCCTGTCCCATCTGGGGACCATTTCCGGGGACCCTGGCACCCACAGGCCTGGATCCTCCCATGGTCTGCTGCTTTCCTTCAAGGCCTGGCCTCGTCAGACCCCCAAGCCTCCCTACACAGGGTTAATTATTCACGTGGCCCGGGACCCAGGTACAAAGTCTTCTCCTTCCCACATCTGCAGAAGCTGCTCTTGTGGACGGGGCTCCAAGGAGGAGAGGGCAATTGTTTTATTTTAATCATGAAAACATTTTCTGGGATATATGTGTTGGTTGAAAAAACTTAAAAGGTATAGAAAAGTATTAAAAAAAATTAAAGACAGGCCCTGTGACTCATGCCTATAATCCTAGCACTTTGGGTGCCCAAAGCAGGCAGATATCCTGAGGTCAGGAGTTCAAAACCAGCCTGGCCAACATGGCAAAACCGTGTCTCTACCAAAAATACAAAAATTAGCCGGGCATGATGGCACACATCTGTAATCCCAGTCACTTAGGCGGCTGAGGCGGGGGAATCACTTGAACCTGGGAGGTAGAGGTTGCAGTGAGCTGAGATCACGCCACTGCACTCCAGCCTGGGCAACAGAGTGAGACTCACTCTCAAATAAATAAATAAATAAATAAAAGAAAACCACTCATAAGCCCACCAACCAGACAGGCACTGCGAACAACTCACAGCGTTTCCTTCTGGGGTTCGTTCGTTTGTCTTTCCCTGACACAGTAGGGTCCACGAGGAAGTCAGGATCCACTGACAATGTTTGCAGTGTTGTGTTTAATGTGGCAACTGGTTGCGTGACGATAGAGAAGTAAACATCATGTCTGGTGGCAGTCGGGTTACCACATAGAATTTAGGACGCCCAGTGAAATGAGAATGCTAGGTAAGTGACACATAACTTTTTGATGTAAGTATATCCCAGGCAACATTTATTTATTGGAAATTGAGACAAAGGGAGATGGGGGTGCTGCCAGGGAGGGAGAGCCAAGGTCTGCTTCCACGCCCCTTCCCAGAACTGGAGCCAGAGGCCTGCTTGTTGGGGGCCTGGGGCTCAGAGGGGAGCGGGCGGCTGCTGTCATGCTGTCTGCAAATGCTGTCCAGCTTCCCCCACTTTCTCTCGCTTGGCAGGTCACCTGGCCCACACTCTCCTCCCCTGATCCCCTGGGTGCTCCCCTCCCCCTGCTGGTCCCCCTCCCTTCTGGGTGAGCCTGGATGCCAGCACCCTGTTTCGCGCGCCCAGCATGCGGAACCAAAGCACAATGCTCAGAAACACCGCCAGTGTGCACAGGGCAGCAGGCTGGCTTCTCCCTCCCTCCTGCCGAGGTCTCCGCCCCCTTCCCCCTTCCCTCCTTCTTTCCCCTCTCCTCTTCTATTAGAAACTGTGAGTGTTAGGGTTCAATTGTGTCCCCCCAAAACAGGTATGTTGGGGTCCTCATCCCCAGTCCCCTAGAATGTGACTGTGCTTAGAGATAAGACCTTCACAGAGTAATCTGATTAAAATGAGGTCATCAGCAGGGACCCTAGTGCAGTATGACCAGTGCCCTTTCAAAAAGGAGAAATTTGGATACAGACACAGACACACCCTGAGGGAAGGTGGAGTAAAGGGGCAGGGAGAAGATGGCTTGCGATGGGAGTGACGCCGTTACAGGCCGAAGGACGCCTGGCAGTGCCAGCAGACACCAAGAGCCGGGAGAGGCCAGGAGCAATTCTCCCTGGAGACATCCGGGAGACACCTTGATTTCAGGATTCCATGATAGCTTCCGTAACTGCCAAAGAACACATTTCTGTGTTTTCAGCCACCCAGTCTGTGGTATCTTATGACTGCCACCCTAGGAAAGTAAAACAAGGAGTTAATTCATGAACGGTGGGGGAAATATGTATCCTTTGAAATACCACCTAGAGGAAGGGGTAATAGCATACCTGATCACGGCTCCGGTTTATGAAATAGTTGCACGTCACTCGGACCTTTGAAAAACAATATATTTTCAGGAATCAAAAGATTCGCTTGCTATAGACTTGTCTTGCAAAATAAAGAATCTCTTTGTAGACCACATTCATAGATGTATATCATGTGTGTTGACATTGATTTGGCTTGCTCAGAAATAGGAAACATGAGAACTTGAATATCGTGGCGTTTACAAAGCCAGTGAGGTCAGTTCCTCTCCTGGGCCTCAGGGGCAACCATTGGCCGCCTGGCCCACCTCTGGAAAGCATTTAGAGAGGGTGTGAGTTCTTGCACCCACCCTCTGGTTTTGCAAGCTCCCTCTGCCGTGGTGGGTGGAAGGCTGTGTTGGGGAGGTAGTGGAGTCACAGTGGCCTCCACTCTCAACTGCACAGATGCCTGGTGTGGAAGGTATGATGTGCTGGATTCTGAATGCAGGTTGGGGCTATTTTTAGCATCTGGACTGGGCAGCAGGAGGCTGGGGGTGAGGCAGAGGGAGGGCCAAGGCCAACACCATTTGCTGCTAGTGGAGCTGGAGGAGAAGGCACCCACACGCTGGCTGGCCGCCCTCCTTTCCTGCTGGAGCTCCTGGTGAGTGCTTCCCCGGGGGCTGAGGTGTAGCTGTCTCCCTAAACACCTGGAAGGATGTGGAAATGGGAAGTGATTTGAGGGTTTGGGCCCTGCCCTGCTCTGACTATAAGGACAGACGGCCCAGACCTTGGGAAGGACGGTTCTGCCCCATCTGGTACTGGGCTCCTGACCCCCGGGAGGCCTGTTGGTCAGTGGTGAGCGGCTTTGCCACATCTCATGACACATGGACATGATGCCACGTTGCCTCAAGGGGCACTTGTGAAAGCCAAACTAGAAATGGATGAGCAGCGCTTAGCCCATGAGGAAGTGACGCACCAGTGACGGCCTTGATGGTGGGGCCATGGGCTGAGAGGGTCTGGTCCCTTGGCTGCCACCAGGCTCCCAGGGTGGGTCTGCCACCAGCCTCCCAGGGTTGGGCAGCCACCATCCACAGGGCTGGGGCTCAGCCTCTCTCCCTTCGTGGGAGCCACTGTTTTCCAAGGGTGTGGACATACACATGGTCTGCTCCCTCCTTCCATGTTTCCTGGGCTGGAGAAGACCTGAGTCAGCACGTGAATGAGGAGAGGAGGTGGCTCTCTGCAAAGAAACCTAAACACAAGGTCTGATTCCCACTTCCCAGAGCCCCCTTCAGGAAGGCCGTTGACCCAAACCACTTGACAATCACAGACTATTTGTGTGGAGGGAGACACTCCAGATCATCTTGCTTGGTGCTTGCCAACACATGTCACTTGGAAAGAGACTTGAAGGATAATACTCTTGGTTAAATGAACTGCAGGACTTTTCAGGGCCTTGACTAAGCTCACATGATCAGAGTGTCAATAAATAGAGATGTGTTGTGCATTCCACAAGTGTGTTGATTGAAACCTTTTACAAATTTTATTTTCCCTTTATTTTTTAGAGACAGGGTCTTGCTGTGTCATCCAGGCTAGAGTGTAGTTGTATGATCATGGCTCACTGTGGCCTCAAAACCCTGGGCTCAAGTGATCCTCCTGCCTTAGCCTCTCCAGTAGCTAGGTCTACAGGTGCATACTACCATGCCCGGCTGATATTTTTAAAACATTCTGTAGATATGGGGTCTCCCCATGTTTCCCAGGCTGGTCTTGTGAGTCACTGCATCCAGCCTGAAATCTTCTAAAAGTCAGGCTGATTGAGATATAGGCTGGCAAGGTGGCTCACGCCTGTAATTCCAGCACTTTAGGAGGCTGAGGTGAGAGGATCATTTGAGGCCAGGAGTTTGAGACCAGTCTGGATAACATAGCAAGACCACATCCTACAAATAATTAAAACTAGCTGTGCATAGTTGCACACACCTATAGATCCTAGCTACCAGGAAGTCGGGGGTGGGAGGATTGCTTGAGCTGGGTGACAAGCAGTAGAGTGAGACCCTATTTTTAAAAAAAGAGAGAGTGATATAATCAACATACAGTCAAACTCATTGTTTTAGTGTACAGTTCTATGAGTGTTGACAAATGCTCACAGTTGTGTAACCACCACCAGAGCCAAACACAGACCATATCTGTATCACCCCCATGCCCCTTGGCAGCCAGTTCCCTGCTCCTACTCTCAGCCCCTGCAATCACCGATTTGTTCCCCGTCTCTACAGTTTTGCCTTTTCCAGAATGTTGTCTCCATGGGATCTCAGCCTGTAGCTTTTGGTGTCTGGCATCTTTCACTCAGCATAACATGTCTGAGATTCATTTATGTTGCTGCAAGTGTCAGTAGATGGTTCCTTTTTGTTGCTGAACAATAATATCTGCTGTTGGGATTCCTCACAGTTTGCTCATCCATGTCCCAGTTGATGGATATTTGGGTTGTCTCCAGTTTGAAACAATTATGAATAAGCTGCCAGAAACATTTGTGTCCAAGTTTTTTTGTGATCTCTAGGTTTTGCTTGTTTGTTTGTTTGTTTCTGTTTTTGTTTTGCTTTGTTTTTGTTTTTGAGACAGAGGCTTGCTCTGTTGCCCAGGCTGGAGTGCAATGGCATGATCTTGGCTCACTGCAACCTCTGCCTCCTGAGTTCAAGCAATTGTCCTGTCTCAGCCTCCCGAGTAGCTGTGACTACAGGTGTACACCACCACACCCAGCTAATTCTTGTATTTTCAGTAGAGATGGAGTTTTGCCATGTTGGCCAGGCTGGTCTCGAACTCCTGACCTCTAGTGATCCACCCACCTCGGCTTCCCAAAGTGCTGGGATTACAGGCATGAGCCTGATCACTAGTTTTTACTTTTTGGGTAAATACCTAGGATTAGGATTGCTGGGTCCTTCATTAAGTATCTGTTTAACTTTATAAGAAACTGCCCACCTATTTTCCAAAGTGGCTATTGCATCTTGCATTCTTGTTGGTGACTTGTGTGAGCTTCACTGGCTCCATGTTCTCACCAGCTTGGATTGCTTGAGCTGAGGAGTTCAAGACCAGCCTGGGCAACATAGTGAAACCTGTCTTTATAAAAAAAATAAATAAATAAACAAATTTAGCCAAGTATGGTGGTGTGTATCTGCAGTCCCAGCTACTTAGGAGGCTGAGATGGGAGGATTGCTTGAGCCTGGGAGGTCGAGGCTGCAGTCAGCCAGGATTGCACCATTGCACTCCAGCCAGCCTGGGTGACAGAGTGAGACCCTGCCTCAAAAACAAAACAAAACAAAAAACAAACAAACAAAACCCAAAAAAACAATCTGCTGGAGATCCTGGGAAATACTGTTGCTGACATTGCAGCAGTACTGGTTCCTCATCATTTCTTTCCTTCCATCTCCTTGGACTGTGAACAAGAGGCTGGAGGTGGAGTGGCTGTCTTGTGACCAGGAAGCCTCCATGAGGAAGAAAGTGACACAGGATGGCAGAGCAGTAAGATAGAAGGAGCTTGGGGTCCTGGTGGCATCCTGGGGAGGCTGTACAAGCCAGGACTGCTTGCTTGGGTAAGAAAATTAAAATGTTGTTTGGTTGAGCTCTGGAACCGGGTTCCGGTTCATGCAGCCAAAAGTGATCCCTGGTGGTGGAATGGCACGGCAGAACAGTGAAAGCTGAAGCACCACTGATGGCCAAAACGACCGCCGACTACACAAGCCATGGGCACAGCAGCTCCAGAATGGCCGAGGAATCTGAGGCACCAGGGGTCTCTGAAGATGGGGATGAGGGGCTGGCTTCACACTGTAGTAGTGGTTGAATGCATTGTCAGAGACACTTAGTCCCTGAGACTTCCTCCATCATCCACCTGGCTAGATGACTCATCCACCTCACTGAAGAGAACTCAGGAAGTGCACACTATAGAGAAATTGAGCCAGACCAGCTCTGGAGTTGGCACTCAGAGCAGAGCAGAAAGAGGAGAGAGATGTCAAAAGACAAAACAAAGCAATACAGACCTGCAGAACATGAATTTCCTTACTGAAAAGGCTAGCCACATTTTCTAATAATAAATGAAAAATCAAATGTAAGGGTAGAACAAAGATGTTTGAAGGTATGCAGGATTAAATCATTGAACCTCACGTGCATTCTTTCTCAGGAAGTTTCCTGTGGTATGGGTGTCACTTGCACAAGGAAGTAAACCCCAAAAGAGAAAGATGTGAGGCACAGGACACATTAGATCTAGCACCAGAAAAGTATGAAGGAATTCTTACTGAAGTTGAAGGGAACTTTCAGCGGGGAGCTGTGCCACAAGCCAAGAGGTCAGCCAGCCCAGATGCAAATAGGTGGACAGAGAGCTCTGGAGAGAATGTCTCCAAGGGAAAGGACAAGCAACAACAAAGCAACAACAAAAGAATGATTACTTAGTATGTTTGACTTTGTTGAGAGGACTTTTATAGCTCTATCAGAAAATTGGGGGGGGGGTGGTGCAGATAATTGGTAAGTAGTAGACAAAAAAATCAAGTTTATGAAAAAATGAGGCAATAGTTAACCCCAGGAAAAACAAAAAGTTGTACTAAAAAGGAAAGACCATCCTAGCTCCCTAAGTGGTTTAGTTGTGACAACAGTTACAGGGGTCATAGTAATATCAGAACTAAATAGTGACTTGGCCAAAGGTGGCGAATTGTGTAATTGTGTAAGTTGTGAAGATGCTGGGTAGGTAGAATAGCTGGGAGTGTGTGGGAGGTGGTGGTGTAAGTGAGATAAAACCGGAAGGAATAGTATTGTAATCATGTTAGAAGTGTGAAGGTCAAGGTCAACAGAAACAGCTGAGAGACTTGAAGGCAGATGACTCACAGGGGAGGGAGCTGGAGGTGGGAAGAGGTGAAGTGATAACAACTGTTTATTATCACAAGCCTTGCAGCACTACTTAACTTTTAAAACAATGTTATAACAATCACGTTTGAAAAGGAAGAAATAATAACTTGGTGAAAGCGACGTTCTCTCTTCTCCAGAGAAAAGCAGCACAAGTGTACTTGGGCATTTCTGTGTTGGTCTTAAAACCCAAGCCCATTCGCCTGCCTGGGAGCCTTTTGCTGTGTCCAGCAGGTCCTCTGGGAGCTTCCAGCCTGCTGGAGTCTGAGCACTGGCCTCCGTGGCTGAAGCAGGGTCATCTCTTGCCTTTCGTCGATTCATGGATTGGCACAGGTGGATTTATGGCTATGTTGCCAGCCAGCTATGAACAAGCGAGGGGTGCCAACAGGCCACACTCTTGCAAACAGCCAATGGGGAAGACGGAGACTGTCCCTTGCACTCTCTCCTTCTCCTCTCTGTCTTTTTCAGTTTTCTTGTTATCCTTCCCAGTGGAATCCAAATGCTAGTGTTGAGATGGTAGGCAGGCCTGGGAGCTCCCCAACACTACGCAGGTTCCTGCTCGGTGTTTCCTGTCCTGTTCACACACTCCCACGTGCCTCCTTTGGACCTTGAAGGGGAGAGTCTCCTGCAGCCAGGCCCCTAGAGGAATTCCTCAGATCCCAGTTGTCCCAGGGAAGAGCGCAGAAGGGAAAGGGTGGGCTGCATCCCTGTGCTCAGAACAGACGCGACCACAAGGTCATGGCTGATTTCGTGAATTAGAGTCATGCAGGTCACCCTCTGCATGAATGTCCCATGGCTGGTGCCACAAATTTTACAGACTGGGTGAATTCAACAACAGATTTTTTCTTTCTCATGGTTCTGGAGGTCAGACATCTGAAATCAAGGTGTGTGCAGGGCTGTGTTCAGTCTGAAGGCTCTGGGGAAGGACAGTCCCTTGCATCTCTCCCACATTTCTCAGTGGCCTGTGGTCCTGGGATTCTGTGGCTGGTGGCTGCATCACTGCATCCCCGCCGTGGCCTTGGCCCACCTGCACCTGTGTGCCTCCTCACTTCATCCTCCCTCCACTCAGGTCTGTGTCCAAACTTCCCTCCTACAGGGGGGACACCAGTGTTATGGGACTTAGGGCCAACCCTAACTCATCATTACCGCATCTTAACTTGATTCATTTCTAAGACCCTTTTTCCAAATAAGGTCCCATTCACAGGCACCAGGGTTAGGACTGGGACATATCATTTGTGGATACAATTCATGCACAGCCTTTTCGTCACTGGCCTCCTCCTCCACTCTCGTGGCTGCTCAGAACTTTCCACCCTTAAAAACTCCTCTCATCAACATGCTGCCCTAGCACAGTCCCACTGTGTCCTCTTCTCTTGTCACCAAACTTGTTGAAGGTCGTTTATACCTCAGCTTCCCCTGATACATTCCTCCGCCATTACCATCTGCCTGACCTGTGCCTTCAGGAAGGTGCCTGGGGGGAGGGGGTTTTCCTTGTGTCTGGTCCTTTGCATGCTCTGTGGCTTTTGAGGTGGGTGTTGAAGGCTACAGAAGCCCATCCTCCCCCGGCCACCCTCGGCTTGGCTTTGATCTCACACCCTGTGTGTGTACCCGGCATGCTGCACATGTTGTGTTTATGTGTGTGTGTGTGTGTGAGGGGGACAGCCCTCCTAGGATTGCATTGTCCTGAGGGCAGCCCTGAGTCCTCTTTACCGCTCAGTCTAACAGCAGAGACAGATAGACCCCAGAGAACCCAACTGGAATGCCTGGAGACTTTCCACTGGAGCTTTGCCTCCAGGGTGAGCTTAGGACCCACATGGCCAGGCTTTGGGCTCATTGCTGGAGAGCTTGCACCTTCTGTGGAACTCACAGCGTAGCCTCTGGCTGGATCACTCCCTTCCCTTGGCTCAGTCCGCACTTGTCGATCTCCAAAATCCAATCCACCCTTGAAAGGCAGAGGTCAAGCAATGTGCTAGGGACAGAGAGGGGCCACGGAGTGGACTTCTCCATTTACTGAGTGACACCAGGCAAGTGACTTGACCTTTCGAAACAGCTACCTGACCTGGAAGATGGGGGTGAAAGTGCTTTCCTCATGGGTGGCTGTGAGAATTAATGAATCATTACCAGCAAAATACTTAGGCGCATTGGATGGCACCTAATAAGAGCTCAATAAATAGTAATGACCATTGTGAATATAATGTAGTTTTCCAATAAGTGGGTGGCCCCCTGAGGTCCCCTGAACCCCGTGGTGTCTGTTTGAGGTCAGGTGTGTGAGTCGCCTGGCACACCTACACTCTGTATGTTTGCCCAGGTAATTACTCACCTCCTGCAGGGGCTATTCTGGGGCCAAGCAACTCCTCCCCAGGCCTGGACAGGCAGTCCTGGGCCTGTGACAGCACTGGGATCATAAAGACAAACAGGTTGGCCCCGTCAGCTGAACTCACCTGGGTCTTTGGGAAAGTCCTCACTGTAGCCATGTCCTGCGAGAAGCTGGGAGGTTTGCCGGTCGCAGGCCCTGCCTGCCGCAACTTCCCAGAACATGGGGCTTCCTCAAGGCCAAGGCACTGAAGGGGCCACAGGCAGAGTGGCCTGGCTTAGTTAGGACTGCAGATGCAGAGCCAGGCTGGGCGGGGGAGTGGTGGGGTGGGGGGAGTTGGACAGGCAGGTCTCTCACTGGCCGGGTGTTTCCCCTCCCCACCTCCCACACCTGGCTGTGGAGGAGTCAGCGTGGTGTGTGATGCGAGGGGTCTGTCATCTGGGGCGGGAGTGAGCCTCCGTCTCTTGGACCTTGGCTCCCCCTACTCCCTCCCTCGTAGGCCTGGCTGCCGCCTGGTCCTTGCCACCCTGGACAAGTTGATGATACGTGGATGGACATTCACTCAGGTGTTTAGGGGTTGGGGAATTATTCCTCCCCTAAATGTTGCTTTTAAAAAATTATTGTGATAAAATATCTAACATGAAATTTACCATCTTAACCATTATTAAGTGTATAGTTCATCGTACTAAGGATATTCACATTATTGTGCAACCATCACCATCATCCCCCTCCGAACTTTTTCGTTTTCCCAAACTGAAACTCTCACTTCACGAAGCACTCACGCCCCATTGCCCCTCCCCAAGCCCTGGCACCCCCCCTTCTACTTTCTGTCTCTATGGATTTGACTACTCCAGGGCCTTTACATAAGTGGAATCAGACATTATTGTTCTTTTCTGTCTGGCTTTTTTCACTCAGCATAATGTCCTCAAGGTTCATCCATGTCAGAGCACGGGTCAAGAGTTTCTTCCTTGGCCGGGTGCGGTGGCTCAAGCCTGTAATCCCAGCACTTTGGGAGGCCGAGACGGGCGGATCACGAGGTCAGGAGATCGAGACCATCCTGGCTAACACGGTGAAACCCCGTCTCTACTAAAAAATACAAAAAACTAGCCGGGCGAGGTGGCGGGTGCCTGTAGTCCCAGCTACTCGGGAGGCTGAGGCAGGAGAATGGCGTGAACCCGGGAGGCAGAGCTTGCAGTGAGCTGAGATCCGGCCACTGCACTCCAGCCTGGGCGACAGAGTGAGACTCCTTCTAAAAAAAAAAAAAAAAAAGAGTTTCTTCCTTAAGGCTGATGAATATTCCGTTGTATGGACAGACTATGTTTTGTGTATCTGCTTATTTGTCAGTGGACACCTGGCTGCTTCCACCTTTAGACTGCCGTGACTAGCGCTGCTATGAAATGGACGTATGATTATCAATTTGAGTCTTTGCTTTCAATTCTTTCAAGTATAAATCCAGAAGTGGTATTGCTACATAGTACAGTAATTCTGTGTTTAATTCTTTGAGGAATCATGAATGCTGCATTTTTCTTTTTTGAGACAGGATCTTGCTCTGTTGCCCATTCTGGAGTGCCATGGCACAATCAATCTTGACTCACTGCAGCCTCAACCTCCTGGGCTCAAGTGATCCTCCCACCTCAGCCTCCCGAGTAGCTGGGACTACAGACACAAGCCACCACAGCCAGCTAATCGTTTAAGTTTTTGTAGAGATTTGTGAGGTCTCGCTGTGTTGTCTGGGCTGATCTCAAACTCCTGGGCTCAAGCCATCCTCTGCCTTGTCCTCCTGCGGTGTTGGGATTACAGGCATAAACCACTGTGCCTGGCCATAAATGCTGCATTTAAAGCAGGGATTTGAGAATATGTCAAAAGCAGGACAAAGACACGTTGCACAGAATGAAAAGGGTACCCGGATTATGCTGTCTGCCTCTCCACGACCACAGACCAGTGACGTCACCTTTCCGAGTATCTGTTTCCTCATCTGTAAAACAGAAGTGCCATCTTCCTTGTGCTGTGTGGGGTTTTGAGAAGAATTAACTTAGTTTGGAAAGTGCTGAGCCTGGTGGTTCAGAACCGGGGTTGAAAACTGTGCCACCGCTCTTGTTTTTGCACTGCTGGAGAGCCAGGAATGGTTTTCACACATTTTAAGTGTTGTAAAAACGGAAAGACTACGTGACAGAGACCACCTGTGACCTGCAAAGCCAGAAAGGTCCACTTTTTCCTCCCTGGCCCTTTGTAGGAAAAAGTTTGTGTTTTAGTTTAGAGATGCGCTCTGAAATCAGATGTTTGTGTTCCTGGGTGGCCTCTGCCTCATATAGGCCTCCTGACCTTGACCTTTGGACTGCCTTGATATGGTTTGGCTGTGTTCCCACTCAAATCTCGTCTCGAATTGTAATTCCCATAATCCCCACGTGTCATGGGAGGGATGCAGTGGGAGGTAATCTGACCATGGGGGCGGTCATGGGGATAGTGAGTGCTCATGAGATCTGATGGTTTTGTAAGGGACTTTTCCCCTTTTGCTCGGCACTTCTCCTTGGTGCTGCCATGTGAAGAAGGACGCGTTTGTTTCCCCTTCCACTATGACTGTAAGTTTCCTGAGGTCTCCCCAGCCATGCTGAAATGTGAGTCAATTAAACCTCTTTCCTTTATAAATTACCCAGTCTTGGGTATATCATTATTAGCAGCGTGAGAACGGACTAATACAGTAAATTGTATTGGTCTGTGCCTCCGTTTGCTCATCTGCAAAATGGGAATAACAAACCCACAGGGTTCGTCATCGAACTTGCATCAAGTCACTGCTTAGCAAGGCAACTCCAACTACCTCATTTCAGTTGTGACACACTCAGCTCCTTCCAGCACATTCTGCAATGTGTGTCTTGTGTTTGCTGAGTCATGCAGTTAGGATGTGAGGCTCTCAGTGGCAGGGGTCTTCACTGGCTTTGTTTGCTGATGTGTCTCTGGAGCTTACAACAGCACTCTGCAGAGAGCAGGCACTCAGTATTTGCAGAATGAATGCAGACCCCACAGGGTTATATGAGAACAAGATGGGTTAATACTTGAGAGACTTTGAGAGCAGTACCCAAGACTCCCAGGCATACTGGGGGAAACCTTACCCAAGGGAGGTTCTTGGGGTGCCTGCTCTGGGTTCTGCCTCTGCCAACACAATTTGGCAGATCCAATGCTGGGTGGCACAGTGGAGAAGGTCAGTAGGCCTCCTGGGGCGTGTACAGGGGCATGGTGCCAAAAGGGGTGCTGCTGGCCAGATGACCCAAGGCCACTGGGCAACTTTCCTGGGACCTGAGCGATGGGTCCCTGACACTTTTTTGAGCATCACCCAGGAGTCTGCCAAAGACCAAAGCATTAGTCCTGTTACCTCCATGGGTCACAGAATCTGAAGCTGCCCTCTGCAGAAGTCCAGCTCTGCCAAATCTGCAACAGTTGACAAATGTCTCTGCTCTACTCACTCATTTCAGTGGAGGTAATAACCTCTCAATGATGACCCTACAGGGAAGATATCATCTCCATGTTATAGATGGAGACACGGAGGCTCTCAGAGGCAAAATGACTCACCCAAGTTCTCACTGTTACTAAATACCCATTACGTGGACTTGATCCCAGAGTGGTAACCACTGGGGCTGCTGTTCAGAGCGTGGGTGAATGGAAGATGCACGTAAGAAGGAGGCATCAGAATTATCAGTGTTCTGGGGAAGGGGTAGGAAAGACACCGCCTCTCCTGGCAGGACCAAGGATGGGGAGGCAGGTCCTTCTTGGGGCAAGACCTGTGACTCAAGGGGAGGATGAGGGGAGTAGGGGTTGACTTCATGTTACAAAGAGACACAGACTCTGAGTGATGACTAATTTTAGGTATCAACTTGACGAGGCCATGGGGTACCCAGATTAGGCATTATTTCTGGGGCTGTCTGTGAGGATGCTTCCAGAAGAGATTAGCATTTGAAGTGGAAGACTCAGTAAAGCAGATGGCCCTCCCCAGTGTAGGTGGGCATCATCCAATCCCCTGAGCGCTTGAATAGAACGAAAGGGTGGAGGAAGGAGGAATTGGCCACATATTAGTTCGTTTTCACGCTGCTGAAAAAGACATACCCGAGACTGGAAAGAAAAAGAGGTTGGACTGGGCTTACAGTTCCACATGGCTGGGGAGGCCTCAGAATCATGGCAGGAGGTGAAAGGCACTTCTTACGAGGCAGCAGCAAGAGCCAAATGAGGAAGAAGCAAAAGTGGAAATCCCTGAAAAACCCATCAGATTTTGTGAGACTTATTCACTATCACGAGAATAGCACAGGAAAGACCAGCCCCCATGACCCAATTACCTCCCCCTGGGTCCCTCCCACAACATGTGGGAATTCTGGGAGATAAAATTCAAGTCGAGATTAGGGTGGGGACACGGCCAAAGCGTATCAGTCCTCTTGTGCCTCCCGCCTGCTGAGCTGGGACATCTCCTCTCACCTTCTCTGGCCCTGGGACCAAGAGTTCCACCATCGCTCTCCCAGTTTTCAGGCCTTTGGATTCAGACTCAATCTCAGCACCATCACCAGCACTCTTGGTCCTCCAGCTTGCAGATGGTGGAACGTGGGGCTTCTGAGCCCCCATAGCCATGGGAGCCAGGTCTTCCCAATAACCCTCCCTCCTTTCCTCCCTCTGTCTCTGACTCCTACTGATTCTGTTTTAGAAATCTAAACACCCTTCGCTTTGATTACCTACGGCTGCACACTTGGAGGAACTGTCTTCTGACTGGCTGGAGGCTCCTGCACTTGCCTCTAAAGACAGTGCCATGGGGGAGAGAGTGCTGTGGACATCAAACCCAAAAGGCTCTCATTGACTCTTCATGGCCTGTCATCGTGGCCTCTGGGAGTTGACTTAACCTCACTGGTGTGCTGACCTGACTCTTCAGGCAGCCCAGGTCATTGTTTGTGGTTCTCTTCAAGGCAGGCCATGCTCCCAGCACAAAGGCATGTTGGGTAATTCATCCATTCACCAGGGAGGGCAGGGGTGGAGGTAGCTGGAAGGAGGTGGGTGGAGAAGCAGGTAAATGAGTTGCTTTTGTTGACAGATAAGTAGACCTGTGTCATGGAACAAGTGTTCCACGACAGGAAATGCAAGATCAGCAATGTCCAGGAAGTTCCAGGACAGCCAGCGACCTGCCAGGGCAGGCAGCAGCTCCTGGGCCTGGGTCAGAAAGGCACAGCTAGCTGGTTGGAGGAGTCTCCCTTGCCCCTTCCATCAGAGGCTGGAAAAGGAAAATGAGATTGTCTACAGAGACAAATGGAAAGCCCTTTAGACAGCAGCCTGGGACCACGCGCCTTCTCCAGCTGGTTCAGGAAGAGGAATGGTCACTGGAATGGGAGGAGCTGGCAGAGGAGGAAGGAGCACTGACTAAGACTGACTCGAGTGCCCAGAACATGGCTGCACCCTTGGAGCATTTCCACACTCAGAGCACAGGAGCACATCATCATCCCAGACTCTTCCCTCAGCCACTTGAGGGGAAAACGGCAGGTTAAATGAGAAATTATAAACACACGAGAATCTGTGACCAGTGAGAGTTTTGGAGGAGAGAGGAGGGCTAGGGCTCTTCCCCCAGACCACATCACCACGCCCACAAATGCGTTTCTAATTACACCATCTATGGAGGATACGGCAAGCCCTTGCAAACTGGTTACTTGGAAAGAAAGGAGAGAAACTGTGTGATGTGGTGTGGACCTGTGTCCCCACCGAATCTCATGTTCAGTTGTAATCCCCAGTGCTGGGGATGGGGCCTGGTGGGAGGTGGTTGGATCACTGGGGTGGATCTTCATGAATGGTTGAGCGCCATCCCCTTGTGCTGTCTTGTGATGGAGTTCTCACGAGATCTGGTTGATTAAAAGTGTGTGGTGCCTCCCCCACCTGTCTCCCTCATGGTCTGGCCATGTGAGAAGTGCCTGCTTCCCCTTTGTCTTCACCATGATTACAAGTTTCCTGAGGCCTCCCCAGAAGCAGATGCCCCCATGCTTCCTGTACAGCCTGCTGAACCGTGAGCCAACTAAATCTCTTTTCTTTATAAATGACCCAGTTTCAAGTATTTCTTTATAGCTATGTGAGAAGAGACTAATACACTGTTTTTTTTGTTGTTTTGTTTTTTGTTTTTAAGTTAGTATTTTTTGACTCAATCTTGTGAGAATTAATGAATTATTACATTATTATACATATAATAGTGCCTTATTTCCATTAATCTCTATTAAGTTTTGAAAACTGAGCTGGATGCTTTGATGGCTCCAGCTTAGAGAAGAGGAAGCAGAGGATAAGGAGAGAAGCCATTTGTCTTACTGTCTCCTGCCTCTGAGGAGGAGGACGAAGTAAAAGTTGAAAAACGTGAATGAAGTCAGTGGCAAGACCAGCCGGTGCTACAGATGACCAGGCCTGAGGTTAAAAGATTAACCCCCCCACTCTAACCACATGTGCTCTCAATCTATCACGACCCTTTCACGTGGAACCCCTTAGCGTTGTAAGCGCTTAAAAGGGCCAGGAACTCTGTCTTCAGGGAGCTCGACTTTTAAGATGTGAGTCTGCCGACACTCCAAGCCAAATAAAAACCTCTTCCGTCTTTAATCTGGTGTCTGAGGAGTTTTGTCTGTGGCTCGTTCTGCTACAAGGACAGAGAAGAAACTTGTAATCATATAGGCAATAGAGGTAAAGCCAGGAGCTCAAAGCCACCCAGAGGTCACAGATGAGGCATATTAGGAAGGTCTGCGCTCAGCCCAGCAGCTGTTGCGGCCCTCACAGATGCTGCCTCGGCCTCAGAACGGCAGGCCCGTTGTTCTGAACAGAAGGTCCAGAGTGAGGACTGACTTGTCACACCCTGAGTAACTGGCCTGGTCATGGCTGCTTCTGTAGGAGCTGGTCGACTAGAGGATCACGAGGCCCCCTAACACCACCGGAGGCCTCTGTAGCTCAGAGAGTGTGAGCTAACGGAGAAGTGACTGGAAGGCTCACGTGTGACTCAGGTAGGCCACTTGGACCGCTGCGTGGACCTTCCCTTTCCAGGCGCCTCAGGCCAGAGCCAGGCTTCTTGGAAGGGAACGGCTGGGGAAAGAAGAGGAAGCGAAACAGGCGGGTGGGATTTCAGGGGGAGGGAAAGTAGAGCCCACCCGACCACATCAGTGCCCACCGCGTCTGAGCCGTTTGGAAAGGATGAGGAGTGGCCTGCTGTTGGGAGCACATCATAATCACAATAGATACAATCTCGAGTGTCGAAATCCTGAAAAATGAAAATCCTAAAAACACAATTCTGTAAAAAATAATTTTAAAATTTTAGAAAATATTTACATTTTTAAAAGGGAATTTATTTGAGAAACATAAAAATAAAACATAAACGTATGTTTTAAAATTAAAACATAAAAATTAAACAAAAGCGGAACACTTCATAGGCCACTTTATACAATAAAATAGTAAGAACACACATTTTTGTAAGCATAGACAGGTGTGCTAATGACAGTCACATAGGTGTGTCAGCTATGAGCAGATGAACCGTATTCATAAGGAAATGGGTCAGAAAGGGAGATGTGGTAACGCAGATCGCTATGTTTGGTGATTGTGGTGATTTGATACATGTGTAACAAACACACACTGTGATGCTGGAGCACAAATTGTTCAACCTGTTTGGAAAGCAATTTTGAATTATGTATGAAGAGCCTTAAAAGTGTTCTTACTCTTTGCCCTGGAGATTCCATTTCTAGAAATCTATTCTAAGGAAGCAGAGATATGATCAAAGATCGTGAAGGAGAAGGCTAATTAAGGCATTATTTATAATAGCAAATGTCAGAAACAGCCTAAATGATCCCAAACCATGAGTTGATTAAATAAATTATGGTGCATAGATAGGGGATATTATGCATCTATTAAATAGCTCATTTTGAAGAACACCGAAAGTAGGGGGAAAAATCATAGAGGCAGGCAGGCCACGTGACACAGAAAGGCAGACCTTTAAACTAGATTTTGAGGGAAAAGGAATTTTCCAGGCAAAGGTGGTAGTAAGAAAGCTGCAGGCAGAATTCAAGGTGAGCAAGAACTGGAGGTTTGGGAAGCTCTGGTGTTCTGGGGTGGGCTGGAGGAGTCTTGCGGGAGGGCAGCTGCTGAGGGGCAAGGATGGAGAGTTGATTAGGTCAGGTGTCAAATGGGCCTAAGAACCAATTGACTTTTAGACAATATAGAAACATTGAAGAATTAAAAAAAATTTTTTTTTGTTATACTTTAACTTCTAGGGTACATGTGTACAACGTACAGGTTTGTTACATATGTATACATGTGCCATGTTGGTGTGCGGCATCCATTAACTCGTCATTTACATTGGGTATATCTCCTAATGCTATCCCTCCCCTCTCCCTCCACCCCACAACAAGCCCCAGTGTGTGATGTTCCCCTTCCTGTGTCCAAGTGTTCTCATTGTTCAATTCTCACCTGTGAGTGAGAATATGCAGTGTTTGGTTTTTTGTCCTTGCGATAGTTTGCTGAGAATGTTGGTTTCCAGCTTCATCCACGTCCCTACAAAGGACATGAACTCATCGTTTTTTATGGCTGCATAGTATTCCATGGTGTATATGTGCCACATTTTCTTAATCCAGTCTAT